>NC_060123.1:293647332-293980449 GCF_021461395.2 Schistocerca americana | reverse complement strand
TCAGTCTTCCTTGGTACCCAAACAAGTTCCTCATGCAGCATTGTAGGAACGTAACTCCATCTGGGTCTCGACTTTCTCACTGTTTTAAAGGGAAATGAAGGACAAGAGATTGGGTTCAATGTCTGTTCCACTTCCACTACCCTTCACAGAGTGAAACATTTCTTTGATTTTTTAGGCAGGTGAAAAAGAGTTTTAATCCCAAGTCCATTCAGGATTCTGTCATTTTTTACTTGATATTGTTACAGGCAATAGAAGGAATGTCAGATGCTGATACTGTTGTGTTCCATAAGTAAATTATCTAGAGAGAGATGGACTGATTTCATGTGCCCAACAACCAACATTGTCTGAACACAGAGGTTAGATGCTTTATTTTGGTACTGAGATGGTTTTCACACAGTATATATCAGGGTATTCAGATATTTCTCTTTTGGGAAGGATGATGAAAACTGTGTCCAGCCAGTTATTAAAATTAGACATAGAATTAAATAAAAACACTAAAATACACAAGTACAGTAGGGTTTTCTCTAAGTCAAAAAGAGCTCTATTTGCCTCACTAATTAACAGTAAAACATGGGAGGAAGCGTACAGAGAAACTACTATAAATGGAAGTTTTCAAAATTTATGTCAATATTTAAATTCAGATTTGAAGAAGTGTTTCCTAAAGTTAAAAGAATCACTAACTCATGCAACAATAACAGCTGGGTAACCAATGGGATAAGGAAATCCTCTGAAGCCCTTAAGCACCTTAGCTCAATGAAAAACTGCCGTAACGATTCAGTATTTTAAAACTATTATCATACATACAAAAAGATCTATAGAAAAGTATTGTTAGTGGCTAAAAGGTACCAAAATGACAAATCTATAGAAAAAGCTAATAATAAAATCAAAGCAGCATGGAAAATCACCAAACAGGAAACTAACGGGAAAAAATTAAAGCCAATAAACATGCACTTTCAACACAATGATACCAAAATAAATGACCCAAAAAAACTAGCAAACTTTGCCAATCAATATTTCAGCAACATAGCAACAAAACTACAACAGAAGTCCAACAAAACAAAGCATTTACAAACGTTGAACAAAATGCCACACAAAATGATGATAAAACCAACCACAGCAGAAGAAGTATACAATGTTATGAGTAACCTAAACTGTAAAAATTCAGCAGGCATAGATGAAGTGCCTGTGTGCTTACTGAAGGACTGAGGGACAACATCAAAGACCCTTTAGTGTACATCATCAGTGAATCCTTCTGGCCAGGTTGCTTCCCAGACATACTAAAGCATGCAAACATCCTACCTACATGTAAGAAAGGTGACCCAGAAAGTATAGAAAATTACAGACCTATCTCATTACTGTCATCCTTTTCAAAAGTCTTAGTGACCACAATGAAAAACAGGCTCCTGGGGTACTTAACAAAGTTCAATCTTCTGAGTAAAGAGCAATTTGGTTTCTGGACTGGCAAAAGCACAAATTCAGCTGAAGCTCATTTCTCAAATGTTATCCTCAAAGCACTATACAAAGGAGACCACATAACAGGAATCTTCCTTGATTTGACCAAAGCATTTGACACACTAGACCACACAATTTTGCTATACAAACTAAATGCACTAAATGCACTAGGATAACAAACATGTGGTTTCATTCGTACCTGAAAAACAGGATCCAACAGGTGGAGATCACTCAAACTAACTCCAATCATACCTTTTCATATCTTTCAAACCCAGAATACATCAATATAGGAGTCTCCAAAGGAAGTGTGCTGGGCCCAATCCTCTTTTTAATATACATCAACGATTTTCCACAAAGTGTCAAACATGGTGAATCAGTACTGTTTGCTGATGACCGTAACATCTTAATCAAAGCTCAGTTGCCAAGTGTACTCAATGGGAAAGCTGAGGAAACACTTAAGTATGTATTCCAGCAGATAGAGGCTAAAAAAACCCCAACAGTATTAGTTTCCACTTAAACAGAAAACTGAACAGTACCTAGAATGTGTACCATCAACAAAATTTTTAAGCATGCATGCTGACTCTCAACTAAAGTGGACTGAGCACACTGCGGTACTTGGAAAGCGAATAGCTTCAGCATGCTATGCAGTTAGGATAATAAATACAGTGTGCTGCAGCTCATGTACTAGAACTGCTTATTTTGCATATGTCCACTCTATAATTAGTTATGGCATATCGTTCCGGGGATCAACAGAGCAGAACAGACAAACAATATTTAAGCTGCAAAAAAGAGCCATACAAATCATAAAGAAAAGTAGCAATAGATCCCATTGCATGGAGTTATTCAAATCTTTGGATATATTGACAGTTGCATGTGAATACACTTTGCATACAGTATTACATATTTAAAAAAAACAAGAAAAAAAAAACATTGACCAGTTCCCGATAAACAGTTCCACACATGCACATGAAACCAGACACAGACAACACTTACACCTCTATAGGAAAAACAAATAAAAAACTCAAAATAGCATGTTATATAATGGAATTAAATTGTACAACAATCTTTCACAAGGGATCAAAGACATAAGTGAAATAGATAATGTCAGGAAATCGCTAAAAAATATCTCTTGGAAAACTGTTTTTATACTGTCAAATATTACTTGGAATGATGTAAATATATAGTTATATGTAAAAATTATCAACTGTGTTATAAGGTGGTTTAATAACGTATCTTTATGTTACAATATTCATGAATTCCAATTGTGATAATTATAAATTTGTGTACCTATTGTATATGATTATGTTGACAACATCCATACAATCCTAATTGTCTATGGATGGATAAATAAAAAAATAAATAAATGAATTGAGATAGTGGTCATTGTGGGTTGGTTTATGGTACATCAGTTGGGTGGACTGATCTAACTTCTGTTCAGCTAGAATATCTAAGAAGGGTAGCTTCTTTACACTTCCATTTACACTGTGATATTCTAAAAGCTTATTGACTGAGAAGCATCTCAGCACCAAAATAAACTATCTGACCTCTGTCTTAATACACAATGGCTGTCAGGCAAATGAAATTAAGTCAGTGCTCTCTGGAAAACACAAATCAAAATCCACACAAGCAGCACAGCAAGAGCAGTGCTTGATATTCCCTTCATCATGTGGAGCAACACTGAATAAAATCTGATGAACCTTTCAGCCATTTGAGAAAATCAAAGAGATGTGCCCAGTGAATAATAGTCATGGCCTCAGAGTTACAGATATTTACAATATCCCATGTAAATATGGTAGAATGATGCTGTACTGAGCATAAGCAACATGAAGTACAAACACCTTGAAAAATCAGCTTTTTCCCAAAACAGACTAATGACGAAGCACAAAATCTTGTTTGAGCAGACACAGAGTATAGCCAATACTTCAAATTACTGGGATCAAATAGGATTCAGACGCTCCATCAAGAGAAGTTCGGCTGCCAAGGGCAAGTCTTATTTCAGTCAATACCAAATTGGGAAACTTGTGCACCGGTGATGAGGATGAAATGATGATGAGGATAACACAACACCCAGTCCCCGAGTGGAGAAAAATCTCCAACCCGGCAGGGAATTGAACCCGGGCCATCTTGCATGTGAGGCGAGCACAATACCACCCAGCTAAGCAGGCAGACTGTGTGAACAAATGTAATAGGGATATGGGATATGCATTCGGTAGATACGGATGGGGGCACTTCACATGGAGAGACTGCATATGAGTATGTGCCGTCTTATATATCATGATGGAAACAGATGCTGTGAAAGATATTTCATTGTTCGCATCAACATAATCTCTGGTCATAGTAGGTATTAGTATATCAGTTGCATATGTGTAATTGCATTACTTCTGTGACACTTTGTTGCTTTCACAACAATGACAACTGTGGATATTGCTGACAAGTGTTCTGAGGATATCTATTATAAGGTACATTTTGAATACTTCTTAATTCATAGTAGGATTCAACCATTGTCCAACTCCATTGTAAACTGTTCAAATTGAATGTGTGACAAATCGAAAATGCTGCTGTTGTTAGGATTAATAGGTTATAATTTCAAGGCATTTGGCATAGCAAAACTATATTTACATGACTCAACAATTCTAAACTGCAAATATTATGGAATAACAATTGATATTCATAGCACTGAATTGATAAAAAGTGGTTGTCTAATTGGTCAAGTACATATTTTAATTTATTTTATCTCACTTTCAAGTAATAAAAATAATGAAGTTCCTCTGTTCTTTATGATTATACCTACTGTTCTGTTTCTTTCAGAACGTAAATACAAACTATGACATCATATTGTTCCAGTATTGGTGAAATAAATTTGGACAGCACAACAGTTGAAGATAAGGTGAAGCAGGATGTTTTAATTATGAAGAATCAAGAAAGGTGTCTTCATGATTGTCTTGAAAATATATCATTTTCTTAGGCTATGACCATAACTTGATACATATTTTTATGTTATTGTGTTATGGTGTAAATACTGTGTTAACAAAATCCTTTGTTTGAATATTTCTGCTTACTACATAAAATTAATTTTAATATTTAAATCAGTCTTGTGTTCAATATCGTCTTACAACACTCCCATTGTGTTCACAGAGGAAACGAAACGAAAAAGCTCTTGGAGTTAAGAGGTTTGGTATTTTGATGAAGAGTCTGTAAGTAAAGGAAAGAAATTTTAAAAAACTGTCGCGCTGATGAAATCGACACCAACATCGATGCATCCATCTTTGAACTAAGCTAAGATTATCTTCGGCCTCTTCTGCCTTGTCCATTTCTTTGTGAGCCTTGCTTGTGTTTGGGTGAATAAATGAACTACTGCTAAATGGGGGTTGTTTGGTGTAACTAACCAAAACATCTCCACTGCTACGCCTCAGTGTTTTGTGCCACAACATTCACCTTATCCCCACACCGTTTTGGATGGAGTGACTATAAACAGTGAACATTCACACATTCTGTCCCACATTCGACATCATTTCCCACACTGTGCTTATGGTCAGCCCGCACCTCTGCAGCCTCCCTGCAACACAGGTGGCCCTGGCTCTGATCATACGTCGAGCTTTCCATGGACTAACACGCATTTTCAAACTTTGAACTTTTTCTCACCTGTCGCCCCTGCACCGGCCCCAGTTGAGCTTCCGCAATCGCAATCAACACATTACAGTGTCTCACCCACGTTGGCCTTCCATGTTGCGACAGATCGCACTCAACCACAGCGTGTCACCTTCACGCTGCCACCCGAACAGCCGTCATTGCCACATCCCCTGGAGGTACGGTCTCCTGGAATACTCCAGCAACAACAGCCCGTTTCAGGCAGTGCCCCAACAAACTCAACTCAACCTGTTCGTCCCAACATTCTTCAACGCTTACCGACGCTGCCGCTTGTTTAATACTGACAGAGCTACTAACTGGTTCAAAATTCCGGACGAAGTGTTCGACCATTACAAACTCGACGAGTCAACCAGGTTTCTGTGCCTCATCACCCAGCTGCATGACCAGGAGGACTTGATTGCTGACCTGGTCGATGTCCCGGACTCATCTACCAGTTACACTCTAGCCAAAAAGACAGTTCTATGTTGGCTTGCACACTCAACTGAGACAGCAATATGGCAAGTGCTCCACGTCGAGCAACTAGGCAACGACAAACCTTCCCAGCTCTGGAGACGGCTACATGCCCTGATCAGCACCAATCTACACTCTGACACAGCTCTCCTCGCCATCTGGTCAGATAAACTATCTCCTCACATCCGCTTTGCTCTGGCTCAGAGGTCTCCTGAACCTGTCGAGCAAAGAATGGCAATTGTTGACAAACTACACGATGCATCACTGCTCTGTTTCGCCAGCCACTGTCTACCTGACGAGTCTCAGGTCCAGGCTCATCGTCCTGCGGCCGGCCGCAGCCGGGGCCGCACTGTGCCGACCATTCCACTCACTCCGGGAAGCAGTAAACAAACTACTGGGACGTCACCGGCTGTGCCCATGGTCACGCCCCCTCCTGCAACCGAATCTGCTGTGGCCACCGAACCTCGGCCACCGCCACTGGCAATGAACGTTCTGCAGGAAATGCAACCGCACTACCTGTACTGTTACTTCCACATACGGTTTGGTGAGGCAGCATGGAACTGCAGACCACCCTGCTACTTCCCAAACGCCAATTGCAGATAGGTCCGGGTGCCGCCTCCTGTGCACAACATGACAGGGACCCCCCAGTGCTCCATTCTGTCCAGGAACGACCAGATAATTGCGGATGACTTTACATTAAAGACATTTCGTCAGGATACCTTTTCCTAGTGGACACAGGCACCAATGTTTCACTGCTGCCTACATCCTTAGTGTCGTCGAATATCCACCCTCATCATACTTCACTGCAGGCCATGAAATTAACTAAACTACAATGCTTGGTTTCAACTTCCCATGTCGTCTCACTCTCCGCAAACTGCAAAATCGAGTGGACTTTTTTAGTGTGCGAAATTGACAAACCTATACTAGACATTGACTTCTTGCGACACCACAAACTTTCACCGGACCTTGTGTGAAACACTGTGTTTCATCACCTGTCCAAGACTCACTTCCCCTGTGCTCTGTCGAGCAAACCCCCCTATGACACATTGGTCTGGGCTCATCTCATCCGTACATCCTTGTCTCCGTCGACGACGTTACAAGAAACCAGGCACAAGTGCCTTGTTGAGCTTGAAAACGTCATTCGCCTATGCAAGGAAAACTTTGAGCTCTCCCTCCGGCTCCATGAAACTCAGCTCCAGCACTCTGATGCAGCAAAGGAATTACAGACACTACAGCAAGGTCAAAGCAAGGTCAGTAAGTGTGCCGAATCTGCTTGCAGTCCCACCAATCAAGCCTCCATGTGTTTAGCTCCCGCTACCCCTCGCAACTGTGCTATCAAGACTGCCATAACTTGTACTGACAGCTATGCAGGGCCACACCCTCCTAACATGGCAGCGTTTGACACTCGGCTGGACACAAGTGCGCATACGTGCTGAGCGTCACGTGTTTCCGAACTGACGCCTCCTACCAGGCCCCTCATGGACAGCAACTCAAACTATGCAATTTCATCTCCTGTGCACTGCCGTGTGACCGCCACTGACAACACAAACAGTGCACTCGCGCCAAGCGTTTCGCCCATGACTGTGCTGCCACAGGCTGCGCCCTTGGACAATGGACTCACTAATGGCTCACGAGCTCTACCGAGCTCACCCGACCACAGTGCCACTGCTTCGGGCCGGTGGCCAGCTTGTCGCATTGACTCCTGGGACACTTTGCCGCCTCGGCTCCCGTCGGATCTGCCGAGTGGCTCTGAACACCATGACCACGCCTCACCTTCCCCGCCCGCCACACATCATAAACAAACCACCTCCCACACCGACGGCAACATTTCCATCATCACCAATGGCACGGTTCACAAGCTTCGCCTCACGACAGGTCCCCCGATCTCCAGTAAACCACGTCGACTTTGTCCCGAGCGCCTCTCCGAGCTTAAAAATCAGATTTCTGAACTACTAAGCTTCGGCATCATTGAACCCTCTGCCAGTAGCTGGTCTATGCCCATACATATGACACCCGAGAAAGACGGGTTATGGCGGACGTGCGGAGACTACTGTCGACTAAATGCATGAACAATTATGGATACCTACCCCATACCCAACATTGCCGACTTTACCATTTTCCTCGCAGGTGCGACCACATTCTTTGTCATTGATTGCAAACGGGCCTACCATCAGATCCCCATGGAACCTGAAGACATCAAGAAGACAGCAATCACCACCCTGATTGGGTTATTTCAGTTTTGATTCATGCCCTTCAGTCTGAAAAACGCAACCCAGACCTGGCAACGCTTCATCAACGAAGTGCTATTCGACCTAAAATTCTGCTTTGCATATCTTGATGACATTCTTGTGTTCAGCTCCTCTGTCGAGGACAACATACAACATGTGCAAAGTGTTATGAACACTCTCGCGACAGCAGGCATCAAGACCAACCAGGACAAATTGCAGCTACATCAACCCGCTGTCACTTTTCTTGGGATCAGTGAAAGACGATCTGGTATTGCAGAAGGCGGGAATTAATAAAATACCTTGTCAGTGTGGCACATCATATATAGAACAAACATTGCGAACAGTAGAAGAATGTTGCACTGAACATCAGCGCTGTACTCGCCTTTTGCAATCTAGCAAGTCTGCAATTGCTGAGCGCTGCATTTCCACTGGACACTCAATGGAGTATGACAAGACAACAATGTTGGCCACAGCAACATCCTTTTGGGACTCCATCATAAAAGAATCAGTGGAAATTCACATGACAGACAATCTTATCAAACGTGACAATGGCTACCAGCTAGATAATGCGTGGAACCCCGTCATCTCTAAGATCTGCTCCAGATGAAGACGTCAGAGTACTCTGATGGCCGCAGCAATTGACAACTCTGAAGACAGCTGAGTTCTGCCGTTCCACCTGCGAGGGCGCTGCTGGCAGGCAGTGTGGTTTGTCTCTCCATATGATTTTGACGCATGCATGGAATACTCGCGGCACGCTACATATTATGGAATGGAGGGCACCTTCGTCAGTCTTCGATGGCTCACCCGAGGATGGCTGGCAGTTGTCCAGTTGAAATATCGTGGATGGCCGCAAGCCCGAAATCTTTTTGAATACAAAACCTGATTTCCGACTCTACCTCTTCACTATACTTTGTCCACACCACCTTCCCTGGCATTTCTGGTGAGATCTGGTGTGACGACAGTATGGGCACGTTACACCCCCTCATCCCAACCACGCTCCAACAAGCTGACTTCAACGCATTGCATAATTTAGCCCACCCCGGTGTTCGTGTGTCTGCCCACCTCGTAACAGAGTGCTTTGTGTGGAGAAATGTCAACAAGGACTGCCAGCAATGGGCACGCTCCTGCGACGCATGCCGACGCTGCAAAGTACACAAGCACACTTCACCCCCCCGCCCCCCCCCCGCCCCCCCCGGCGCCATTTCGATCCCTCCTGGGTGTTTCCAGCATATTCATATTGACATTGTCGGCCCTCTTCCCCCCTCTAATGGCTTTCATTATGTTCTCTCGTCTATTGACCGAACAACTCACTGAGTCAACACTGTCCCCCTCCCCATTATTACGGCAGAAACTATTGCTTGAGCTTTCGCGTTTTGGAGGTCTAGCTATCATCACGACTGACCAGGGCAGACAATTTGAGTCGGCCCTGTTCAACGAGGTTGTAACATTTGCGGCATCCGGCGCATCCATACCACAGCATATCACCCACAAAGTAACGGGCTAGTTGAGCGCTGGAAGCGCACTTTCAAGGCGGATCTTCGATGCCACGACTCTCTTTGGATGGAGGACCTTCCCCTTGTGCTACTCGGCATTCGTGCGATCTATAAGGAAGACCTCAAAGGCACAATAGCCGAGTTCGTATTCAGCCAGAACATTGTTCTCCCTGGTGAACTTGTGAGCCCTTCCGCTTCTCTCCCTCAGTCTGACTTATCTTCCTTCGTGGACTGTGTCAGACGCCACTTCATCAACCTCCATATCCCTCCACCCGCCAGCCACTCCCACCCTAAGGTTCACGTCCCGAAATCTCTGGACAATTGCGAGTATGTCATGCTCTGAGGCGACACTGTCCGTGCTCCCCTCCAACCTCCATATACTGGCCCTTACCGAGTTCTCTGGTGCTCAGTCAACACTATGACATCCAGATGAAAGATTCAGCTGTTACAGTCTCTCTCAACAGACTTAAGCTTGCTCACGTCGAGCCTCTTTCTATCCCCCTTCAGGCCACGACCAAACCACTCACTGTCGTGGCTCACTACACTCTGTCCACTCCCTCCACGTTGGACTTACACACTCCATCGAGTGACTTCCAGATCCAACCGTCGAGCTCTCCTCCGACCTCGCCCTCTTCTCCGGTATCACGCACTCCGTCGAGTGACCACATGCTCCCCATGTCGAGCTTACCTACGATCATGCCCTCGCCGCCGGGCCCTTCGTCGGTCCCTTTGGCCTCTCCACTGTTGCCTGCCTCGCCCTGTCGAGGTTTCTCACAACCCCCCCCCCCCCTCCCCATCTTGAACGTGTCCTCGCTCAAGGTGTTTGTGCCTATCCCCTGGACATAATCCACGACATCTCAATAATACTGCATGATTATACACTGTTTGTCGTGTGTTTCTCTTCATCCAGTGCTCATGACACAACCTCTGCCATTCCCTGCCACGCCGGCCGAAGTGGCCGTGTGGTTAAAGGCGCTGGACGCTGCAGTCTGGAACCGCAAGACCGCTACGGTCGAAGGTTCGAATCCTGCCTCGGGCATGGATGTTTGTGATGTCCTTAGGTTAGTTAGGTTTAACTAGTTCTAAGTCCTAGGGGACTAATGACCTCAGCAGTTGAGTCCCATAGTGCTCAGAGCCGTTTGAACCATTCCCTGCCACCTGGTGAAATGTGTTTCCCTCCCGCCTGACGTCAACCTGGACATGCTTCGTGTGTTCGCCATGCCCACCGGAGACATTGTCGCCGTCGCTCTGTTCCACCTGCAAACCGCCGGCCTACCTGTCCCCGCATGACCAGCATGCCCAGTATGATGCCCGGCTCGCTTCAATGACTTCCAGGTTCGGTGGCCGAACCTTCCTTCACGACATCTACCCACACAGCTCCCCGACAACACTGTCGAGCTGTCCGTGGTCCGGATCTTGCGGACCACTCCTGCCGACGCTATAGTCAACCCCCCCCCCCCCCCCTCCCGGCCTCTCAAGAGTACTCCGTACTGCTGGCGGGGGGGCTATGTGGTGCTGATGAAATTGACACCAACATCGATGCATCCATCTTTGAACTAAGCTAAGATTATCTTTGGCCTCTTCCGCCTTGTCCAGTTCTTTGTGAGCCTTGCTTGTGGTTGGGTGAATAAATGAACTACTACTAAATGGGGGTTGTTTGGTGTAACTAATTGTAATTGCGAGTTTCCTTAATTAATTGGATATAAGGTGTTCCATGTCCTCTTTGCACTATGAAAGAAATCAGCATCATATTTTAGCCTCATATTCAAATATAATAATCAACTTTACCTCACCCCTGAAGTTATAAGATGACTGTACCTTGATGATCTTAGAGAAGAGTAATATGTAGTACAAATATGGTAACAAAGTGCTTGTAGAATGTAAAATAATATAAGACTAAAGGAGACTAAATATTGGAATTGTTATGTCATCAACAGGTGACACAAAAAACAATGAAAACTTTTCAAGCTTCCCCACCACCACCCTACCCCCACCTCCCCTCTCTCTAATTCTCTGCCTGATGCTTCCCCTATTCAGTGTGTTGTCCCCTTTACCCTTAAATTATTTTATATTTAGTACAATGTCATTTAATATTATTACAGGTGTCAAGACTTAATAGCATCTATTATGTGAAACTTCCACTGAGGACATACATTATCAAGTCATTCGTGTATCTCTCAATAATAACTAACTTCTCTTGCAAAAGTTGCCTACCTGACTAATTCAGCATTTAGGCTTATGTTAAGTTATAACCTATGTAAGTATCAAAGTGAATCAGTATGTGAAGTGTTTAACAATGGATAATTGAGGACAGTTACTGTTTACTGTTTCAACAGATGGGAGATCCTGTACCATGAATACCAACAGACATTCATCACACAGTAGCAATAGATAGGGCAATATGACTTACTGAAATGAATATTACTAACTTGGGAAAGCCTCAGTTTAAAAAACAATAGTGTAATAATGTAATACTAATCATTAAAAAGATCTGTAGTAAAACCATTATTTGGTGAAAGTCATTTGAGCAAATGTAAGTAATCCTCCATTTACCATAAAGCAGATCAATATCCAATACATTCTTCTCCTTCTTCTGTGGCGCTACAGTCCAGGATAAACTATGGCCTTCCCAATGAGCTTCCACCATCCATCACATTCACTTGCTACCCTCCACCAGTTTGTGCATCCAAGCTTCCGTAGGTCTTCTTCCACTCCATCCAGCCATCTTGCCTGAGGTCAACTTTGCCCCCTTTGTCCTCTTGGATTACTAAAGAGAATCTTCTTTATCACCTCAGACTCCTATAGTGTACAATTCTGCATTGTACTTTTTCCTCCATTGCTCTCTCTCATACACAGGGCCAATTATTCTCCTAAAAACTTCCCTCTCAAATCTGTCGAGCAGCCTTGCATCAGTTTCTGTGAAGGGCCATGTTTCTGAAGCATAAGTGAGAACTGTTCTAACAAGAGTTTTATAAATAGTGAATTTTATTGGGGGGGGGGGGGGCTGAGGAGTCTTGACTGGAATAAATTACTCAAGGTGAAATATGCCTTATTTGCTGATATCAGCCTAATCTTAATTTCAGTTGAAATGTCATTAAAGCAAGTGACTGTGGAATCAAGATACTTGAAGCTATCAACTCTTTCAAATGTGTCCATTCACACTGAAAGTTGATGGCATATTGGGTTGATATGCTTTCCCACAGGCCATGCATTTTGTTTTATCTTCATTTATTATAAGACCCATCTTCTTACTTGCTTGACTTAAGGCGTTAAAAGCTTCTTTCAGTGTTGGTACTGTCTGTGCTATGATGTCTATGTCATCTGCATATGCTAAAATCTGCACTGACTTGAAAAAGATGGTGCCCCTTGTTTGTAGGCCTGCCTCCCTAATCACCTTCTCGAGTGCTACATTAAATAATAAGCATGCTAATGCATCTCCTTGATGTAGCCCATTTTTTATTTATGGGGGTTTGAGTAATTTCCTTGAACTCGAATGCAGCTTCTTATGTTAGACATCATCATTTTAACCATTCTCAGGAGTTTTCCATGTATCCCCATCTCCTGTAAGACATGAAACAACTGGTTTCTATTGATGCTGTCGTATACAGCCTTAAAGTCAATATAGAGGTGATGTGTTCCAATTCTATACTCAACAGTTTTCTCCAAAATTTGGTGCAGATTGAAAATCT
Organism: Schistocerca americana; assembly: GCF_021461395.2. Lineage (NCBI taxonomy): Eukaryota > Metazoa > Arthropoda > Insecta > Orthoptera > Acrididae > Schistocerca > Schistocerca americana. The sequence goes on along the minus strand of NC_060123.1, from coordinate 293,967,489 downwards.
GGTCTATTGTTGACCTTCCTCATCGAAATCCGCATTGGTATATTCCAATTTCTTTATCCACCCGTGGGAGTAGACAATCAAAAATAATATTAGATAACACCTTGTATCACAGGTTCAGGAGGGTGATTCCAAGGTGGTTTCTACATTCTGTTTGGTCACTCTTTTTATGTGTGGGACATAATATTCCTTCATTTCATTCACCTGGTATCCTTTCCTGTTCCCGTATGAGAGTGATAAGTTCAAACAGAGACTGCTCTAATGTTGCTCCTCTGCATTTTAGCAATCCTACAGGAATGCTATCAGTGCTGGGAGCCTCGTTATTCTTCAGTTTCCTTAATGCTTCTTTAATGTCCTCTAACCCTGTGACATCCAGTGGCTGTTCATCATCCAATCCTTGCTCACAATCATTAGAGATATCCTCTGCTAGCTCTATCTCTCGATTCAGCAGGTCATTAAAGTACCTTCGCCATCTTTCCAGAGTCTGTTTAGTCTCACTTATTATGTTTCCTTCTTCATATTTAATCAAGCTGGTTATTGGAGCAAATTGTCTTGTAGCATTGTTTATTTTTATAACGAACTTCCTTGTTTCATTCTTCTTCTTGGACAATTACATACATTCTATTTCAGCCTTAGTCCATTCCCTTTTCTTTCAGCGATGTGTCATCTTTTTGACCCTCCTTTTCTCTCGATAATCCTCCAACAAGCTTTTTGTGCAGTACACCTGTAATGTCTTTTGGTATGCAGTGTTCTTTTCTCCGATCACTCTCTTACACTCTTCATCAAACCATGTGGGCTTTATTGATTTTCTCTCTATCTCTACTGTTGCCTTAGCTGAAATGTCTATAACTATTTACCACAGGAGTTGCAACATCTTAAGGAAGTGTTCAATAATAACGGCTATATGGACCGACAAATTTGATGTGCTTTTGAGTTTGGACCTCTACCTGAACCTCCTGAAGATACCTTTAGGTCTGCAGCTTTTCTTCCGTATGTTGGGAATGTGTCCGCCAAGGTAGGTAGACTTTTGAAGAAATATGAGATCAGTTACGTTTTTCATCCTACAGCTAAGATTTGAGCACTTCTTGGCTCTGTCAAGAATGATTTAGGTTTGAGGAACTCTGGCGTTTACAAAGTACCATGTGAGTGCGGGAAAATTTACATTGGCCAAACTATTCGTACCGTCAACGATAGGTGTATTGAACATCATCGCCATACGCGATTATTACAACCAGATAAATCTGCCGTGGCTGAAATTGCCTTACAGAGGGACACAGTATGCTATATAATGAGACGCAAGTCGTTGTAAATGCTTCGTGGTATTGGGATTGTGTTCTAAAAGAATCTGTCAAAATCAGACTAGCAGATAATATCATTAATTGTGATAATGGATACCCGCTAAGTAAAATGTGGAATCCTGTTTTATCAGCCATGAAGAAACAATGGCATCTGAATCGGCCGGGTATGAATAACCATTTTTAATAATAGATCGTTTTCGACAGTATTCACCACCGGAAGCGCTGCAACTCTTCTGGCGCCAGGGGGCAGCAGGAATGATTGAGCGCGTGTGCACTGCATCTAGCGCATGCACTGTTGTACTTCTGATGCATATAAAGGTGCAGTAATTTGAGAGTGGAATCAGTTATTGGTGAGAGCAGCGTAGCTTTTCTCACCTGATGATGGCAGTCAGGTGGACCACTGAAATATTGTGCTCAGATGACAATTGGATTCGGCTGGAAACCCAACAAGAATTTGGTATAATGTTTATAGCTCTTTTTATAGTCAGCCATTTTTGTTCTATGTCATTACTGTCTTGCGTTGTTCATGTTCTTGTTCTTGAGCCTGAGAAACTTTCTGACAGTACGATTTGTAAGTTTCTGTTAATTGCAGTGGTGCAATATTGTACCATTCTTTCCTAGTATGTCTTTCTTTCTGAGCACTTGATATCCTTGCTCTTATCTTGGTAATTACAAGAAAATGATCTGAATCCACATTAGGGCCATGAAAGGTTCGAACATCCAACAAGTTAGATTTATGCCTCCGGTCTATTAGTACATGATCAGTCTGATTAATCGTTCTACCATCAGGTGACTTCCATGTGCCCTTGTGTATCTCCTTATGGGGAAAGCTGGTAGATCCCACTATCATATTCTGGGAGGCTGCAAAGAGGACCAATCTCATTCCATTATAATTAGTGGATCCATGTTTACTATGGGCTCCAATTATGGGCTGGAACATGTCTTCTCTTCCAAGTTGTGCATTAAAATCACCTAGCATGATCTTGACGTTATTCCTTGGACATTTATCATAAGCTTTCACAAGCGCATCATAGAAATCATCTTTTAAGTCTTCAATAGATTCTTCTGTGCGTATGTCCATTAATTATACTATAATTAAAGAAGCCTCCTCTAATTCTAATTACTGATAGCCTTGCATTAATGGGCGTAAAATTCATCACCAAATGTTTCAGACCTTTATGAACAAGGAAACCTGTACCAAACTCATGTCTGTTATCATCAGCACTATAGAACATTGTGCCCTCTTTCTTTTCTGATACCCCACTCCCTGTCCATCGAATTTCTTGGATGGCAATAATGCTCTCCTTGAGCTTCCCCTGCTGGTCTAATAACTTCTTTAGAGAACCTGGGCTATATAAAGATCAAACATTACAGGTACCAATTCGAAGGTCAGTTTTCAACTTTTTAACCATTCACTGTCCAAGACCAGTGCCATATCATTGTCTATTAATATGTCCAGCTTCTGCTCTTTGGGTTTTCATAACTTTATGTTTTTTTACAGGAAGAGGGTGTTAGCCTTGAGCCCAACCCCCTGCCTGGAGGGCCAGGATTTGTGTTAGGCTTACTCCCCTAGGGAAGCTGGCTTCACTACACCTCTAGAGTTCTCCCTCCCTATGTTGTGGGACACATTTTGTATGGCTCCTTGGTCGAGACTAATCTGGCTTGGGTGCCCCTGCCAGTAGCTACGCTACCACCAGCACAGCTCTCGACTTCATGGAAGCACACAAGCCCTCCCGCCCGGCACTACAAGGCAGTGTCTCCTGGAAGGGTATCCAACACATTGTCACATATAAATTATGAAGATGGAAAGAAGATTATATGTACATCTTTTTAAATCTTGCAGTATTGTAATGCACGTAAAGAAACTTGGACATGTTTACCTTTGTTAAATATCTTGAGTTACAATTGAATAAGAACAAATGAGGGTTAAATTATAAAGGATGAGTGAATGCAGGGAATATACCATGGAAACTTAATAGTACCCTTTCCACACTTAGAACCCAGGGAAATAAAAATTAAACTATCAAAATAGTTTCCATATACCATATGTTAAATCATTGCCAGCTCAGGTCTATTAGAAAGAGTAAAGTAAAGTTGTATGGCATGAATGGCTTGGGGACCCCAAATGACAGGTTCAGCTGCCTATTTGGAAAGGTTTTCCCCATCCTTCTAGCTCACAGACACCTTTCTATCATGAAGTATGAGAGCTGTGCCTGTAAGAGTATCTGTTAAGTGTAGGTGGTGATGAGAGAAGGGAGAAGCTGAAACCCAGTGTTGGCACATAGCCTGCTCCTCTTGAAGATCACCAATGGTCCCACTGAGCTTAACATCCCCATCCTATGGATGAATCATTATCAACTGTGACACATGCCCTCAGTTTTTGAATTTAACTCAGGACATTGGCACAAAGACTGGCACACAGGAACTTTATGCCACTGTTCCTCGTGTTTCCTTTCCACAAAGACAAAGGGAAAATTGTCAATAGCCTGTGGCATTTTCAGACCATCACCAGTCCAAGTACTGGCCACACCCGGCAGTGCTCAACTTCAGTGAATCACAAGAAGAATAAGTGCAGAATGAAAGTGGCTTCGTGTAATGGTGTAGTTATTAATGAAAAGCACAGATAAAGAGCTGTACCAGTTGAGGTGTAGCAAGTTGGAAACTCCCCCATCTATTACAGTTTCTACTCCCATGAATAACTGAAATTTTCTTGCTTTTTCATTTTATATCTCATGCAGCTGCACACTTTAACATGTAGTATGTGCAGGAATATGTCAAATTGTTGTTTATGTAAAAATTCATTTTATTTATTGTTCAATATTTTGTATTCATCTCCTTGATTTTAATGATGCAGGTATTTTCACTAAAAACTCTATCAATTAAAAGATGTGGCTAATTGAAATTCTGATTGTAGTAGGTAATGGAGAAAAGCTTTGAGCTAATAGACAGCATATGAAATACTGTTGCCATTCATTTGAAATTAGATACTTTGTTCCTTCTGAAAACATACTTTAAATTATGTGAAACTAATTATCTTATGAAAAACTGACATTAAGAGTTTGGACACTCATAATTTTGACTGCCTACTTTTCCCTCAACACTTTGAAGATCCTGAACTTTGACATTACTTTGGTTGCTGTAATTTTTTTTTTTGAGTTACTAATTAAGATTCTGAATAATTTATCATCATGAAAGATTAATTTCAAGATGGATACCCTACTCATATGTAGGGGATTTCAGACAATGGAAGCATAATAAAGTACCACATTCTTTTATGGTTTACTAACCTTCAGCATTTTTTATGAATCACACAACAGTAAAATCTCATAGTCCATATAAAATAACAAAATGTAGCCTAGCAAATTTGCAAAACATTATGCAGTGTCAGAAATCACATCATATTCTTATACCTGTCTTTAAATAGCCAACCCTCCTCCAAAAATCTCCAGTACCAGATGCACTATCAAACAAGCAACATATGTTACTTGTGCCCCAAGATCATAGTTTAACAGCTATGCAAGTACAGAGTCTGCAACTACGTAATATGTTGGCATCATAAAATCTCATGCGCAATAGTAAACACATACTTTAAAATGCTCATGTTTCACAAACACTGCTTATCAGACAATGTAATTAATTTTTGTGATTGTACTGCGAGTTATATCATGTGCACTGTGAATTCACATTTCTGCCACTGAAAAGATTGCCAGTGTGAAATTCAACAAACATTGTGTTGCTTGAATGAGATTTTCACTCTGCAGCGGAGTGTGTGCTGATATGAAACTTCCTGGCAGATTAAAACTGTGTGCCCGACCGAGACTCGAACTCAGGACCTTTGCCTTTCACGGGCAAGTGCTCTACCATCTGAGCTACCGAAGCACGTCTCACGCCCGGTACTCACAACTTTACTTCTGCCAGTACCTCGTCTCCTACCTTCCAAACTTTACAGAAGCTCTCCTGCGAGCCTTGCAGAACTAGCACTCCTGAAAGAAAGGATACAGTGGAGACATGGCTTAGCCACAGCCTCTGTAAAGTTTGGAAGGTAGGAGACGAGATACTGGCAGAAGTAAAGCTGTGAGTACTGGGCGTGAGTCGTGCTTCGGTAGCTCAGATGGTAGAGCACTTGCCCGCGAAAGGCAAAGGTCCTGAGTTCGAGTCTCGGTCAGGCACACAGTTTTAATCTGCCAGGAAGTTTCATATCAGCGCACACTCCGCTGCAGAGTGAAAATCTCATTCTGAAAACATCCCCCAGGCTGTGGCTAAGGCATGTCTCCGCTGTATCCTTTCTTTCAGGAGTGCTAGTTCTGCAAGGTTTGCAGGAGAGCTTCTGTAAAGTTTGGAAGGTAGGAGACGAGATACTGGCAGAAGTAAAACTGTGAGTACCGGGCGTGAGTCGTGCTTCGGTAGCTCAGATGGTAGAGCACTTGCCTGCGAAAGGCAAAGGTCCCGAGTTCGAGTCTCGGTCGGGCACACAGTTTTAATCTGCCAGGAAGTTTCATTGTGTTGCTTATTCATGCCTAGATTACTTCTCTTCTGAAAATATTGATAACAGAAAGCTGCATGCATCTTTGCCTGTGTAACTGTGGTCTGTAAAACTGAAGCTCGGCATCAACAACATTATAGTGCTAATGAAGTGGGAGAAGCAACTTAAAATTCATCTACTGTATGGTCTACGTCATTTGGTACTATCTTTTATATAATCAATTTCCAGTATATTATTTCAGACATGAAGATATGAGACTTTGAGACACATGAAATTGCATGCATCACCAGGTAAGGGGGACATCACACAGTGCTCAAACACTGTTATTAACAACTTACCCAAAACTACCAGATCATCTCCATAGGTGTGGAGCTACTCTTCTACAATAAAAACTGATGAAAAAAACAAATATTTAAATTCAAATAGTGTGAGATGGAACAGTGGTGAGACCTGTAATGCTATGTTACAAACATGGTAGCCATTTTGGAAGCCTGAGTCTTGGATTTAACTTATAATTTTCAGATGGAAAGGGGGTCATGTGATATAACACATACGAGGGTGGTGAAAAGTTCTCGGAATCACCACGAGAGGTCGCCACTAGGGCAACAAGTTGTTCACGTGATATTCATTGGATTGTTGCCTGTAGACACATGCCACATCAGTGCTCTTAAAAGATAGCTGTGGCGGTAATGTGGCTTTGTTGTTGTTCCCGAGTAGTGATATGCAGAGATGGAAAAATAGCGAGATTCAAGCAGTGATTAAGTACTTCGTAAAGAAAGGTATGAAAGCAAAGGATATTCATGCCGATATTCAGAATACACTGGGGGACTGTGCTCCTACATATTCAACTGTTCACAAGTGGGCAAATGAATTTAAATTCGGTTGGAAGAACTTACATGATTATCCATGCAGTGGTCAGCCAAGATGTGTCACTACCCCAGAAATCATTGCAAAAGTGCACAAAATGGCTATGGAGGATCACCGATTCAAAATGTGTGAAATTGTGCATGCTTGCCAGATGTCATCTGAAAGGGTACCTCACATTTTAATTGAAGAATTAGAAATGAAAAAATTATCTGCAAGATGTGTTCCTCGACTCTTGACGCGTACACGCACACATGTGCCATTGCCATGTCAAAATTACACAAACTAGGGTATGAATTGTTGCTACACCCACCTTATTCACCTGATATGGCTCCGTCAGACTTCCATCCCTTCCCAAAACTAAAAATTTTTCTTGATGGACGAAGATCCGCTCCAAATGAAGAATTGATACCCAGAGTTGACAACTATTTTGCATTCCTGGAGGAAACTCATTTTCAAGATGAGATCAAGGCACTGGAACATCATTGGACCAAGTGCATTAATCTACAAGGAGACTACACTGAAAAATAAAAATAAAAGTTTCTGTTCTGTTCTGAGAACTTTTCAAACCATCCCTGTAGATGGAGAATTACACAAGGAAAAAATGGTGCCTTTTGTTTGAGCGCAGGTTGATTCATTTTCTAGTTATGTGCTAAATGCATTGAGATCATCCTGAAATCAGGACAGATTAGTGCCTAGGCTATTGCACAGGATTTCAATCAATGCTCTCAAACAGACTAACTACCCAGTACCCAAAGTGTGGTAGTGAAACTTCTCACAAAATTCCCTGAAACTGGCTTTGTCGCAGACAAACTGAAAGCTGGATGTTGAAAAGCTGTGGACAGAGTGACATTGACTGCTGTTCTGGCATCATTCAGTAAGAGTCCAGAGTGCAGTACTCACCACATCTGGAAACTGTGATCAGCTATATATAAAAAATGAGAGATCTGGCAACATGTTAATAGTACCTTTACAAAATGGAAATGTTGCAATAGCTGAAAGACAACAATCCAGGTTGTCAGACTGACTTTGGCATGCAAGCTGGACATAGGCCATTGTTTTCCCTGTGACATACTGTTTACAGATGAAGCTAATTTCAGTGAGAACAGAGACATAAATAAAAAGGTCTCAGGTACAGGCCACATGTCATACCTCACTGGATGGGTCCATTGAAGGTAGCTGGCACATTAAAAGCAATGGCTTGCTGTAGAATATGGGGTTCTTGTATTATGTGTGTATTATGGGTGGGACATGGTCCTAAGTGAGAGGGAAGAAGGAAGAGTACTCACAAAAATAAACAAAGTTCCATAAATCGAGAGCAGTTTCATACAAACTCGGTACACATATAGCTTACTAGATATAGCACCAACAGAAATGGGATGGATGCTGACAAATAAAATGAATCTAAATTTACTGATATTAGCATTGAACACAGGTATTTTTTAAGTCAGTTACACTGAATGGTGATGGTCACAATGACATTTAAGTTCAATTTTGATCAAATAAAACTCTGCAGTATCTTCTGGAAATTTTTAGAATGAATAGAAACTTCTAGGAGAAGTAACTGTGCAAAACCATTTTTCCGTGCTTTTATGTTGTGAGAAATTGTGAACTTCCTGAGGCTGGAAGATGGGCACATAGTATCCCATGAAAGCCTAAAAACAAAATTTCAAAAACCAGAATTAAATGACGAATCTCAGAATTTACCCCTTTCCTGTTTATAGCTACCACAGAGACTGCAAAGACAAGATTATACTAATTACAGTGTGCACTAGGGGCATTTTAACAGTCTTTCTTCCTGAGCTCCACACTAGAGTCAAATGGGAAAAAGATCAAGTATGTAGTACACTGGAAAGTACATTCTGTCATCAAGTGTACTGCAGTTTCCAAAATATGGATGTAGATGGGGTGATGGGGTAAGCCTAAAAATTGACAACTAATGATAAATTAATACACTCTGTGCAGTCCAGCTTATTAAAAAGTCTAAGTGCCAGCAATCCAATGTAACAACACACTGTAAGAAATTCAATAATATTTATAGTTGTGACTTTCATTTTTTTAAATTGTAGTTATACTGAGTAAGTTGCCACTTTTTGTTATTAATAATACGTTTTTGTGACAAATAAAATTCATTATTCCCTCAGAGATTCCTGGGTTTCTCCACTTATATATTTGATGGAACTGCATCAGTAATGTGTTTGCTCATCTTTCATTGAGTTGCATGGTGAAATATGACTTGCTGTATGTATCGTCACAGAGAGAGAGTGAGAGAGAGAGAGAGAGAGAGAGAGAGAGAGAGAGAGAGAGAGAGAGAGAGATGGAGACAGAGACAGAGACAGAGAGAAAGGCGAAGGGGAAGCACTATACACATTTTACAGTTGGAGACTTTATCATCGGTCATGGAATTCATTTCCATGTAGGAAATATTACACACTGATTTGGTTTTACTTTATGCAATAAAAATTTGGAAACATATTCTGTAAAAATTAATTTTCGGAGACGTCTAATATAAAAATGATTTTATAATTTCAAAATGGTGAACAAAAATCTTGTGTCACAGTGAATGCACATCTGATATATAATTAAAACTATGCCAGAAACTTATAGTCACAATTTATGAAATCAGTGCACATAGTTCTTCCCCAAAGCAATCACACAACTTTTTTAGCCTTACATATGTTTTTGTTCTTTAGACCCTGCCAAAAAATACAATAGCATTATTTATATTCAAAAACATAAGTGTGTGCAGCATCACTAAGATGAAAAACAAGCAGACAATAATGCACATTCATTGTCACTGAACCATCATCAAAATATGTCTTTACAAAATATACAAGAATGTGTGACTTTTCTATGAATGGTTGGTTCATGCCCAACTGTGTAATAAAATATCAAAATAAGCAATTATTTTGTAACATAAGAGAGCATTCCATTTCTTTAAAAATATGCTTTACAAGATGTACAATTTTTTTCCAAGATGTGTACATACACATTTCACTTCATAAAATTCCAACTCGGGACTATGAGAATTTAGCAGGATGCAGCATTAGCATTCTAGTGGAAATGTGTATATACAGTATAGTTTATAATGTCACTACAGTTTACTTTGTACAAACATAACTTCATTGCACCAAGATGGCCTTTCAAATGTCTGATGTTTCTGGAAGAGATGTGTTTGCAGATTTTGAGAAATTTTTCCATTTGAGTTTCCAAGTAAAGAATTCAGCATGGAATCTGGTGGAGCTATGGCATCAGCCAGAGAGACAGCATCATTCTTCAGATGAGCACACAGATACATAATTCCCTCCCTTAACATCTCGGATGCCTGAGGGCCTTTCACATACCCTCCTGAAATGAATGACAGGTGTAATATTTTTCTAAAAAAAAAAATTAATCATACATTTGTTAAATTCATAGCCAGATCAGTTGACTTGTATACATCTCAATAAGTGTAACCACCAGTACAGTATAAAGAAAAATGTATTCTTCACTTTTGGAACCACAGATTCCTTCTTCAGTGAAGCATCAAGGAAGTAGTTGGGGGGACAGTTCAATTAAATTCCAAGTTAAATGCAACCCACATAACACAAGGGAAAAACTGTGGGCAGCTAGTTGTGACCAACTTCAAACTTGTATGAAACATGCTCTGTAAACTGTCTGGAAGTACTTTAGATTGGTCCACTTGGAGATCACTGAACATGCTAAGACAGTGGTCCCCAATCTTTCTTAAACCATTACCTCTGATTACAATCAGACATTAGTGCACCTTTAGCACCTAACTAAAATGTAGAATGAAAGACTTTTCCTGAAACACTTTTATTTTTAAAATGATGAAAGATGCATGATATTTAGTTTTTGTGTCTCTTAGAATAAATGACGAAGGAATTCGTGGTGCATTGCAAGTGCTAGCCACATCTCCTTCTCAGAAAAGGAAGCTAGCTATCCACACTAAGGGTGCACACTTGTTACAAAACATGCTTCCCCTGCATTACTCCTTTCCATTGTGGCACTTCACTCTAATAATAATAATAATAATAATAACAATAATAATAATAATAATCCCGTGGAGGCCCGGGAAAAGAATAGGCCTCCGGTATGTTCTGCCAGTCGTAAAAGGCGACGAAAAGAACAAACCACTAATAGGGTTAATCCTCCTTTTAGTGTGATTACTTGGTTCAGGACAGAACTAAAGAAGCCTCGGACAAGCGCCGTCATGGTCGGGGATGACGCTTGAACCCTATGCCCACCCACAATGGTAACAACACTGCTAGCCAACTGGAAAATTATTTAAATCCAAATAGAGGTGTTTTGCAGGATATGCTTCCTGCAAGCACCCTAGAAGGAAAACAAAGACAGAGGATGAGATGGTTAGATGAAGTTAATCGACACCTCATGTTCTGTTATTACCAAGCAACAAACCTAGGAACCAACACAACTGGATACAGATCACAAGTATACACAACATTTATTACCAGATACCCAGAATTAAAATGTTTAACAGAAGAAAGACTAGCTGATCAGATCCGTGTAATAATCAAAAATAACAGGATACCCCAGTCAGAATTAGAAAACATCAAACGACAAGTACAACAAATACTAGAACAAAATAATGTGCAATCAGAAGAAGAAGAAAATACAGTAATGGACTCAAACATCACAGAGCAAACAAACAAAGAACAACACGCATCAATTAAACAATCAGAGGAAAACGACATCTTAAGACAGCCACCAGAACAAGCACAAATAGAACACGAAGTGACACACATGTTAGATATAGAAGAAAAATTTCAGCTGACATATATAGAATACAAAGACACAAATACAGATATTAGACCATTCTTGCATAGACCACCAAATAACCCACAAGTCGAAACAACAATAACAACTGTCAACACAATCATACACAACAAAATAAATGAAAATACAACTATGGAAGAGTTACAACTACTGGTTTATGTAGGAGCACTCACTACACTAAATATACACACTAGGCAGAGATCAGAACCAACCAACACACAGAAGAAACCCACAAAACCAGCATGGCAACACAGGCTACAGATCAGAATAGAAAAACTGAGAAAAGACATCGGACAGCTAACACAATTTATAAGAAATGAAATATCAGACAAAAAACGAAAAAGGTTAGGTAAAATCTCACAACAAAAAGCAATAGAGCAATTAGATGAAAAGAAGCAGAAATTACAAGCATTGGCCAAACGACTTAGAAGATACAAAAAAAAGTGAAAATAGAAGGAAACAAAACCAAACATTCAACACAAACCAAAAGAGATTTTACCAAACAATAGGTAACACACACATTAAAATAGACAATCCACCAAACATAACAGACATGGAACACTTCTGGAGCAACATATGGTCAAACCCAGTACAACATAACAGGCATGCACGGTGGATACAAGCAGAAACAGACTCATACAAGATGGTACCACAAATGCCTGAAGTGATAATTTTGCAACATGAAGTCACCCGAGCAATTAATTCTACGCACAATTGGAAAGCCCCTGCAAATGATAAAATAGCAAATTTCTGGCTAAAGAAGTTCACCTCAACACATTCACATCTAACTAAATTATTTAACAGTTACATTGCAGACCCATACACATTCCCTGATACACTTACACATGGAATAACATATCTGAAACCTAAAGATCAAGCAGACACAGCAAACCCAGCTAAATATCGCCCCATAACATGCCTACCAACAATCCACAAAATATTAACTTCAGTCATTACACAGAAATTAATGACACATACAACACAGAACAAAATTATAAATGAAGAACAAAAAGGCTGCTGCAAAGGAGCACGAGGATGTAAAGAGCAACTGATAATAGATACAGAGGTGACATATCAAGCTAAAACTAAACAAAGGTCACTACACTACGCATACATTGATTACCAAAAAGCTTTTGATAGTGTACCCCACTCATGGTTACTACAGATATTGGAAATATACAAAGTAGATCCTAAATTGATACAGTTCCTAAACATAGTTATGAAAAACTGGAAAACCACACTTAATATCCAAACAAATTCAAATAATATCACATCACAGCCAATACAGATTAAGCGTGGAATATACCAAGGAGACTCATTAAGTCCTTTCTGGTTCTGCCTTGCTCTGAACCCACTATCCAACATGCTAAATAATACAAATTATGGATACAATATTACTGGAACATACCCACACAAAATCACACATTTGCTATACATGGATGATCTAAAACTACTGGCAGCAACAAATCAACAACTCAACCAATTACTAAAGATAACAGAAGTATTCAGCAATGATATAAATATGGCTTTTGGAACAGACAAATGTAAGAAAAATAGCATAGTCAAGGGAAAACACACTAAACAAGAAGAATGCATATTGAATAACCACAATGACTCCATAGAAGCGATGGAAAAAACAGATGCCTATAAATATCTAGGATACAGACAAAAAATAGGAATAAATAATACAAATATTAAAGAAGAACTAAAAGAAAAATATAGACAAAGACTAACAAAAATACTGAAAACAGAATTGACAGCAAGAAACAAGACAAAAGCTATAAATACTTATGCTATACCAATATTGACCTACTCATTTGGAGTAGTGAAATGGAGTAACACAGACCTAGAAGCACTCAATACACTTACACGTTCACAATGCCACAAATATAGAATACATCACATACATTCAGCAACAGAAAGATTCACATTAAGCAGAAAGGAAGGAGGAAGGGGATTTATCGACATAAAAAACCTACATTATGGACAGGTAGACAATTTAAGAAAATTCTTTCTAGAACGAGCAGAAACTAGCAAAATACACAAAGCAATCACTCATATAAATACATCGGCTACACCACTGCAATTTCATAATCACTTCTACAACCCTTTAGATCACATAACATCAACAGATAGAAGAAAGTAAATTGGAAAAAGAAAACACTACATGGCAGGCACCCATATCATCTAACACAGCCACACATCGATCACGATGCATCCAACACATGGCTAAGAAAAGGCAATATATACAGTGAGACGGAAGGCTTCATGATTGCAATACAGGTTCAAACAATAAACACCAGATATTACAGCAAGCATATTATTAAAGATCCCAATACCACAACAGATAAATGCAGACTTTGCAAACAACAAATAGAAACAGTAGATCACATCACAAGTGGATGTACAACCCCAGAAGACATGACAATGTAGCAAAAATAATACATCAACAGCTTGCCTTACAACATAAACTTATAAAACAACATGTTTCCACATACAAGTATGCACCACAAAATGTACTGGAGAATGATGAATACAAATTATACTGGAACAGAACCATTATAACAGATAAAACAACACCACATAACAAACCTGACATCATACTCACCAATAAAAAGAAGAAATTAACACAACTAATCGAAATATCCATACCCAATACAACAAATATACAAAAGAAAACAGGAGAAAAAATTGAAAAATACATCCAACTGGCTGAGGAAGTCAAGGACATGTGGCATCAGGATAAAGTTGACATTATACCAATTATACTATCAACTACAGGAGTCATACCACACAATATCCACCAGTACATCAATGCAATACAGCTACATCCAAACTTATACATACAATTACAGAAATCCGTAATTATTGATACATGTTCAATTACCCGAAAGTTCCTAAATGCAATATAACATATACTGTTCAGTTAAAAGGAAGTGACGCTTGATGAAGGTCCGCGTCACTATCCATTTTTAACCAGACTTAACGTCTGAGAAAGTAAAGAAATAATAATAAAACTGTGTACAGCATTATAGTAGCCCTTATGTAGTTACTGCTGTGTCGTGTTGTCAATTAATTCATTTATCTGTTTTGATGCGAGTCATGAAGCACTTTCAGGACTATTGCGGTTACTACCTACAAGTTGGAAAAGACATTTGCTTGAGATATTTAGCTTTTGTTATGCACATGCCTCACTTTTATCATCAAAGATATATGGGACAAAGCACAACATATATGTGTAGTGGGTGGACTACATGAGGAACCTGTAACCTCCGTCACATTAATGCTACTAATTGAGAAAATATTACTATTGATAACATATAACACCAGTATTAGAGTCTTGCAAAACTGTGATAATAGTAATGATCTTTTGAAAATAATTTAGTTTCATGACTGAAACAGAATGGAATCATTAAGTTATTACCCCTCAGATGATTTAATTTTAGCCCTCAGGTGGTAATTACCCCCCCACTTGTGAACCACAGTGCTAAGATCAGGCGTTGGTGAATCCGTGGATAGTTTTATCAAATAGGGACTTTCCAAAGGAAATACACAGTGTGAATGTGGAGAATGCACAATGAATCTGTCCACACTGCCCTGAGTCATCTGGTGATGATGAGCTGATGAAAGCTGTTGCTCAATTTTAGGTGAAGATTATGTAGTCCATTATGTAACTATGTAAGCAGGAGTTTTTGTAAATTATTATTTTAGTTGTGTCCCTTAATATTAAACAGTCGTGTGATATAGAGTTTTATATGGCTTCTGACTTGAGTAAATTAAGACCTATGGGGGGTAAAAAGGTAGGGAGGAGAAGACGAAGAGCTATAAGCACTCTACAGTCATTCTATAGTTTTGTATGAATATACTCACATCATCACTTCAAGGATTAGACATTTTTTTGTTTTGTTTTGCCTGTTACACTGTCCATCACTTCCTCATTTTTCCTTGATTTCTTTTCTCAATTAGGTTAAATGCTGTAGCTCTTCAGGCTTTCCCGGCAGTCTGTTGACACTTTGAAAAAACGGGACTTTTTCCAGATGTTAGCATCCTTTTCACATGATATTTTGATGGCGTAACCTGCTATCTTCTTTCGTGCTACCCAAGAATGATCCTTGGATGGATAGAGTCCAGTATTTATGCCTGTAAGGTGCTGGGTGCTCCCTAGTTGGTCTGTGCTGCATCAGTGCAGTTGAGCAAGTGACCAACAGGCTACCATCCAGTGTGGCTGAAGAGATCCATAGAGACACATGCAGGGTGCCAAATCCAACATCTCAAGCAATGAAAGGGTGGCACTCAGGCAACTGTGGGAGGATGACAGCATTGCAGTGATGCCAGCAGACAAGGGGAACTCCACAGCCATCCTAAGGAAGACAGAGTATGACAGAAAAGTGCAACAACTTCTGGAGGATCCTGTGTACAAAACAAAAGAAAGTGATCCCATGGACAAAGTGGGCAAAAAGACCAGGGCTCTGCTGAAGGAGTCAGCGTGCCTGAACAAGTTATCAAACAACTGCGTTCCAAAGTGCCAGTATCATCTAGATTGCATGGATTCCCTGAAGTTCACAAGAATGGGGTTCCTCTTCAACTTATTGTTAGCAATATCAGTGCTGCCACCTATCCTAATGCAAAATACCTAAAGAAGATGCTGGCACAACATGTGGGCATATGTGTGCACCACATTTGAAACTCAGAGGACTGCCTACAATGGCTGAGGCAACTACACATTGTGGACTCTGACATAAAGGTCAGTTTTGATGTGGTGTCTCTCTTCACAAGAGTACCACTGAATGTCTCACTTGATCTTATTGGAGAGAGGTTTGATCAGCTCTCCTCAACTTTTTCAGGCATGTACTAACCTTGACATACTTTTAATATGGGAAGTATCATAAGTGGTTGCCAACCTATTCATGGAAAGATCTGAAGGGGAGGCACTTACATCTGCCACATATCAAACCAAGTGCTTTTTTAGATAAGAAGGGCTTATTTCAGTAGTGGTACAAGTCCATTTTTGTTCATTCTGAGATACAGAGTCCTATAAAGTTAAATGAGCGCTGAAAAATCTGATATGTTGACTTACCAAATGAGAAAGCACTGGTAGATAGACACAATAAAAAACACACAAACACACACACACATTTCAAGCTTACGATAAAAAGGGAAGGTGAATACAAAGTGAAACTACTTGCACAAACAAAAAGAGAAAGTAAGATGACAGAAAAGATTTCGAAATGCAACAGTGACAATATGGTAAAAAGGGAAGGTGAATACAAAGTGAAACTACTTGCACAAACAAAAGAGAAAGTAAGATGATAGAAAAGATTTCAAAATGCAACAGTGACCAACCTTGGGTTGCGAAAGCTTGAAATTTGTGTGTGTGTTTGTGTGTTTTTTATTGTGTCTATCTACCAGCACTTTCTCATTTGGTAAGTCACAGCATCTCTGTTTTTTTATATATATTTTTCCCACATGGAATGTTTCCCTCTATTATATTCATATATATATACTTTAATATTTCTGGTACCTCAACTGCAGATTTTTCAGCGCTCATTTAACTTTATAGGACTCTGTATCTCAGAATGAACAAAAATGGACTTGTACCACTATTGAAATAAGCCCTTCATATGTGGATGATACCTTTGGCATATGGCCCCATGGTAAGGAGAAGCTAGATGATTTTCTGGAACATCTGAATTCATGCCACCCAAATATAACATTCACAATGGATCTGGAGAAGGATGGACAACTCCCATTCCTGGATTTATTAGTCAAGAGGAAGGCTGATGGCACATTTGGGCACAGTGTATACCACAAACTGACACACATTGTCTTATACCTGCAAGTCAACAACTGCCACCATCCGGCACAGAAGAACACAATGCTTAAAACTCTAGTCCACAGAGCACATACTCTGTCAGACCCTGACAGTTTGACAATGGAAACAGAACACGTAAAGTTGGTGTTCAGCAAGAATGGATTCTCATCTAGAGACGTCCAGAAGGCCTTCGACCTGCCAGTCAATCACAGGATCCAGAAGAAGAAACAGAAGAGGCAAAGAGGGTGCCATACTTGCCATATGCTGGACCGATCTTTGATAAGATCAGAAAAATTCTCATGAAACATGACATGAAGAGCGTAAGATTGGGACAATGTTGGGGAATGCAAAGGATGACCGGGGATTACAGAAGCCATGCACTGACAGCATACCATGTGAGTGTCGGCTGTCATACATCGGCCAGACCACCAGGACTGTGGAAATCAGGTGTAAAGAACACCAGAGGCACATCAGACTCAGACAGGCTACCAAATCAGCCATAGCAGAACACTGTTTAGAGCTTGGTCACTTGATGAACTACAATGACACCAAATTGTCACATAGATGCCCTAGATATTGGGACAGTGTCATAAAAGAGTCCATTGAGATCAAGATCACTGAGAATCTCATCAGCTGTGACACTGGATACCAGCTCAACAAGGCCTGGGATCTGGCTCTTGAACTTTTGAAAACTCAACGCAAAACACACAGAGATTTCACAAGAAACAGGAATGAGAACTGAGAAAACAGTCACGAGACAGAGCACCAGACACTACAGATTTGTCCTGGCACTCCTGAGATGATGACCACAACCCTAGATGATGGCCAAATTGGGTGCAGACATTGGGTGGGACACCAAAAATCAGAGGGAACCATTGGAGCCGTGCCTGGTGGGCAAGAACAGGGGATGGAACACTCAACATGGGGCGGACCAATTACGGAGCACCCAGAGAGAGACAGAAGTGGAAACCGAGGAAACAGCAATGAGACAGAACACCAGACATTACAGACCGATTTGACAGACCTCAGACGACAACCATAACCCCAGAGGATGGCCGTAGTGGACATGGTGGGCAGTCAGAACACCAGCGACCAGAGAGGATCATGCGAGCCGGGCCTGGTGGGTGCAGACTGCGAATGCAATGCTCGACACAGCGTGGACCAGTTACAGAGCACTCAGCTAGAGACAGAAATGGAGACCAAGGACTGCGGAGGGAACACCCGATGCGGTGCGGACCGACTAGGGAGCAACCAGCACCTTACAGGCCTAAATACTGCACTCAATCTGCCTAAGGACCATTCTTAGGTAATATCTGAAGAAGACAGCAAGTTACTCTGTTGAAATATTGTGCGTGAATGACGTGAACATCCGAAAGAAGACCTGTTTTTCAAAATGTCAGGTTAAATGCTCTTATCTGAACAGATTATCTTTCTCTGCTCATGCTTTGGTGTTGTTTGTTCCAGTTTCTTCTATTTTCTTGTATTTCATTGAGGACATTAAATATACTTAGTTCTCTGCAACTTATAAATTTCAAAATCTGTCATCTGTTGTGCATCCTGTTACTGCTCTTAGAAATCTCATCTCTGTTAGCTTTATATGACTTTCTTGGGTTTATTTATAGCCCACAATTTACTTCAATAAACAGGCAATTGGACTGCCACTATCTTATAAAATTTCAATCTTGTTTCTTTTCCCATTTTATTTTTTAGACTGCTGTTTATTGTTCGACATATATTCCCAAATATATAGTCTCTAAATCAGTGCAAAAACAACAACAACCACACATAAGACCTTTGTGTCCTTTTTTGTTTACATGCAGCCAATCTTGCGTCCTTGACAGATTTAAAACATTCTTTAAACTTAATTACTCTTTCCAAATTGACCATGAGTGAGAAATGTGGGAGCTGTTATAGTGTAGTGAGTAGAGGGCTTTGTTGCACAGTCTTGTAGGAATATTTTATCTGGGGGGGGGGGGGGGGGGTGCAGTGGGAAGAATTTTGGGAGAAGAGAAGAGGCTCTCTCCTGGATCTGCAGAGAATGCAGCAGGAACATTTTGATTGGGGAACAGGAAAGGAAAATCTGTGCCCTTCAGGAAGGGACTGATAAGGATCAAGGGAGATAGGAGGGAGGAGAGTGATTGGGAGCTGGCAGCTGGTAGGCGGATAGGAAGAAAAAGAACGCGACCTAATAGTTTTATCATCAACACCAAAAACAGGTATCTACCACTGCCAGAGCTAAGTCGAGAAGAGCGTCAGGTGGAACGAGGTGCAAGAAATGTGCAGCACACTTCAACCAAGGCCAAGAAGCCTAGGAATAGACAAAATGTTAGGAAGAAGAAATTGCTGCTGCTAGGTAGTAGCCATGGGCAACGTGTAAGCCCTCAGTTACAGGAAAGTTTAGGGGGAGGTCACCAGTATCTTCAAGTCAAATGCAGGGCTAAGTCATGTGATAGAGCACTTAGGGTGTTTATGTAAGGACTTTACAAAAAAGGACCATGTAATAATAGTGGGTGCGGTGGGAAACAGTTTGCTACAGAACTTAATACCTAAGAGTGCATAGCAGTCAGAAAAAGTCTATGGGTGTGTTGGTGGAATAGACAGCTGTGTAGTGCTGCAATGGGAACAGGGAACAGGATAAGAGGGTAAAAGATGATGATTAATGAAGGTTGAGGTCAGGAGAGTTATGGGAACATAGGATATATTATAGGGAGGGTTCTTACCTGTGCTATTCAGGAAAGCTGATGTTAGTGGCAAGGGTATAGATGGCACAGGCTGTGAAGCAATCATTGAAATGAAGAACATGGTGTGAGGCAACATTCTCAGCACTAAGGTGGTCCTGCTGTTTCTTTGATACAGTTTGTTGTTGGCCATTCTTGCAGACAGAGAGCTTGTTCATTGACATGCCCATGTAGAATATAGCACAGTGCTTGCAGCTTAGTGTGTAGAGTACTTGACTGGTTTCACAGTTAGCCCTGCCTTTGATGGGATAGCTGATGTTTGTGACTGGGCTGGAGTAGGTGGTGGTGGGATGACGTATGGGACAGGTCTTGCATCTAGTTCTATTACATGTATATGAGCCATGACACAAGGGGTTCGGAGTAAGGGTTATGTAGGAGTGGATAAGAATATTGTGTAGGTTTGGTGGGTGATGGAATACCACTATGGGAGGGATGGGAAGAGTAGTAGGTAGCACATTCCTCATTTCAGGGCATAGCAAGAGGTAGTCAAAACACTGGCAGTAAATGTGATTCAGTTGGTCCAGTCCTGGTTGGTACTGAGTCACAAGGGGAATGCTCCTCTGTGGCTGGGTGGTGGGACCTTGGGAGGTGGTGGGTGACTGTAGAGACTAGGCATGGGAAATCTGTTTTGTACAGGGAGAATAATTACAATCTGTGATGGCATCCAAGAGACCCTTGGTATATTTTGAGAGGGACTGTTCATCATTCCAGATGTGACTGCCTTGGTATGGAATGGGTGACAACTGTTGAAGTTGAGGTATTGTTAGTGGTTGGTAGGTTTGATATGGACAGAGGTACTGATGTAGCAATCTTTGAGATGGATGTCAACATCAAGGAGGGGGCTTGTTGGGTTGAAGAGGACCACGTGAAGTGAATGGGGGAAAACGATTTGAGGTTTTGGAGAAATGTGGACAGAGTCCTCATTCTTGATCCAGATCATGAAGATGTCGTCAATGAATCTGAACCAGGTTTGGGACTCCACGCAGTTAGAAAGGATTCCTCTAGATGGCCTATGTGTAGACTGGCATAGGATGGTGTCATCGGAGTACTCATATCCATACCCTGGGTTAATAAGGAGGTTGCACGTTTGGAATCCATCTGGTGTTGGGGAAGATAGCGTTCAATAGTGGCAAGTCTATGGTCATTAGAGATGTTAGTATAAAGGGACATGGCATCAACAGTAATGAGCAACGCAACATGTGATAGAGGAACTGGAACTGTGGAGAGTCGTTGGAGGAAATGGTTCATATATTTTGTATAGGAGGGTAAGTTATAGGTAATAGGCTGAAGGTGTTGGTCTCTGAGGGCAGAAATTCTCTGAGTGGGGGCACTGTAACCGGTCACAATGGGGCAGGCACTATGTTTGGGTTTATGGGCTTAAGGAAGCATGTAGAAGGTGGGACTGTGGGGCGCGATAGGAGTGAGGAGAGAGACAGACTCCTGGGAGAGGGTCTGGAATGGGTCTAAGGGTTTGAAGAGAGACTGGAGGTCCTGCTGGATTTCTGGAATGGGGCCACTGTACCAGGGTTTGTAGGTTGATGAATCTCACAGTTGGCAGAGTCCTTAAGTAATCCTTGTGGTTCAAAGCAACTGTCATGGAGCCTTTGTAATCACGTAGAATTTTAAGGTTGGGATCAATTTTTAGATGGTTGATGGCAGTTCTTGCTGCAGATTTAAGGTTAACTTACTTGTATGGGGATTTGGGGAATGATGGTGATGCAAGATTTTAGGTTAAGAAATTCTTGTAAGTTAACAGGGAGGATTTGGGGGCAGTGGGGGGGGGGGGGGGGGTGTCAAGGTTGCATGGAGAAATGAGCTGTGTCAGGCAGGTTTCAACACTGGTCTTTGGTTGAGTCTGATTGGTGGAGTTGGTGTCAAAAAAGTGTTTCCACTGTAGGAACCAGGTCAAAAAGAGAAGATCTGTAACATGTTTTGCATGATTGACTTTGGGAATGAGGCAAAACATGATGTCTTTGGAAAGGACTGATAAGTCTGTGGGGCTAAGGTTTTTGGAGGAAAAAGTTCATGACTGTGTTTTAAATCTGTTTAGATTCTGGATCCTATATGGAGGTGGAAGGGAGTCTTTGAGGGTGGGATAAATTTAATATGTCTGCAAGGCAGAGTTTGTCAGTTATGAGGGGATGTGTGGGAGATTTGGAGGTTGTTGTAGATGTCAAGGATAGTGATAATCCGAGGTGGGGAGTAGGAAGTGAACATGATGGAGGGTTTTTTGAGGTGGTGTTGTGAATGTTGCTCTAGTTCCTGGAGGGCAAGTGTTTCAATGTGTGATGTGGGATCAAGGAATTTGGGATTGCATAGCAGGGGAATTTTGCAGATGGAGAGGAGGTATTGCA
The DNA here is from genome assembly GCF_021461395.2 of Schistocerca americana. NCBI lineage: Eukaryota > Metazoa > Arthropoda > Insecta > Orthoptera > Acrididae > Schistocerca > Schistocerca americana. Next base: position 293,945,146 of record NC_060123.1, on the reverse strand, counting down.
AGGAGGTTTGGGATTGATTAAAGTGGTTTTGAAGAATTGTACTGATGAGGTTTAAGGACTGGCAGGATCTGAACAGGTCATTTTGGAAGGAGAGGTTGCAGATGGAGATGAGTAATTTGATGGGAAGGCTATTTGGGGGGATTCCATGAGCCAAGTACCAACTCAGGAAAAGTATGTGGAACTGGGTTCTTGCTAGGGATAAGGAAGCCTTTCTGCCTTGACAAAGATGGAAGCAGTATGATTCCATGGTGGAGGATAGTAACGTGTAAAAATACATAAATAATGTAGAAATACCCCAACAAAATTCACAAAAATACACCAAACCATGTTGGAAAAATCACAAAAAGGATGAAATTGGTGAAGTATGGGGAAACAACATGAAATCTGAGGGAGTAGGCCTATAGTGAAAGACAAAAACCAACTGAAACTGACGTGAAAACACTATGGAATCAAAGAAAAAAATAAATGTAAAGATTGTAATGTGGGTTGCAGGTCTGTGGGTGGATAAATGTGAAGAAGGGGGTTAGATTAGGTGAAGTTATTATGTGTGTACTAGAATAGTGAGAAGGAGTAGGGGTGGGGAAGTTCTGGTAAGATGAGATACAAGCTCATGTGACACAGGAAGTTATGGAACATAACATGCAAAAGTACGTGAGAGTGACACAGGAAGAGTCTAGGTCTAGGTCCAGCTCTAGGTCTAGGATTAATGATGTTGCCTGGAGTAATGTACATGAGAGGCTGCACCAACAATCAGCGGTGGTCCTGTAGCCATCTGTGATGCAGTTATCTAGTGTGGTGTGCAGTTCAGTCTGCAAAGTCACAAATGAAACACAGTAAGGAAGAGAAAGAACGATGGACCCTGAGTATAGTAATATGTTAGAAAATAGTAACAAAGGAAAACACCACTGGGTCACAGGATGGAAGAAAAGCTGACAGGCAAAATCAAACAATGGCAATATTGTGAAAAGGACAGTTGCTACTCACTACTTAGCAGAGATGCTGAGTCATTGATAGGTACAACAAAAAGACTGTCAAACAAAGCTTCCGGCCAAACACGCTTTCATCAGAATTAGACAAAACACACACACACACACACACACACACACACACACACATGACCACCAAGGCCAAGGCCATACTGCAAGCAGCAGTGCATGATGGGAGAAGCAAACTGGATGATGGGGTCAGGAGGAGACTGGGATGGGGAGGGGGAGAGATAGCAGGGTAGGGGTTGGGGACAGTAAAGTGCTGCTTGTGGGAGCATACAGGGGTGAAGTGGAGAGAGGTTAGGGCAGCTAGCTGCAGTAGGGAGGATAGACAGAGGGCAGGGGGAATGGGGGCAGAGTTAGTGGAAAAGTAGAGAAGTAGAAAGACTGTGGGGGCATTGGTGGCATAGAAAGCTGTGTAGTGATGGTATGGGAACAGGAAAGGTGGGTAATGGACAATGATTAACTAAAAGGCCAGGAGAGTTATGGGAACATAGGACGTACTGTAGGACAGTTCCCACCTGTGCATCTCACAAAAGCTGTTGTAGGTGGGAAGGATCCAGATGGCACAAACTGTGAAGCAGTCATTGAAATGAAGAACGTAATTTTAGGCAGTGTTCTCAGGAACTGGGTGGTCCAGCTGTTTCTTGGTCACAGTTTCTCGGTGGCCATTCATGTGGACAGATGGATTGTTGGTTGTCTTGTCCATGTAGACTGCGGCACATTGGTTGCATTGTATCTTGCATATCAAATGACTGGTTCACAGATAGCTCTCATTCCTGTATGCTCCCATAAGCAGCACTTTACTCTACACAGAGGATTATATATCCAATGAAAAGACTATGAATCATTTTATTATTATTGTTTTAATATTTATTTCCCTCACCACTAACCCACTATCCCCCCGCCACACCCCACCCTCAGCTTCCTGGCCTCCTCCTTACCCCCACCACCCAGTTTGCTTCTCAGATCATGCATCACTGCTCACAGTCTGGTCTTGGCAACCAGAGACTGTGGTCATGTGTGTAAGTTGCATTTGTGTGATTGCATGTGTGTATGTCGTCTAATTCTCATGAAGACTTGTTTGGCTGAGAGCTTTGTTTGACAGTCTTTTTGTTGTGCCTATCTGCAACTCAGCATTTTTGCGAATAATGTCACCATTATTCCATCCTAGACTTTCCATTGTTTTAGTTTGCTGGATGGCTTTTGTTCTGTCCAGTAACCCAGTGTTGTTTTCCTTTGTTACTGTTTTCTAATGTATTACACTACTCAGTGTCTGTCATTCTTTTTCTTCATTTCTGTGTTTCATTTGTCGCCTTTGAAACTGGTGCACTGCATGATCTACTTGTGAGCCACTCTGTATCAGCCATCTTGGCCATCTTGGCCAAGCATAACAGATGCCTATACTACCGCTGCTGATTGTTGGAGCCGCATCTAATGTCCCACATTACTCCCACGGTTATCACAGAGACCCTGTTCCAGAAATCCAGCAGGATCTCTAGTCTCTTCTCAAATCCTCAGGCTCATTGCAGAGTCCATCTCTTTTCTCTTCACAGCCAGTAATTATTTTCTCAATCTCATACAAAAATAGACCTCCCATGCCTTATCTCTCTAGTTACCCACCACATCCCAAAATTCCACCATCCGGCCACAGAGAAGCATTCCCCTTGTGACTCAGTACCACCCAGCACTGGAGCAACTGAATCACATTCTCTGCCAGGGTTTTGACCACCTCTTGTCATGCCCTGAAATGAGGAATGTGCCACCCATTACTCTTCCCATCCCTCTCATAGTGGTATTCCAGAACCCCCTGAACCTACACAACATCCTTGTCCATCCCTACACAACCCCTGCTCCCACTACTTGCGCCATGGCTCATATCCCTGTAATAGACCTAGATGCAAGACCTGTCCCATACATCCTACCACCACCACCTACTCCAGTCCAGTCACAAGCATAATCTGTCCCATCAAAGGCAGGGATACCTGTGAAACCAGTACGTGATCTACAAGCTAAGCTTCAACCAGTGCGCTAAATTCTAAATGTGCATGACAACCAACAAACTGTCTCTCCACATGAATGGCCACAAAAGAACTGTGGCCAAGAAACAGCTGGACCACCCAGTTGATGAGCATGCTGCCAACATGATGTTCTTCATTTCAGTGACTGTTTCTCAGCCTGTGCCATCTGGATCCTTGCATCAACACCAGCTTTTCTGAATTGTGCAGGTGGGAACTCTCCCTATAATATATCCTACGTTCCCATAACCCTTCTGTCCTCGAGCTTTGTTAGTCATTGTCCTTTACCCTGATAGTGCATCATTGTACAGAATAAAGTCAGTAGCTACCTCTTCTTCCATGACTTCATCCATCTCCACGGGGAAAATCAACCGTATGTTAAAGAAACACCGAGTTAAAACCGTCTTTTGCCCGCCCAATAAAACACGGGAATTACTAGGGAGTGTGAAAGATGACCTCGGTTTGAGGAAGGCCAGCATATATCAAATTCCCTGTGAGTGTGGGAAGACTTATATCGGGCAAACAGTACGCACCATCAAAGATCATTGCTGAGAACATCAAAGGCACACTTGACTGAAATATCCAAATAAGTCGGTGGTAGCAGAGCACTGTTTGTCCAAGAAACACGAGATGGATTATGAGTGTACCAAGATCCTGGCTCAGACCTCTAAATATTGGGACAGCATTATAAGGGACGCTGTCAAAATTCGCACCTGGGAAGATCTTATCAACCCAGATTGTGGCTACAATCTCAGCAAGGCTTGGGACCCGGCATTGAAAGTAATTAAGAAGACTCTCAGCAAGAAGTACGAACTGGTGACCAGAGCTGACATAGCAAGCACATTGATGCTACGACAGATTCCGACGCCCATGTCATCGCGACTGCTGGTGCGTGGGTGTGGACAGCAAAGAGAGTGGCCCACGGGAAGAGGGGATTTAAATCGGCCGCCCGCCCTCAGGAACTCAGTTTGTCAGCGCACCTGATGATGGTGACACGTCTGATCGCCAAAATATTGTGTCCGTTGGGCACTATGAACCAGCAGTATCCCCATGGACTGTTCGAGCAACAAATACGCCGGGAGAAACTGAAGAATCACAACCAACAAGCTGGTCGTTCACATGAATGGCCACAAAAGGACTGTGGCCAAGAAACAGCTGGACCACTCAGTTGATGAGCATGCTGCCAACATGACGTTCTTCATTTCAGTGACTGTCTCTCAACCTGTTCCATCTGGATCCCTGCATTAACACCAGCTTTTCTGAATCGTGCAGGTGGGAACTCTCCCTATAATATATCCTATGTTCCCGTAACCCTCCTGGCCTCAAGCTTTGTTAGTCATTGTCCTTTACCCACCCACTCACTTCCCTGTTTCCATTCCAGCACTACACAGCCCTCAATTCCACCTCTGCCTATCGGTGACTCAGCATTTCCACTATATAGTATGGAAAGTTCTGACCGAATATAAATAATTTAGGAGTAAAGTAACGACTCTCTCTCTCTCTCTCTCTCTCTCTCTCTCTCTCACACACACACACACACACACACACACACACACACACACACATTATGTCTACATTTTGAAGCGTTTTACATCACAGATAACTTTTTCTAGCTCAACAAATCATTTGAAGCGTGCCGATTTTTCTTAGGTCTTCCTTTCATTAAGGAGTGCAACATCACAATTGCTTTATTTGTGCCTTTACCATTATTAAAGCCAAAATGATCATTATCTAAGAGGTCTTCTATTTTCTTTTTCATTCTTCAGTATATTATTCTTGTCAGAAACTTTCTTGCATGAGTTTTACTTTCTTGCATGAGCTTTTAAGCTAATTGTATGATAGTTTTTGCACTTATCTGCCATTGCCATCATTGAGATTGTGTGAATTATATTTTTAATAAAGTCTGATGATATATTCCCAGTCTTGTACATTCTACAAAGCATAGTCATTTAATTGCCTCGTTTAGCATCTTCCCTCAATGACTTTAGAAATCCCAAAGCAAAGTTTCCTATATTTGGTCTCAAGTCTTTCAAGGCTATGGTAAACTCTGATTCTAATACTGAATCTCCTGTCTTCCATATTGACTCCCATTTCTTTTTCTATCACATCACCAGACAGTTTCTTTCCCTTGTAAAGGTTCAAAAAAATGGCTCTGAGCACTATGGGACTCAACTGCTGTGGGCATCAGTCCCCTAGAACTTAGAACTACTTAAACCTAACTAACCTAAGGACATCACACACACCCATGCCCGAGGCAGGATTCGAACCTGCGACCGTAGCAACAGCGCGGTTCCAGACTGGAGCGCCTAGAACCGCACGGCCACTGCGGCCAGCCCTTGTAAAGGCCTAAACTATATTCTTCCTTTTACATTGAACAGTGAAATTCCTCCTACACTTCTAGCACTGAAGCACTTGCTTTTAACTTTGTCAGCTGATTTGAATTTGATCTGTGCTTAATTTGTTTTATTGATGACTATTTCTTTTTCAACTTCTTCCCATTTTTCCTGCAACCATTTATTTTTAGCTTCCTTGCAATTCCTATTTATTTTATTTCTCGGTGGCTTCTGTTCCTGTATTCCTGTCTTCTCTAGAGTGTGTTTGTACTTTTTTTTGTCTGTCAGTTTATATCTTCTATTACCCACTTTTTTCTTTGTGTTTACCTTCATTGTTCTTGTGTTTATCTGTCTAATTTCTGTGACTGTCATCTTTAGAGATGTCAATTTTTCTTAAACTGACCTATCGAATGTATTATTCAGTATCACAATATCTACGTCCTTAGAGACCTTCAAACACACATAATCATTTCTGAGTAGTTCAGTATTCCACTTCTTTCCACATTGATTCTCTGTGATGTTTCTCTTAAACTTTAGCCTACTCTTTATCGTTACTAAATTGTGATCTGAATCTATTGCACTCCTAAGTATGTCTTACAATCCCATGTCTGATTTCAGAATCTCTGTCTCACCATGATGTAATCCAGCTGGAATCTTCTCATGTCTCCAGACCATTTCTAAGTATGTCTCTTCCTCTTCTCGTTTCTGAACAGGATATTTGCTGTTACTAACTCTCTCATTCCTCCTCATTCATCCATTCATTATCCTCAGATACTTTCCCTATCCTTTCATCCTCTGCTTGTGACACTGGAGATGTCCATCTGAACTGCTGTTCCAGGTGACAGTGTTTGTGAGTTCTGATGAGGGCAACCCTATCACAGAACTGCTCACAGTAACATACTCATACTCTGTGCCCCAGCCCCCCATTCATAATGAATCATACTCCCCATTTACCATTTCCTGCTCCTGTTGATATTACCCTATATTCACCTGACCACAAATCCTTATCTTCTTTTTGTTTCACTTCACTGACTCACACTATATCTAGATCGAGCCTTTGCATATCCATTTTCAGATTTTGTAGCTTCCCTTTGACATTGAGACTTCATATGTTCCACACTTTGATTAATAGTATTTTAATGTTTCGTTGAGTATTCAATATCTTTCTCTTAGTCACCTTCCTCTTGGTAGTACCCTCTCAGAGATCTGAATGGGGAACTAGCCAGGAATCTTTTGCCATTGATCATTGTGACTGATGCCACTGAAACAAATTTCCATGGTTCAGACATCCTTGAACCACCTCTGATCTCTCTGCAAGATACTCCTATTGTGTCACCCCAACTGCTTATACCACATCTCTCAAATTGGAACCCTTACCCTCCAATACCTGGAAGAGCACTACAGACACCAACTCCAAATATTATAAAATTTGTTGACATCCTATTCCCATATTGGAGAATTACTACCCATCTGTACCCATCCTATCCCACAGTAAACCCCCTCATCAACACCTCACAGGAGGCAAACACTGATTTGCTGACCTTTTCTACCTGTCAATCTGCCACATCCCCACCCCATTCCTATAAAAAAGCTCCTAACATCTGATGAAACCCAGAACTTAAGCAAACCCAAAATACTGTTGCCAACCTATCCACCAAAACCTCAGTCCTACAGAAGTTCCAGTCCTGTTCAAAGGCCACACCTCCAGCCCCACACCCAAGTTCAACCATTCTGCGCTCATCAAGGACTTTTCTGCTCATGATACCTACAGTGGAAATACTTCTTTGCTACCAATGCCTCCAACCAAAGCCAACCTAATCCCAACATTGAACCTTACCTCTCTGAGTTCATACTACTATCCAACCATGACCCTCCCCCTCTCCCACCTAACTTCCCCTGACAAGCTCCCAGGAATTCCTTAGCTATGTGTTGGCCTCCTCATGTTTCCCTACATCCTTTCCAAAGAACACAGACCTCTCAATAAAAGAAAGAACAATCCTTCACATCCTCAAGACAGACACTGATTTATTCATCTTCCCTGCACACAACGGCCCCATCACTGTTTGATGAACTGCAGGGATTATCTGACAGAAGGCATCTGCCAACTGTTTGACTCCTCCACCTACAAGCCCATCATAAAAGACCAGCATAACCTTCAATCTCTACTCTAATACTTAGGCCTGTCACAGAATCTTTCCTCTGAATCCGTCTTCCTCCTCACCCCCTGCACACCCATCTTCTACATGCTTCCCAAAATCTGTAGCTGCTTACTGCCTCTTATTTAATGTACAAACCACTTTCTTCACAGATACTTGACCATTTCCACTCCATTATGACCTGGATCCCTTTTCATCATTGTGGATGCCACTTCCCTATACACCAATATCCTCCTTACGCATGAACTTGCTGCTATCAAATACTACTTCTCCAAACATCTTTCCAACTCCAAACCTACCATATTTAACATCCTTATACATAACTACTTACCCTTTGAGAGACAGCTCATAAGCAAATCTGTGACATGGCTATGGGCACCTGCATTGCACCTGCCTATGCCAGCACTCTTCTATGCCTATGCCACTACGTTTATAGACAGTTGAGGGGAAACCTCCCGACCCTCTCAAAACACTGAACTGCTTGTCTGTTTCAAGTTCATTGATGGTATCTTCATGATCTGTACCCATGGCCAAGGCACCCTATCCTCATTCCTCAACATCTTCAACACCTTCTCTCACATTTGCTTCACCTCGTCCTCCTCAGCCCAGTATGAGACCTTCCTGGACATTGACCTCCATCTCTCTGATGCCTTCATCAACACTTCTGTTCATATCAAATGTGCTGACAATGAACAGTATATCCAGTTTGACAGGTGCCATCCCTTCCATACCAAAAACTTGCTCACATGTAGTATGGCCACCCATGGATAGTGCATCTGCAGTGACAAGAATTCTCTTGCCCTATATGCTGAAGTCTCATTAAAACCTTCAGAGACAGTAAATATCTGCCACACCTTGTCTGCAAACAGATTTTCCGCATTATATCCCATCAGATACCCCCTAATCCTCCCACCAGGCCCAAGAACTCACTGCAAAGGAACATCTACATCTTCATCTTACTCCACAAGCCACCTAATGGTGTGTGGAAGAGGGTACTTTCGGTACCACTACCTGATCCCACCAACCCTGTTCCACTTGCGAATAGTGCATGGGAAGAATGATTGTTGGTAAGCCTCTGTATTGGCTCTAATTTCTTGAATTTTCTCCCCATGGTCAATATGCGAGATGTATGTGGGGGGGGAGTAATATGTTGTCTGACTCCTCCTGAAAAGTGCTGTCCCAAAATTTCAATAGTAAATTTCTCCATGATGCACAATGTCTCTCTTGTAATGTCTGCCAATGGAGTTTGTTTAGCATCTCTGTAATGCTGTCTCATCAGCTAAATGATCCCGGACGAAATGCGCTGCTCTTCGTTGGATCTCCTCTATCAGTCCTACCTGATAGGGATCCCAGACAGATGAACAATATTAAAGAATTGGGCGAACATACACCTTATGAGCCACTTATTCCATGGATGAGTAAGGTTCTTCCAATGAATCTGAGTCTTGTGTCTGCTTTTCCCACTATGTGTTTTAGGTGGTCATTCCACTTAAGGTACACTCTGAATAGTTATGCCTAGATATTTTATGGCAGATGCCGTCTCCAGCATCAATAGTGTAGCTGTACAGTAGTGGATTTCTTTTCATATGTATGCACAAGATGTTACATTTATTTGCGTTCAGGGTCAACTGCCAAAGCCTGCATCATCCATCAATTCTCTGCAGATTGTTCTGCAAATCTTACTATCTTCTGACGTTGTTACTTTGGCACAAACAACTGCATCATCTGTGAATAGCCTTAAAGAGCATCCTATGCTTTCTACTAGATCATTTATGTATATTGTGAACAGCAACAGTCCTATCACACTTCCATGTGGTACTCCAGATATTACCTTTACCCCTGTCAATTTATTTCCATTAAGAGTGATGTGTTGAGTTCTATCTACAAGAAAATCTTGAATCCAATCACAGGTCTGCTCCAATACTCCATAAACTCATATTTTTTTCATTAAACAGCAATGCAGGACACTGTCAAATGCCTTACTGAAGTCAAGGAACATGGCATCAGCTTGAGTGTCATTGTCCACTGCACTGTGGGTCTCATGGAAGAACAGAGCGAGTTGAGATTTGCAGGATCTCTGTTTGCAGAATCCATGTTGATTTTTATATAGGAGCTGTTCATTTTCAAAAAAGTCATAATTCTTGAGCACAAAACATGTTCCATAATTCTACAACAGATTGAGGTAATTGATATAGGTCTATAATTGTGTGGATCTGTCTTACGGCCTTTCTTAAAAACGGGAATGACACGCACTTTTTTCCAGTCATTAGGTGCCTTTTGTTGCTCAAGCGATCTACAATAAATTACTGCTAGAATGGGAGCAAGTTCTTTCGCATAATCTTTATAGAGTCTTAAAGGTACCTCATCTGGTCCTGAAACCTTTCCACTATAAGCGACTGTAGTTGCTTTTCAGTTTCACGATAGGTTAACTCAATATCTGCCATTTCAGTGTTTGTACGATGATTGAATGGAGGGACAGTGTTATGATATTCCACGGTGAAACAACTTCGGAAGACCGAATTCAGTATTTCGGCCTTCTCTGTGTTATTTTCTGTTTTGGTGCCGGTGTGGTCACAGAGAGAATGAATCGATGATTTTGACCCTCTTACTGATTTTCTGTCAATTAAACATAGTCTTTGGTTTGTCTTCCCCAAAACATTTTCTATGTGTTCTTTCCAGTTTAAGTTGCTCATAATTGTAATTCATAGGTATGCACCTCATAATTGTAATTCATAGGTATGCACACAGACAGATTTGACTGGTTTATTGTGTAACTGAAGTTTAATGAATTCCTTTTAGCATTCATGTGGATGACCTCACACATTTCATTATTTAAGGTTAGTTATTAATTTTTGCACCATACAGATATCTTTTCTAAATAGTTTTGCAATTTGTTTTGATCTTCTGATGACTTTACTAGATGATAAATGACAGCATCATCTGCAAACAACATAAGATGTCTGCTCAGATAGACTCCTAAATTGTTTATATAGATAAGGAACACTACCTTGGGGCATGCCAGAAATCACTTCTGTTTTACTCAATGACTTTCCATCGATTACTATGAAATGTGACCTCTCTGACAGGAAATCAAAGATCCAGTCACATAACTGAGATGATATTCCGTAAGCACACAATCTGATTACAAACTGCATGTGTGGTATAGTGTCTAAAGCCTTCTGGAAATCTAGAAATATGGAATCAATTTGAAATCCCTTGTCAATAGCACTCAACATTCCATGTGTATAAAGAGCTAACTGCGTTTCGCAAGAACGGTGTTTTCTGAATCTGTGTTGACTGTATGTCAATAGGCCATTCTCTTTGAGGTAATTTATACTGTTCGAACACAATATATGTTCCAAAATCATGCTGTATATCGATGTTAATGATAGGTGCCTGTAATTTACTGGATTACTACTACTACTACCTTTCTTGAATATTCGGAGTGACCTGCACAACTTTTCAGTCTTTGGGTACAGATCTTTTGTCGAGTGAGCAGTTGTATATGATTGTTAAGTATTGAGCTATTGCATCAGAACACTTTGAAAATAACCTAACTGGTATATATTCTGGATCAGAAGACTTGTTTTTATTAAGTGATTTACATCACTTCACTACTCTGCAGATTCTGAGGATATCTACTTCCAAGTTACACTAATCTTTGTACATCCATCATCCAACAGATCACATGATAGCTGTTACTACATCTTTTTGTAGTAGGGATGGCCCCTTCAGTTGTTTGTATAGGTCTTATTTTAATTACAGCTTATTTTGTTGTTGACATGTTGAGGTTCATCCATGACGTCTGGTGATCATGTGGGTATCAGGATATCAAGTAAACATCATTATACATCTTGTAGAGCATACAAAACGTCAACGTCCCTTCACCAAATCTTCTTTGCTCCTTAAGGTGTGAATGACACCATCACATAAACTAGACTGTTGGCTGGAAGTAGTGCTCTAAGTTTACTCACAACTGTGTAGTTCAGAGAAGTTGGTGTTGGGAGGAAGGATCCATATAGCATAGGTTGTGAAGCAGTAATTAAAACTGATCAATTTTTGACAAAATAATTTAACTGGATAGGTAAAAAATCTACTCACCAAGCAGCAGCAGAACACAACACAAAAGAGGGTTGTAATTAGGCAAACTTTTGGAGCCAGTGGCTCCTTCTTCAGCATTCAGGCTGAAGAGGAAGGGAGAGGGGTGAAGGAAAAGGACTGGAGAGATCTAAGAAAAGGGGTAGATATCGGGAAAGTCACCAAGAACCACAGGTCAGGGGAGACTTACTGCACGGGATGAGAATGAAAGACTGATTGTTGGGGACTGCATCGGATGAGATTTGAAAACCTGAGAGCTTAAAGGTGCGAGACAGGGTAATACGCAAGACAGTGTTTACTGCTCAAACATCACACATGAGTTAATAAGAGTGAAAAGGTAAGTGCATTGTACTAAGAGAGGTAGGAGGGAGCCAGTGAAAAATAAACAGTTAAGGCAATGAAACACGCAGAAAACTAAAATGGAGTGAAGGAAAGAGTAGTTACAGTGAAGAAATGCTGAGACAGAAGAAATTAACATAAATTATGACCAGGTGGGAGTTGAGAACCAAGCACATGTTGTAGCTCTAGTTCCCACTGGCTGAGTTCTGAGAAACTGGTGTCTGGGGGAAGAATCCAGATGGTGCACATGGTGAAACGGGCACCGAGGTCATGACTGTCATGTTGTAGATGATGCTCTGCAAAAGGATATTGTGTGTCACTAGTATACACTCTCTGCCTATACCCATTAATCCTAATTGATAATTTGGTGGTTGTCTTGCTGATGTAAAGGGCCAAACAGTGTTTACACAACAGCTGATATATGACATATGTCGTTTCACAGGTGGCTCTCCATGTGATAGTACAGTATATGTTTTGTTAGTAACAGGGCTGCCATAGGTGGTGGTTGGAGGGTGCATAGGGCAAGTCCTGCAGTGGGGACAGTTACAAGGGTAGGAGTAATAGGTAGGGAGATGGCTGCAGAAGGAGCAAAGGGACTCAAAAAATGTTGCAGAGATTGGGAGGGTGGCGAAAAGCTATTCTAGGTGTGGTGATCGAGATTTCAGACAGAATGGATCTCATTTCAGGGTATGATTTAAGGAAGTCATGGCACTGTTGAAGTAGCTGATTAATAAATTTTGGACCAGGATAATAGTGAGTCACCAAAGGTGTGCACTCAAGTTGTTTTTTGGAGGGATCGGGCAGTACCAGGATTAGATGTGATGGCCTGGGAAATCTGCTTTTGAACTAGGCTGGTGGGGTAATTACATGCAGTGAAGGCTGCTGAAGTGAGAATGATGGAGTGTTGCTGTAAAGCGTCTGCATCTGAACCAATATGTTCACCTCGAATCCAAGGCTGTGTGGGAGGGAACATCTGACATGGAAAGGATGGCAACTGTCAAAATGTAAGTTCTGTTGTTTGCTGGTAGGTTTAATGTGCACAGAAGTGTGTAGCTGACCTTCAGTGAGGATGAGATCAACATCAAGGAAAGTTGCATGGGATTTGGAGTAGGACGATGTGAAATTTAATTGGGAGAAGGAATTCAGAGATTTCAGGAATTTTAACATGTCAGTCTCACCATGAGTCCATATGGTAAAGATGACATCAATTTATCTAAACCAAAGCAGGTAATGAAGACTTATGGATCCCAGGAAATCCCCCTCCAAGTGACCCAAAAAAGGTTGGCATAGGAAGGAGCCATCCTGGTTCACATGGCCATACACCCAATCTGTTTGTAAGTCTGCCTCTCAAGAAGGAGCCACTGGCTCCAAAAGCTTGCTTAATTACAACCCTCTTTTATGTTTGTGTTCTGCCACCACTTAGTGAGTAGGTTCTTTACATATTTAATTAAAGTAATTGAAATTGAGCATATTATGCCCAACTGGGTGTTCTGCAATGGGATGAATCAACAGTTTTGCATACAGTTTTGCAGTGCTCATTCATTTGGGTTGAAAGCTGTCTGGTGGTGATGCACACATAAAATGGTGTGCAGCAGAAATTGCAGCAGAGAACAACATCAATCTTGTATGCTGTGCAAACTTACTGGTACCAGCACCTATCTTCAATTCCTATCCCATGCATCTGTTACCTCCCTTCCAGTTAACAGCCACCCTGTCCCAACCCTCCCTTAGAAGAATTTTGTTACATCTTTGTAAGGGGAATTGACTGAAATGGATATTCTGTTCACAGTGAATACTGCAACAAGGCTGTTGAATCCATGGGGAAAACAGAGAAGGAAAAACATAAAAATGAATGTTAAAGAAATGTTTATTTTAATACTAGTAAAGTATGTTTTGAAATGAGATGCTACAGCAGGCAGTGCCCAAGAACATGTCCAGAACATCTTTGATTTGTTAGCATTAAGTTATAAAATTCTTATTGTAACTTGCAGCATTACTATAAAATAATGAGCTGTGGCAGTAATTGACCCCACCTCCCACACTAAACACTTTTTAATTTATGGTTATTTAGTCTACATTGAATTAGTGTAAGTAATTAATTAATGATCTTCACTCCAGATTTTTGAACAGAAAATTTTAAGAAGTTTTTCTTGTTTTCTTTTTGTTAAAAGCTACTTTTAAATATGGTTCAAATATGATTCAACTACTTTAAGCAGTTATTTTCAACATTTTTGGATTTCTTCGAACCTTTTTTTTTACTGGTTGTAAAGAGTGTCTTTAATTACTGTTTCCTCATAATGTGTTGACCATAGTGTCACAGCAATTCCAAATTTCCAGACAAAGTTTGACTTTTGTGAACTTGTTAATGATAGTTATAAACACTTGACAAACAACACAGATGTTACAATGTTGAAATCAAGCACAGCTACATTTCAGTAAGTTAGAAAAGTTCTAAAAAAATATTACAAAACAGCATGCCTGTAGAACACAGAACTAAAAAAAAAACTTAGAAATTATGACTACGCAAAGTACTGTTCTCTTAACTGTTAAATTAATCTGAACCTGAAACTGATAAGGAAGTGGATAACACAAGATAAAAATACATGACACATACATTAGAGGCAAACGCTATTGCTATTTCATTGAAACTGGACTTAAATAGCTGTAATAAAAGTTGTAAGATCCATACCTTTATAAAGCATTGTTAAATGTTTCTCTAGGCTCCAAGATCCATACAAGGAACAGAGTTTCTTCAAGACCTCTGTAAGTGATGGGTCAATGTCTTTTGATGAAGCGTAGGTCCAAAAGTTGGAAAGCATAAAATACTGGAGAACAAAGAAGATGCATGTGGCATTAAATATTACAGAACAGTGCGGGTGTTATGTTTATAACATGGCACATTAATAAACTAAATAACATTGCTTATAAGATAGAAAAAGTAATGCCATAAGCTAGCTAGCTCATTCTCTTTGTAAGTATTAGTTCAGTATTTTTCATCCATTATTGTCTCCTGTTTGTTTTTGATGGCCTGGGCCAGTATCAACTTTTGAAAAAACTTTTAACAGATTCTTACAAAAAAATACTGAATTTTAATTAGGGAATGCGATACAAGAAGAGCAATGATGTAAAAAATGACACAATTTAAGGCTATTAATAAAGCACCTGCACATGGGAAATTATGAAAAGAGTTCAACTGATGAGTGAAAAAAAGCTGTTAGGAGAAAGATAACAGACTAGAATAGAGATATGCACTAAATGAAAACAACTGACATCATGAAACAGCATAAATTAACAAATATATGTTTTCCAAAGAGCAATTATAAGTAATATAGAAACACATTGTTTGGCATTTGGAAATTGTAGTAGGATAGAAGTGTAAACAGTCTATGGAAGACAGAGCTACAATATTAATATGAAAATGACAAGTGTATTTTTACAGCTGCAATAGATAACCAGAGTTGATGCTCATGTTAAGTGCTGGAAGGCCAAAAGAGACCCAAAGATGACATTAATCAAACATAAATAGCTGTCTTGCCACAGTAATGGAAGACAACAACACAATCTGGTGTTGTTGTTTTTTCCCATGTCAAAACATCATTAATGAGATCACAAGAGGTTTCCACATCAGAGGTGCTTTCACAGAAGCTAAGGTGAAGGGCAGATGCCAAATTATCAACAAATGGTTCTGAATTCTGTCACTGGGTACTTCCTCTACATTTTCCAAAAAGTAGCTATGTTCTAATATTTGGAATCTTACTAGATGTCATTTTCTTGCTTCAAATACAGCCAATACCATTTTATGTCAGGAGAACCAGAGATAAATGCAAAGCAGTCAGCCTTAAGCCTCAAAGGAAGACATCTACTGCTGACCAAAAATAGAAAACAGAAAGAATCCAATTGTACTACCATCAAAAACACCTCAGAACTTGCTAACCAAGTGGTCAAGCCAGCTTATAGTTGAGAACATTATGTGGACTACCCACAAACTTAATAAAGATACAGATTTGCAAACATCATTGAAAATGAAAAAAATCTAGATGACACTGTATGTGCATAATCAGATATTGAAAACTTGGACACTAATTGCCATATAGAGGAGGTGTTAAGTCGCAGACAGGCAGAGTGTGAAAATACTGCTTCACATTTAAACATGCCGATAAAATGCCTTCTTCAGAGATAGAAGATACATGCAAAAACACACAAGCACAACTCACATGCACATGATCAATGGCTCCTGCCACTGTGGACAATGCCTTGATGCCCCAGGATGTATCATAGCAACTAATATCTACTTTTTCTCTGTGTTCTGTTCAGTATCTCCTCATTAGTTATTTGTTCGATCCATATAATCATTACAATTCTTCAGTAGCTCACATTTCATTTCTGTATAAGGCTACACTTAATTCTTAAGTTCTGTATTTGTGTTGTATGTTAACAAATTCCTTTCCTTCTGAAATGCTATTTTTGCTACTGCCTATCTACATTATATATACTTTTTATCTGAGCCATCAGCAGTTGTTTTGCTACCCAAATCACAAACCTCATCTACTCTTTTTGGTTTCTTAATTTATAACCTAACTGTTTGATTTAATTTTACTACATTCCATTACATTTCTTTTACTTTTATCTTATAAACTCTTTTCAAGAAACTACCCATTCAACTGAATGTCTCTTTCGAATTCCTTTGCCATCTCTGACAAAATTAAAATGTTAGCAGCAAACCTCAAATATTTTATTTCTTCTCCTTGAATTTTAATGCATTTTCTGAATTGCTCTTTGATTTGCTTCACAGCTTTCTCTACACATATATATTACATAACATTGGAATAGGCTACAAACCATGTCTTACTTTCTTCCCACACAGGGATTTCCTTTCATGTTCTCTGACTCTTATAACTGCAGTCTTGTTTCTGTAAAATTTTATCTTCCACTGCATATTATCCCCAGGAACTATAGAATTTTAAAGAGTGTAACATGGTCAAGAATGTCAAAAGCTTTCTCCAGTCCTAAAATGTTACAAATATAAGTCTTCCTTTTTCAGTTATTAAACTGATAGTTCAGTATTATTCACATCTGTTAGCACCTGCCTTCTTTGGAATTGTAATTATTACATTTTTCTTCAAATGTGAGGGTATTTCTCCTGTCGCATATATCTCGCACACAAATTGAAATAGTTTTGCCAAGGCCCACTCTGTCAAGAATCTCACTAATTCTGATGGAATATTGTCTATTGCAAGGATCTCTTTCCTCTTAAGTCTTTCAGTGCTCTGTCAAATTCTTCTCAGAGTATCATATCTCCTAACTCATCTTCATCTACTTCCTCTTGCCTTTCTGTATTGCTTCAATTGCATTTCACCTGAACAAACCTTCTACATATTCCTTTTGCCTTTGAGCTTTCCTCCATTTTCTGCATACTAGTTTGCACAGATGTAGCTGGGCATGATCTGTCTTATGATTACACTGGCTGAGTTCCCTCAGTCCACTACTTTCAATATGGCTCAATCAAGGCCCAGGAAATCGCACATAGTAGTCGAGCCTCCAAAACCTCTAACCATTATACACTCACCTGGCAGGCCTGAAGCATTTGGAAACATGCATGTTAGTGCTAAACCTCAATAGAAAAGGAGTTATAGCAGGTTCAGCCTATCTTCATTTGCTTTTAAATGTTGGAAATGGACATCCACAAAACCAATGCTGAATTTGTGTTGGCAAAAGGTAATCCTGTCAGTCAGTTTTCTACTGCAGAGAATAATGTGCTCTGTCTGATGGTATGCAGATGTCTACTCTCCACACACTCTTTGATGCAGGTTGGAGAGATGCCTTTCTGCATCTTCTCCCCAGATTGGTGTCTGCTTGGATCAACATATCTGAAGGCTACAATGCAAAGGGTTCAAATGCACAGGATGTTGTGGAACACATGTTATCTGGTTTTTCTGCTGTGACACATTTGGTTTGGGAGCACTATCAGTGACTATCTACTGCCATTGAAGTTCTCTGTTTCATGTGAACTCAAACCCCCCCCCCCCCCCTACATGGTCAGTGCTGTAATAAAACAACATTCTCCATGAGAGGAAACATATTACTATCTTAAGCTGAATAATTCTTGTTAACTAGACTGTGTAGCATGGGCTTGCTCACTCAATGAAAAAGAGGCAAACATCTGTCTGGTGACACAAAGATTGAGCATAAATCAAGATAGGATGAGAAATATGGGCAGCCTACTCTTCAACAAACTATCCTTACTTATTACAATGAAAGGCAATACATTTAGGATGAAAGTAAAGGAAATCCTAATGCAACATAATTTTTATTTTGTTGATGTGCACCTGAAGGCAAACTTGATGACCACATAAGTTAAATCTTAAGAAAACCAAGTCCTAAATATACTATCTACACAGTATACACATTTGCAAACAATGGAAACTCCAAACTGGTATATCAACAATATAAGGGAAAGAATCAATTGCAACTCACCATAAAGATGACATGCCGAAATGCACACAGTTAAAACAAAAAGACTTCGACCATTTAGCATTTGGACAAAGCCTTCTTCAGAAAAGAACACACACACACACACATTCATTCACACAAGCAAGCAAACCTTATGCACACAAGACTGCCATCTCCAGCAGCTCTGGTTGGAGTGCAACTGTCATATTGAATGAAATCATCAGTCTGGAGGGGACAAAGAAGGGGAGGGATAGCAGGATAAGATTGGGGGAAGAGAAGAGTGCTGTTTGGCAGAGCACGCAGGTACTAGGTGGAGGCATGACAAGACTGCCAGGCATAGCACCAGGAGGCTGCAGGTCAGGGTGGTGAGGGGGAGGGGGGAGCAGTGGGGAAGGGGAGCAGGGAAAGAATGGAGTAGGGAAGGGGAAAGATGGATGGGGTGCTATGATAGAAGGAACATGTAATGAAGGTGAGGGGATATGAATAGGAAGGAGGTCATAGGATAGAGGGGGCAGAAACTGTCAGATGGAGGGTGTGGGAACAGCTGAAGCCAAAATGTTCCAAGAGTGGAGAATGTATTGCAAGCATAACTGCCATCCAGGCAATTCAGTAAAGCTTGTGGTAGAGGGAAGGATTCAGATGGTCCAAGTTGTGAAGCAGCCATTGAAATCAAGCATGTTATGTTTAGCTGCATGTGAGCCACAGGGTGGTGTCTCCATTGCTCTTGGCCAGAGTTTGGTGGTTGCTGTTCATCCTGGTAGACACCTGGTTGGTAGTCATACCAGTATAAAATGCTGTGCAGTCATTGCAGTGAAAGAGTATATGACACAGCTGCTTTCACAGGTTGTCCCAGCCTCTGATAGGGTGGGATAAACCTGTGACATGACTGGAGTAGAAAGTGCTGGGTGGATGGATTGGGCAGGTCTTGCACAAGGATCTTCCACAGGGATATGATACCTGTGATAAGATATTGGGGTTGGGAGTGGTTTAGGGTTGGAATAGGATATTGTGGAGGTTGGGTGGGTGATGGAAAATCACTTTAGGAAAGGTGGGAAGGATCTTGGGTAGGATGTCCCTCATTTCAGGGCAGGATGATAAGTAGTCAAAGCCCTGACGGAGGATGTGGTTCCGTTGTTCCAGCCCATGGTAGTACAGGCTGAAGAAGGGGGCACTCCTTTGTAACTGGCTCTTGGGGCTGGTAGGAGGAATGGGGATGTGTGAGGAAATGGCATGAGAGATCTGTTTGCTGACTAGGTCTTCCATCCTCAACCTACAGTAACCAATTACCCCCACACCCTCAAACCAACATTTTCCGGCCCTCTGTCCTATCACCTCCTCCCTATTCACAACCCCTTACCCTCATTATGTGCTGCCCTCCGCCAATGCACCAGAGCCCATATTTCCCTTTCCCTGCATCTCTCCTTTTCTGCTCCCCCCTCCCCATTCCCCCCCCCCCCCCCATCTCCCTATTCCCGCAGCCTCCCAACTCTGTGCATGACAGTCTTGTCGTGCCTCTATCTAGAACCTGCATGCTCTGCGGACAGTACTTATCTCTTCCTCTAACCTTACCCTGCTATCCCTTCCCCTTCTCTGCCCCTGCAGACAGATGATTTCGTTCACCATGCTAATTGCATTCTGGTCTAAGGTGCTGGAGATGGTGGTCATCTGTGCTTGAGGTATGCTCACTTGTGTGAATGAATGTGTATGTTTGTTTTCTTTTCTGAAGAAGGCTTTGTCCAAAAACAAAATGACTAAAGTCTTTTCATTGTGCCTGTCTGCAGCTCAACATGTCATCTTCGTGATGAGTAGCAGTCTATCTTTTTCCTCAATATCTCGTATATTTTATCTTTTTTAACCTTGTTTCAAGATAATATTCTAGTTCCCCTGTATATTGTACAGTTGTTTCACTGTTAGATGAGCAAAAGCATATTTCATTATCGATATGGCAGACTAGACCCCTCACTAAAGAATAATGTTAGATTAGATTAGATTAATACTAGTTCCATGGATCATGAATACAATATTTCGTAATGATGTGGAACGAGTCAAATTTTCCAATACATGACATAATTAAGTTAATTTAACAACATACTTAAGTTAATATAACAACTTTTTAATTTTTTGTGTTTTTTATTTTTTTATAATTTTTTTGTTTTTTTTTTTTTCATTTTTTTCCTTAATTTATATCTAAAAATTCCTCTATGGAGTAGAAGGAGTTGTCATTCAGAAATTCTTTTAATTTTTCTTAAATACTTGTTGGTTATCTGTCAGACTTTTGATACTATTTGGTAAGCGACCAAAGATTTTAGTGGCAGTATAATTCACCCCTTTCTGTGCCAAAGTTACATTTAATCTTGAATAATGAAGATCATCCTTTCTCCTAGTATTGTAGTTATGCACACTGCTATTACTTTTGAACTGGGTTTGGTTGTTAATAACAAATTTCGTAAGAGAGTATATATACTGAGAAGCTACTGTGAATACCCCTAGATCCTTAAATAAATGTCTGCAGGATGATCTTGGGTGGACTCCAGCTATTATTCTGATTACACGCTTTTGTGCAATAAATACTTTATTCCTCAGTGATGAATTACACCAAAATATGATGCCATATGCAAGCAATGAGTGAATATAGGTGTAGTAAGCTAATTTACTAAGATGTTTATCACCAAAATTTGCAATGTACATTACATACAAGTGTGGAAGTGTTAATTATGCAGACTCAATAAGAACAGTGGTCCAGATCTCTCTGAGACTTCTGATACAAACATTGCAAATAAGTGCTCACCAATAATATAAGTGAAAAACAGTTCTAAGGATTATAGTGTT
The DNA here is from genome assembly GCF_021461395.2 of Schistocerca americana. Classification (NCBI taxonomy): domain Eukaryota; kingdom Metazoa; phylum Arthropoda; class Insecta; order Orthoptera; family Acrididae; genus Schistocerca; species Schistocerca americana. The sequence continues at coordinate 293,923,937 of NC_060123.1, read as the reverse complement.
TACAGAGATGAAAACCTTTCATCACAATTTATAGGTGAAGGCACACAGAATTGGCATATGATAGACATTCAAATAAGTGGTGCTAAGGTGAATAACAGGTCTGAAGATAATCAGTCTGATCAACATGCAGCTATTCCCCAACACCATCACCCGCAATCTCAAAACTCCAAGGAAGAAAAATCAAGAAGAAAACTGATGCTTATTGCTGACAGGCTTGGGGGCGGAATCACCTCTCATATACAAAATGAGGCATCTACAACGATTGCTGCTATGGGATTCATCAAACCAGATGCAGGTTTAAATGAATTGAGGAAACATGAAAACTTGGCAGATGTCGGTAAGTTATCCACAAATAATTACATTGTGCTAACTGAAGGATCAAATGATATCTTTAAAAATGAAACATCAAGTGCCTGTCAGGAACCAAAGGAACATTCAAGTCACTTAACTCATACTAATGTTGTTGTTCTCAACATCCTGCATCATCGTGATTCACCACAATGGTCATGTGTGAATTATGAAAAATGTGCAGCTAATGACCAAAATGAATCAATTGCTAAATACTTTAAAAACATTACTATAGTGAATATAAACAATAGTGGCTGCCGATCCCACACAACTCATGGACTGCATCTAAATGGCCTGGGGAAACGACTTGTAGTGAATAAAGTGCTGAGTGAAATAGGAAATAAGCCTCAAGAGATAATCAAGTGGTCTATATCATTAGATGAACAACAGCAATCTGTTCCTAATGCTTTTTTAGGCTAAATGTTAAGACTGGTGATAATCCAAGGGTCCAAGTATATGGGGAGATGCTAAGCTACCAAAGCGTAGCTATGTTCCAAAAAATATCAGTAGCAGTAAACTCTATGTGTTCCACCAAAAGATCAATGGTCTGAGAAACAAACTGGAGCTTCTAAATCTCAGCATTATTGATGCTGAATCTGTAAACCATGCACAAGTAATATGTCTTACAGAACACCACATGACAAGTGGAACTGAAATGCCTCAAATTGATGGATACTCATTAGCAGTCAGCTATTGTAGATACATAAAGGAGAATGGAGGGACTGCAATCTATGTTAAAACTAATGTAAAATATAAATCCATAGTTATAAGTATTTACAGTGTAGCTTCTCATTTTGAAGCCTGTGGAACTGAAATTATTACAAATAATAAGTCAGTTTACAAGGCCCCTGCAGGATAATATGTTTCTTTCTAAACCACATGGAACAACTTTTGAACCAAATATATTCCAAACACAAGGATTTATTTATCACGGGTGATTTTAATATTAACTTCTTAACTACAAATAACAGCAGAAGAGAAGTAGAACACCTGATGGCATCATTTAACCTAATTTCAGTAGTTAACTAGTGCTTGAAAGAGCCTAATTGATAATAAATTTCTGGACAGATACAGAAGCAGCAGTATTATTGTAAGTCAAATTCTCAATAGTGTGTCAGATCATGATGGCCAGCAGCTTACAGTAAATGATATCAAACTGTGTGATAAACCTAAACACTACTTTAAAACTGTCAGGCCACTCAATAATGATAACTTAGAAATCTTTGACCTTCTCTTACAGCAGATTGACTGGATCCCTTTATTTATGGAGAGGAATATGAATGAAAAATTTGATCTGTTCTCTAATGAGTTTGTGTCATTATTTGAAACATTGATTGAGAAACAATCCTCAGGCCACGTATCAGAAACCCTGGATTACTAAAGGGATCAGAATTTCCTGTAGGACAAAAAGAAATTTATATGAATCCCTACGGTTATCTAATGACCCCATCAAAAAGGACTACAGATTGTACTGTAATATTTTTAAAGGAGTAATAAAAAAATCCAAAACTATGTACATAACATCTGAAATTGATAACTCAAACAACAAATCAAAAACCATCTGGAAAGTTATAAAAAGGGAGAGTGGTAAAAAAGTAGAGTACATGACTGACATAGAATTAATTCAGGATGAAAATATTGTAAGAAATACTGAGGAAGTTGCTAATACCTTCAATAAACATTAACATTTTTAACAGCTGCACAAAAAATTGGCTGTGAATGCTCAGTGGATGATGCAATAGCACTTCTGCACAAAGCTAACAACGTCAGAGTTTGTCAGATGCAGATAACCCCCGTAACAATTAGTGAGATCAATAAGACTGATTGTCTTGTTGAGAGATGAAGACAAAAAACTTGTGTGGGGTTGATAATATTTCAACTAAGATACTCAAGCACTGTCATGGCTATATAAACGCAGTCTTGTGTCACATTTTTAATGAATCCCTAAAACAAGGTATTTTTCCACTTAGATTAAAATGTGCCTGTGTGAAACCACTTTTCAAGAAAGGTGAAAAACTGATGGAAAAAACTATTGCTCAGTATCACTGCTAACAACTTTTTCAAAGGTCCTCGAGAAAGTGGAAAACAGCAGAATTGTTAATCACCTCAACAGCTATAACATTCTCAGTCAATCTCAGTTTGGTTTCCAGCAAGGCCTATCAATTGATGATGCTATTTTCTCTTTCTCCAATCAAATTCTCGCATCTCTTAACAGAAAATTGGTACCAGTTGGAATCCTATGTGACCTATCCAAAGCTTTTGACTGCGTCAACCACAAAATTCTGCTAAATAAAGCAGACTACTATGGGTTAAGTGGAATAATGGGAACATGGATTAAATCCTATCTTACAGATAGGAAACAAAGGGTAATAATTACTGACACTAGTGGAATCCACCCTGTATCCAAGTGGGGCACAGTCAACACTGGAGTGCCTCAAGGCTTGGTACTGGGACCCTTACTGTTTCCTATATTTATAAATGACCTCCCACACTGCACCATATCAGTGAGCAATTTCACCCTGTTCGCTGATGATACTTCTCTTCTAGTTAACAAACCAACAGGGAACAACCACGCAACATCTGTGAACAATGTATTTGATGACATTCTGAAATGGTGTAACTGTAACGGCTCTCTCTAAATATAAAAAAAATCTCATTATGTACAATTTCATATGGCACATAATGAACTGGGGGATATAAATATAGCATGTAATGAACAACAAATAAAGCAAGTCAACTTGGCTAAGTTCCTGGGTGTGTACACAGACTGCAAGCTAAATTGGTCCAACCATATCCTATATCTAGAAAAAAGTCTTCGTTCTGCAACATTTGCCTTACACATAATTGCCTCAACCACACATAAGGTGGCCATAAGAGCTGCTTATTTCAGATATTTCCATGCACTTTTGGCTTATGGAATCATCTTTTGGGGCAACCAGCCCTTGGTAAAAAAAGTTTTTATTCCTCAGAAGAGAGCTGTACATATCATGAGTGGTGTGCTACCAAGGCACTCATGCAGGAATCTGTTTAGGAATTTAAAGGTATTTACAATGATATCTCAGTACATATATTCCCTTGTATGTTTCATTAATAAAAACCACTCTCTCTTCAAACCCAATACTGAATATCATGGTTACAACACAAGGTCAAAAGAGGACTTTCATAGTAACCAATACCCTTGTAAAGAAAGGAGTAAATTATACAGGCATAAAAACTGACAATGCTCTGCCCAGTGTCATCAAAACTCTTGCTCCTGAAACACCAACGTTCAAGAGCAAACTGAAGGAATACCTAAAACAAAAGTCATTCTATTCAATTAGTGAATTTTTTAGTGCAGAGGAGCAAGTTTTTGTTATACAACCAAGTTAGCCATAAATGAAACTATTAACATAAATGAAACTATTGTCACTGAAATGTTATATTGTTGCTCAAATACTTTGATATTGTTAATCTGAATGTGTACACATAAGTGTTAATTCTAGTGTATGTAATATGTTTTTATTTCTTCTAGCATCCATGTTGTTACAATGAGTTTTGTCATGAATTAACCATATTGTGTGCTGCTGTATTGATGACATTGTAGAAATACTGAATCATTCCATATCCTTGCAACTCCATTGCTAGCAGGATCAACAGAATTCACAATAAAATAAAATAAGAAAAATAGAAAAGTAAATAATATGTTTGTATACTATGTACCACAATCTATGAATGTATTACCATGTACTGTTTACATCTTTATGTATTAAGATTGCCACTCTGCGTTTTGTCATTTCTGCACCTAACAACTCCTGACATTTTCAGCATTATGTGTGTGTGCAGTATTTTCATACATATTTTCATTTATCAGCTGTGTAACTTTACTACTGCAAATACTAAACATTTTTTTGCTGTTACAAATGCCACTCTTTATGGAAAAATTTTTACTGCATGTTTAACATCTTGTTCTCATCAGTCTAATATATTTGTGGTAAAACAACAGGGTTTCACAGAACAAATAAACATACAAATAATGAGACGGTCAGCATGAAACAATTCATCACAGTAAATTATAACAAAAGTAGTAACACTCATGGGTGGGACTTTTCAGGGGTCCTTTTGTTAAAATTACATATCTGCTACATAAGTTCCAAAAAAGAAAAGTGTGCACAGTTACCTCTGCATATGCCAGAGAAAGTGTTCTAGCATGAAACACTTGAGCATTGTTCTTTGCACTGAAAGGATCAGCTCCATTCTTTAGCAATGCATCCAGTTTTTCCTCCGTTGTTACTAGCAGCCAACATATCAGCCACTCATATGCAGAGAGTAAGGCTGTGTAATGCAAAACATATAATCACTTCACATATAGTAAGTCCACAATACCATTATTAAAACCTGATGTTTTGAAAGATAATTCTAAAGGAAAACTATTGTTTGATGAATGCAAGAGAGCCACCTACAGTTACTGTATCCAAATTATTTCATTTACAATCATCTCAAACAGCTGTATTTATCCTTTCCAAGATGTGTTTGCCATTAGCAACATGTTGTATACTGCTATGTTGGTGTGACTGTGGCATCTCAGGTGTACTTTAGTATGCAGTTAAAACGAATGCTCCTTTAAAAAGAGGAGGGTCATCTGATTTTAGACCTATTTCTATGCAATCAGTGTTTGCTAAAGTTATTGAAAAGGCTGTGTATGTAAGGATAATAATGATCATTTTATATCACACAATTTGCTATCAATTGTACAGTTCAGCTTTAGAAGTCATTTAACAACTGAAAATGCTATATTCTCTTTTTTTCTGTAAGGTACTGGATGGGTTAAACAAAAGGTTTCGAATGCTAGGCATATTTTTTGATTTAACTATGGCATTTGATTGTATTGATCACAAAATATTGCTCCAGAAACTGGACCATTACAGAATATGGGGAGTAGCTCACAATTGCTTCATCTCTTACAATGATATGCCCTCTAGTATTACTGGTAACTCTAAAATATTTCTGTTTGCTGATGACACTAGCTTGGTGGTAAATGATGTTGTGTGCAGCATTGGCTCGGTTTCACATAGTGCAATTCATGACCTCAGTTCATGGATTGTAGAAAATAAACTAACGCTAAATCACAGTAAGTCTCAGTTTTTACAGTTTCTAACACACAATTTAACAAAACCTGACTTTTAATTTCACAGAATGGCCATATGATTAGTGAAACTGAACAGTTCAAATTTCTAGGTGTTCAGATAGATAATAAACTGATAGATAGTAAACTGTCTTGGAAAGCTCACATTCAGGATCTTGTTCAGAGACTTGATACTGTGTGTTTGAGAGCTATTGCTAGAAATAGTGGACTCACTAGCAAATGTTTTAATAATACCAATATACAGAATTCCAGGGATGTCAACAACAGAACTATTCTAATCTAAGCTTCAAATTATGCTAAACACCTTTGTAGAGCAAAAAAAAAAAAAAAAAAAAAAAAACTGTGATAGCTGCTGATTTTAATATTGACATCATATGTGATAGTAGCCATGCTTCAAGATTCTCTTACTCAGTAAAGTAACGTGGTTTCAAATTATATTTCTTTGAATCAACCAGAGACAATGGGCAATCAGCAACTTGTATTGACAATGTTCTAACTAATTATGTATATGAAAATGTGTATAAATTTTGTCTAGGTCTAGGTATTTTGGATCATTGGACATTGTTCACTGAGCTGCCACAGATAGACAGGAACATTTCACATATGAGAACCCATATGAGCAGGAACTTTAGCAAAGAAAACTTGCTAACATTTAGTGAGAAGCTAAAAGAGAAAACATGGCCTGTTGATCATTGTAACTCAAGTGACAAAAACTTTGAGAAATTCCTAAATAGTGGTGCCTTTAATGAACAATTTCCACCTAGACTCTGCAGCAATAAAATAATAAATAAAATAAAGTGGATTACCCAGGGCATAAAAATTTCCAATGTAGGGAAAAGGCAATTGCACAGAGAACTAAAGTACAATAAAGATACTGATTTCATTAAATATGTTAGACTCTATAAAACCATATTTAAAAGAGTTGTCATGGCAGCAAAACAACTGCCAAATAACAGGCTAATTTTAAATCATAAAAATAAGACAAAGGCTGTGTGGTCCGTCATTAAATCTGAGTTTGGTGTTAAAGCCTGTAACCAAGAAATTTCAAAAATTGACATTGAAAGAAATACTATTGCAAATCCAACTCAGATACCAAGGTACTTTAATGAATTCTTCATAAATGCAGCAAAGTGTGATGTAGATCTAACAGGTTATCACAAAAAAGTAAATTCCTTTGGCCTAGGTGAAAACACTGAAAAATTTACAAAATTCTTAAAACTTTCTTTGGAGGATGTAGAAAATGCTATAAGAAACAAAAAATCTGCAGGGTGGGATGAAATACCCACCAAAGTTATTAAAGTGATACACAACATAATTGCAAACTCACTAGCTCAAATAATAAATCAATGTTTTGAAGAGGGTTGTTTCCCAGAGTACTAAAATATGCTGAAGTCAAACCACTTTTCAAGAAGGGATCAAGAGAGATGATGGGAAATTATCATCCTATCTCAGTTCTCCCAGTCCTATCTAAAACACTTGAAAAACTTGCTGGTGCACAAATCCAAAACTTCATTTCTAAATATTCTGATATCAATATAATGGAAGGAAACATTCCACGTGGGAAAAATTATATATAAAAACAAAGATGAGGTGACTTACCGAACAAAAGCGCTGGCAGGTCGATAGACACACAAACAAACACAAACACACACACAAAATTCAAGCTTTCGCAACAAACTGTTGCCTCATCAGGAAAGAGGGAAGGAGAGGGGAAGACGAAAGGAAGTGGGTTTTAAGGGAGAGGGTAAGGAGTCATTCCAATCCCGGGAGCGGAAAGACTTACCTTAGGGGGAAAAAAGGACAGGTATACACTCGCACACACGCACATATGGGATATGTGCGTGTGTGCGAGTGTATACCTGTCCTTTTTTCCCCCTAAGGTAAGTCTTTCCGCTCCCGGGATTGGAATGACTCCTTACCCTCTCCCTTAAAACCCACTTCCTTTCGTCTTCCCCTCTCCTTCCCTCTTTCCTGATGAGGCAACAGTTTGTTGCGAAAGCTTGAATTTTGTTTGTGTGTTTGTGTTTGTTTGTGTGTCTATCGACCTGCCAGCGCTTTTGTTCGGTAAGTCACCTCATCTTTGTTTTTATATATAATTTCTAAATATTCTATTATTCTAAACAATCAATTTGGTTTTCAGCAGGGGAAAAACACCATAGATGCAGTAAACAGTTTCATTGAGAATATAAGTACATCATTAGACGAGAGGAATAAGGTGGCAGGAATTTTCTGTGACCTCACAAAGGCATTTGATTCTGTGACCCATGCATTGCTTGTTTACAAACTTGAAAAGTATGGCATTAGCAGCAGTTCCCTACAATGGCTTAAATCCTACTTATCCAACAGAAAGCAAAGAGTTAGTGTTTCTTCAAATGGTGCATATTATTTTTCTGACAAGAAAAAAAAATATCTCAGGGTGCTGTACGAGGTTCCAAATTAGGCCCAGTTCTGTTTCTCTTTTATGTTATTGACTTACCATTAAATATCAGCTCCCCATCAGATCTGTTCACAGATGATACTTCTGTCTTAGTTAAAGATCAGGTTTTGGAAAAAATTCCCAGTTCTGTGATCGGTACCCTCAGTACCTTAGAAACTTGGTTTCGGCTAAATGGTTTGAATCTAAATATATCTAAGAATCATGTGATGCAGTTCAAAACCAAACAGTCAAAATGTGAGCAGATTAAATTTGTACACAACAACCAAGGTATAGAAGAAGTTGACTCAGTCAAATTCTTAGGTTTAAATGTAGATAAAAATTTGAGCTGGCAGACACACATTGAATACCTGGCAAACAAACTGAGCAACTTTGCATTTGAAATGCAAATATTATCAACTGAAACTGATATGGACACACAAAAAGTAGCATATACAAGCTACTTTGAATCCATTATTCGGTATTTTATTGTTTCTTGGGGAAACTCGATAAACATAGTGCAGATACTAAAATTACAGGAAAAAATCATTCGAAATATGTGCACTGCAAATCACAAAGAACCATGTCGACCATTATTTAGAAAACTTAAAATATTAACTCTGTCATCCTTATACATATATGAGATTATTATATTTTTGTACACCAGACATGAATTATTTGAGAGAAATCATTTTGTCCATTCACATGATACTGAAAACAAAGAAAATATTATGCTCCCCACCCACCACCTCAGATTGTATGCCCAGGGTCCTTGATGCATGGGAATGAAAATTTGTAATAAATTAAAAGGGAACAAATTGATGTAGATGAATTTATGATCACTTAAAAGAAAGATATATGAGGTACTGCCAGGCAGATTGGCTGAGCGGTTCTAGGCGCTACAGTCTGGAACTGCGCGACCGCTACGGTCACAGGTTTGAATCTTACCTCGGACATGGATGTGTATGATGTCCTTAGGTTTAAGTAGTTCTAAGTTCTAGGGGACTGATGACCTCAGACATTAAGTCCCATAGTGCTCAGAGCCATTTGAGGTACTGACACTGAAGCATTATTACTCAGTGGTTAAATTCAGGTGGGACAAATTGGAAGTTTGACCTGGATACAATGTGTTACACGTTCCAGGAAATATCTTTATAGTGTTATTATTTATTATAGTGCTATTATTTATTAATGTAAAAATCATCATAATTCTTTTATGGATTTTTGACATGTCTCCTGTACGCAAACCAAATAGATTGCAAATGTACGTCATGAGATGAATAAAACACAATTCACTGTTGTGTGATCGTTGCTGCAGTTTTTATATAACCAGTCTGGCACCTGTGTCATCACTGGTGCCCATTCCAGTGCTATAAATGTTTACTGGTTTTTGTTGAACATCCACTGCAGTCACTTCAACCTTCCAATGGCCAGTTCCAATCTGTGCTTAGCTGCAGATTGCAAGACCCCAAAGATGAGGTGGAAATCAGAGTAACACTAGTGAAACCCTGGAAAGACACAAGCCAACTTAAGAACTACCTTCCAGTAGCACCCATATGCCATCTGTATACAAATATTGCAGACCAAGAGCTCATTCCCAAACAGACCAGATTTACACCTGGAAAATCATGAATAAAAAACTCTATGACACATTTAAGGAATGTTAGGTCACAAGAATTATTGAATATCTATTACAAAACAGACAGTTTTTTGTAATGGTGGTAAGCAGGGTAAGTGAATGGGATCAACAAAAGAATGGTCTCACCTGGAGCATTGTCCTGCACCCTCCCTACCCCCCACTCCTTTTCATTTAATCTATACACAAACAATCAAACAATATCAGACTATAATAGTGTGTGTACATTTTTCAGCATGCAGTTTGCAGCTGTAGTGGTTATAAAGCTAAGTACTGACAAAGTTATTTGTGCGCTGTTATACAGTTACTAAATTTAATAGTTTTCAGCGGTGTTTCATGCTATATGTGGCAAAATAACGATTTAATAAACTTTTGGAAACATTTGCTCACTGTGTTTTTTAGTTTTCTGTGCATTTTAGTCGTTTGGTAAACTTTGTGCTTTAGTTTTCAGCTGACATTTTTATTGTTCCTAGGGAAACATTTCAGTAAAATTTTCATTCAGTGTTTTAATTTTGTTGTGTTCCAGTGGCTGCCTGAATGTTTGGTTTTAGCTAATAATTTTGTGAAGTTTTGTTGGTATTGGTATTAGCTGTGGCATATTAGTATTAATACAAGTAGTTGCATTCTTAGTAAACAGAGAATTTCGAGACCGCTGTTATTAGTTCTATAAATAGTTCTACTGCTCTAACTGAACTTAGGTAGAGTGGATGTACAGTTTTTTGTCAGTAACTGTAAAATTTTACCATGAGTGAAAAGTGTGGGCTCTGTTGTAGGTTTTTGAGCAGTGGGTTATGGTGTGGGATTTGTTCAAAGTATTTACATTGGGGAGAATGCAGTGGGGAAGTCAGTGGGCATTTTAGCGAGAACCTCTCCTGGTAATGCAGAATCTATAGCAGAAATTAGTTGATACAGGAGCAGGAGCATAGGATCAGTACCCTTCAGGTGTAGTTATAACGTGCAATGGAGGAACTAGATAGGTTGAGGAGGGTGGTGGGGTGGTGGGGAATGGGAACTGGCAGTTGGCACGAAGGCAGCCGGGAAGAGGAGGTATTCATACAGCTATACTTTGTGTATATGCAATAGATTTGACCAACTATCAGAGTTGAGTGGAGAGGAGCCTCTTGTAGCTGTAGATGTAGGGAACATGCAGCAGTCCTCAGCAGTTAGGAGGCTTAGGTCAGTTGCGAAGTCTAACAGAAAGAAGTAGGTTCTGCTGCTAGGTAGTTAGCACAGTAGAGGTGTGGGCCAGCAGTTGCAGGAAGTGTTGGGGAATGAGTACCAGGTCACCAGCATTGTGAAGCCTAGTGCAGGGTTGGCTCAGGTGATTGACAGCTTAGGGGAGTTATGTAGGAATTTTATGAAGGAGGATCAGGTAGTGATAGTGGGTGGAGCAGGGAACAGTCTTGATAGGGAATATGATGTAGGTGGTGACCTGGTGAAGATAGCTACTCAAATTGGTGGCAGTAATGTGCATTTCGTGCAACTGTTTCAGTATCATGATCGGCCTGATCTTAATGCGGCTGTTAGGCACGTTAACATGGAGCTGGAGAGAGTGCTGGTGGCAGAGGGCATGGGTCACATTTCAGTGGTGTCAGCTGGGTCTATCAGTAGATCGGGTTTCACTAGGCATGGCCTGTACCTCAATAGGTATGAGAACAGAAGGCTGGTAAAGCTTATAGGTGACAGTGTAGTGGGTGGTGGTTTGATCACTCATGGCCAAATTCCTGTAGTAGTTGGTGTTAGAGCTTCACCTTTTTTAGATTGAAGTCACACTGATAGGCATACCTGCTTGAAGGAAGTCCCTCTAACTAAAGGCTTACATTCAGAGGAAGTTAAATAATTAAAACAGTTTCTGGTCTCATAATTTATGTCACTATGTAGAAGTATACATGAGCCTCCACGTGACTTGTTTCTTCTGGATAAGCTACTTGCTAATCTGACATTCCCTATTTTGTTTAGAAGTTTAATTGTGTCTTCAGTAAACCGGTGCTCATTTAAACAAACAACTTTAAAATTTGCACATTCTGACAGAATGATTTCCGGTTCATCTATTTTGGAGCTTTTATTGTTAGAAGCATCAGTGTTTAAACCATTTATATTCCAGTGGATAACACACCTACTTCGCATATTAGTTATGGGTATTAGCACATTTCTTGCCAGATAATGGTTTGGTTTTGTCTTTCTTAATGCCACACAAGTTTTTTCACACCTGTCACTACTTATCAGTTTCCCTTATTTTTTATGACCTGGCAAGTATTTATGAACATCTTGCTGAATATTTTTGAGATCGACCTATTCAGATGTAGACCATCTTTGGCAAGACCCTTTGCACTTAGAAATTTGTTGGGATCAATGAAAACGACTCTTAGTTTATTGCACTGTTCTCATCATCAGTTGACAATGGCCAAGAAAAAATCAGTTGAAAACTCATGGACATATTACCACTTGACATACCTGGAAGCTTGAGCCATGAGGTAAGGGGTTGGAAGCAGTGCTTGTGTAAGGATGGAAGAGTATATTGCGTATGTTCGGTGGCTGGAGGAAGACCACAGTGGGAGAGGTGGGAAGGATAGTGGGTAGGACATTTCTCATTTCAGGGCATGGTGGGAGATAGTTGGAACCCTGGCAGAGAATGTAATTCAGTTGCTCCAGTCCTGGGTAGCACTGAGCTATGAGGGCAATGCTCCTCTGTAGCTGGAGTGGGAATTTGGGAGGTGATGGGAGACTGAAAAGGCAAGACATGGGAGATTTGTTTTTCTACAGGATTGGGAGGATAATTATGGTCTGTGAAGAGTTCAGTGAGACCTTCAGTATATTTTGAGAGGGACCACTCATCACTACAGATGTGATGATCACCGGTGGCTAGGCTGTATGGAAGGGACTTCTTAGTATGGAATGGGTAGAGGTATTGCTGGTAGTTAACAGGTTTTATATAGATGGAGGTACTGATGTAGCCATCTTTGAGGTGGAGGTCTACATCTAGGAAGATGGCTTATTGGGTTGAGTAGGGACCAGGCGAAGAAAAGGGGGCAGAAACTGTTGAGGTTATGGAGGAATGTGGATACGGTGTCCTCACCCTCTATTTATATCACAAAGATGTCATCAATGAATGTGAACAAGGTGAGGGGTTTAGGATTCTGGGTTCTTAGGAAGGATTCCTCTAGTCCAGGGCTTCCTAATGTGTGGTCCACGGGCCCCTTAGGGGTCCGCCGGCTCTTTCTAGGGGGTCAGCGGCCACTTTTCACCAAATTGTGTAAAATAATGAGTAAAATTATTGAATAAAAATGTGAAAATCAAATTCATCACTATTTTTTGTGTGAAAAACATGTGTACTTTTACTTCAGGTCATATTCCCAAGCAGCCTTTGTGGTTCCGAAGTGAGAATGCATACACAGTTTAGTGCCGGAGAATGCGGCTTCTCTGATCATCTGTTTCACAACAATACGGAGGTTGTCTGTGCGCCGGCTCACAGTGCTAGATGCGCTGAAGCCTTTTATGCCTGCGCAGAGTGAGCTTTGTCGACCAATCACAGCGCTCGCTGGCACGTATGCGGTCCCAGGCATTATTATGTTAAACTTGCTTTGATCAGTTTATTACTTCTAACATGGATCGGTGGCTGAAGTCAGGATCATTGAAGAAGGGTGCAGTTTCTCCAATGCCTTCACAACAAGGGAAGTTTCCAGTTGAAATGAATGAGGAGGGAGGACGAGCAAAGGAAGAACAATCACAAGAAGCTCCACAGCCAGATTTATTATGTGAAAACGCTGCAAGTACTCCATTGGTTGCAATGTCCTGTGGAAGTGGAATAACCAAGAAGCATAAGTACAATGAAAGCTATTTAGAAATAGGCTTTATGGAGACAAAGGAGGATAAAGCTCAGTGTGTAATTTGTGCGCGAGTCCTTCCGAACAGTTCAATGGTTCCAGTTAAATTGCGCCATCATTTTGAAAGTACTCACCCAGATTTCAAGGCTAAAGACATCTACTTTTTCAAAAGGAAGAGTGCTGAACTAGCTGCTTCTCAGCATTGTATGAAAACTCATGCAAAACAATTAATGAAAATTCATTAAAAGATTCTTTCTTGGTTAGTTATCAAGTGGCAGAAACAGGCAAAGCTCATACCATTGCAGAAAATCTCAAAAAGCCGTGTGTTAATGATATTGTTTCTTGCATGCTAGACAAAAAGGCAGTAAAACTTGTATCTTCGGTGCCATTATCAAACAGTACTGTCAAGAGACACATTGTTGACATGTCAAATGATGTGAAAGACACTCTTGTTTCTCGCATCCAACACAATTCATTTTCTCTGCAGATAGATGAATCCACTGATGTTGCAGAATTAGTGATTTTTTTGGGTTTTGTCTGTTATGAATACTCTGGATGTTTTGAGGAGGACCTCTTATTGTGCAGACCACTACCTGCCAACACAACAGGTGCTGAAATATTCTGTCTATTGGATGATTTTTTAAGGACTAACAAAGTTTCATGGTGTAATTACACAGATGTGTGCACAGATGTTGCAAAAGCTATGATGGGTCCTACAGTTGGAGCAATAATGAAAATAAAAGAAAACGCCAAGAATTGCAGCAGTAGTCATTGTACTCTCCACAAATACACTTTAGCTACAAAACAAATGCCTGTTTCATTCAAGAAAGTTTTAGACGAATCCATTCAAATCATTAACTACATAAAATCAAGGCCGTTGAAGTCAAGACTTTTCACAATACTGTGTGAAGATATGGGAAGCCTTCATCGTTCCCTGCTTCTCCACACAGAAGAGAGGTGGCTCTCACATGGAATGTACTCTCTCGGTTGTACGAATTAAGATTGGAAGTCTTAGCTATCCTTTTGGAGCATAACACCAAATTAGCAGACCTTATTAATGACGAAAATTGGCAGTGTATAATACATGACAACTGTCAGATATTTTCTCCAAAATGAACGAAATGAATATTTCACTCCAAGGGCAAAGTCAAACAAAGTTCACTGCTAGGGACAAAGTTTGAGCATTCAAGAGGAAAATCAATTTTTGGGCAGAGAGTGTCAAGGAGGGGGAGATTGGGTGTTTTCCTCTTCTTAAGGAGTTTTTGAAAAACAAAACATTGGCGCTTGGGAAGAATGTGTTTCATCATCAAATCCTGGAACATCTTTGAAGCTTGATGTCATTGTTAGAGCATTATTTCCCAACAGCTGAAGATGAGAAGCTGCAGAAATATGAATGGGTGGTCAACCCATTCACTGTATCCCAAAAGCCGAACATTCTATCATCAAATGAATATGAGTTATTGATAGAAATTGCCACAGACCCTACCTTGAATTCAAGTTTTGACATTGACGGTAACTCACACTTTTGGATCCGTTTGGATAACAAGAAATACTACACCCTTGTTGAAAAGGCAAAACCTGTACTTCTTCCATTTGTCTCAACACACATTTGTGAATCTGGATTCTTGATCTATGCTGCCCACAAAACTAAATACCGAAACTGTCTAGATGCGGAACCAGACATCCGTCTCCAGTTGTCAAGAATCGAACCCAACTTTTCAAAATTGTGTCAGCAGAAACACCCTCAACCATCACATTAGGATTTCATTATTATTCCTACAGACTCATCTACAGTAAAGAAGAAAGCATTTTTCTTTGTAGATGATCAGTGAACGTACCTGAAATATAACTCTGTAGGGATTTTGTTTCTGTCTTCTACCATTTACAAAATAATTATTAATTGAATTCTGCTGGAATTGATATTTTTGTTACGAAAATTAAAATGATCTCTAAAGCTAATTTCTTTTCTTTATAATATATTCCATCCTCTCAGTTAAAAATATAGCCTGCCTATACTTCAATTACAATTGCTTGCTATTATTCTGACACTATATTGTGGCAACTGGCTGTGAGCATAAACAAATGAGGATTTTTCACATGCCACCTTTAAAAGGTCAACTTCATCTGCCAGAATTATTTCCTTTGAGAAAAAAAGTCTTATGTTCTGTGAAATGCTTTGTCTTCTTATATAGAAATAAGAGAGTCTGTTTGCTTGTTTTCCTAATTTGTTTACAGTCGAGGCTGACTGCCACGATATAGTGTACAAGTAGTAGTTGAAGTTGTCAGCTGTGGCTAAACTGTTGCCATGCTGCCTGCCAGTTGACAGCTACCAACTTACAGTACACTGTTGCAATGCCACCTGCTAGCTGCCGGCTAAAGACTGACAGCTGCCCTTCAGTAGATACGTAAAAAATAACTAGATTTTCCGAGCTGTTTACATGGGCACTAAAATCGATTGTGGAACTGGAAAACGACTTTATAAAAGCACATTTCCAGAATCAATTTTGAAGTGTTTACCTGACCAACCAAAAGCGGAACTGGGACATCAGCTTACGAAATCTGATTTTGGAAACGCATGTAAACTGGGTGAATGTATTCTCACACATTGCACAACAGATATCACAATAGTCCTTTAAAGGCAATTCCTTGGCCTTTTTTCTTTCGTGATGTGTTTGTATCCCGAATCATGGGTCTGCGTCTTTTCTTCACAGTCACGCGGAATGGTCTCTCAGTCTAAGGCGCCACGTCGTTGTGGATGCGAAGGTTCGGTTACGAAATATCCATGCTCCTTACACAACAGTAGTCAAACAGTGGAAGTGAACAGACCACAAGTGGCAGCTTGTCAATAGCGAACAGTCTGCACATGACGTTGATTGCTCTTGGAGGAAGGCAGCTCCAAGGTGTGAAATGTCAATTACCAAGTAATTTCAATCAGGCTATAGTGTGTTGAACAAAGGATATCTATTTGATGTGAAGAATGACAGCTTGCTCTAAACACAGAAAAATGTAAGTTAATGCAGATGAGTAGCAAAAACATTCTGTAATATTCAAATACAGTATCAATGATGTGCTGCTTGACAAAGTTCCATCAATTAAATATTTAGTCATAAGATTGCAAAGCAGTATGACATGGGACGAGCATATAATGACAATAGCAAGGAAAGTGAGTGAGAGACTTCTGGTGGGGGAGTGTAGCTCATCTTTAAAGAAGATCATGGTTGGAACACTAGTGTGACCCATTCTTGAGTACTGTTCGAGTGTAGGGGGATTCTCACCGGGTTGGATTAACCCTTCGGTGGGCACGCCTACGGCAGTTAGCTGCAAGACGCAGTTTTCTACTATATAACAGATAGCATTACAGTTGTGTTCATGTCCAGATACACATTTGTTGTTCTCAACAGGTGTCACCACATACTACATTTGTGTGATTCATGCTTTCAGCAGTTTGGTCGCTATTTTTGTTTAAAACATGAGTGTTGGGTTTGTGGTGTGTTTGCTGCTACATGCCTTGTGATGTAAGTATTTTCTATACTTGTGTTTTTCTTTCACCTAAAAGCAATCTTTCTTTTATATTAGTATATAATGAATATTCAAATCAAATGAAAGTTCCCATATGCAATTTTCATTACCTTTTACAATCTAGGATATTGACTTGCTACAATATATTACTTTTATAAAAACATGTGTTTCATTAGGTCTCATAAAAGAATGGAAATGGAGGAAAAGAAGGCATTTGACAGGCGCTATGTAATTGTACATTCTGAAGACTACAAGAAAGTATTGCAAGAATTGTAATAAGAAGAATTACAAGAATTGTCAGATTTATGTGAATCTGAGTTGGAAGAGGAAGTTAATGAAGACAAAAACCACAGCAGTGACTCCGAACAATCAACAGAGGAAACAGATGACCACCTGGTTGAAGAGGGAAGACAACAAACAGACAATTACTGATTTTACATAGGAAAAGATAAAGAAACTATTTGGATAAGTGAACCACTTCCTTCTTCTTCTAAAACAAGGCCAAGAACATCCTAAAAGTTTTGCCACGTCCAAAAGTGCTGAAGTGCTGAAATTACAGAAAAAGAAACTGATGCATTTCACCTATTTATTACTGATGGGATGATTGTAAACATTGTGGAAAATACAAACTGATACATCGAGAATAGTGAAAGAGCTGAATTCAATATTCAAGAGAACGAGACTGATGAAATACCACAAAATCAGAGATAAAGACTCTTTTAGGTGCTTTATATCTAATAGGCATAAAGAAAGGAGAACACATGAATTGATGTGAATTGTGGGATGCAGATGGTACAGGAATGATAATTTTACAAGCTCTCTTCAGCTATAAGCACTTTTGCTTTCTACTTTGAACTCTTAGGTTCAATGACCTGGGTACCCAGAATGAAAGAAAACAAAGTGACAAACTAGCACCTATTTGGGACTTGCATCAAGAGTTTGTCAACAACTGGCTTGCTCACTACAATGTCAGCAAGTTTGTCGAGATGTTGCATACTTTCGAAGGATGCTGCGGATTTGTACAGTGTATCCCCAATAAGCCAGCAAAATATGGTAGCAAGATTTATGCCTTGTGTGATGCCAAATAATATGTCCCTTTGGTTTTCAAGGTGATTTTTGTATGGCCTCGACTGTTCCTAAAAAGAATAAAGCTGTGATTTTTTTTATCGAAAATGCACAGCACAAATGAAATGGATCAAGAGACTATGAAATCAAGAGTGAATCTGGACTACAATGCTACCAAAGGAGGAGTAGACACTGTAGATAAGATGTGTTCATCCTACAATATTTCCAGAATAATGTGACGATGACCACTTGCACTTTTTTACAGACATTTAGATATTGCTGGCATAAATGCAAACATTATTTTCAAATTCAACAATCCTGACAATAAAGAAAGAAGACGAATTTTTTGAAACATCTTACTCTGGACCTAATGGAAGAACATTTGAATCAACAAGCGTTACTTGAGGCACTTTCTCAAGGATATTCATGCTTTCTTGACCAAGTATAGGCACGAAGAAGAGAAGACCAAGGAGCCAACAAAACCTGGAATTGGTTACATATGTGGCAGGCATAAAAACAACAGAACCAAAACAGTATGTATGAAATGCAAGAAAAATGTACGCTAGAAACACAGTGTCATAAATAAAAAATGTGTGCAACGTGAAAGTGAGCTGCAGATGGAAGTTGAATAATTTATTCACAATCATAAACATGAGTGGGAGTTTATGAATGCCCCATTTCATAATATGTTTCCTTGTTACTTTCTTTTCATGTGAATCAGTGCAATTAAGTGATATAATTAAAAGAACCGCGAAGGCAATAAAAAATATCGGCTTCAGAATGAGATTTTCACTCTGCAGCAGAGTGTGCGCTGATATGAAACTTCCTGGCAGATTAAAACTGTGTGCCTGACCGAGACTCGAACTCGGGACCTTTGCCTTTCGCGGGCAAGTGCTCTACCATCTGAGCTACCGAAGCACGACTCACGACCGGTACTCACAGCTTTACTTCTGCCAGTATCTCGTCTCCTACCTTCCAAACTTTACAGAAGCTCTTCTGTGAAGTTTGGAAGGTAGGGGACGAGATACTGGCAGAAGTAAAGCTGTGAGTACCGGGCGTGAGTCGTGCTTCGGTAGCTCAGATGGTAGAGCACTTGCCCGCGAAAGGCAAAGGTCCCGAGTTCGAGTCTCGGTCAGGCACACAGTTTTAATCTGCCAGGAAGTTTTAAATATCGGCTTGTTATAAATTACTATCACAATAATAGACAACTGTGAAGGCAACAAATAAATAAAAGATTATTTCTATAAAGCCATGTAATGTTATGTTATGTTTTCTCCAATAATATGTAACAGCTGATTACATAAAGATTACTTTTCCTTAGGTTAAAAATGTAATACTAATTGTGGTGTAAAAGCCGCAACACACCTACTCATGGAAGTATGAAAGGCGTACCCACCAAAGGGTTAAAGGAAGACACTGAAGCAATTCAAAGACAAGCTGTTAGGTTTTTATCAGTAGGTTTGATCAAAATGCAAGTATTACAGAAATCCTCCATGAACTCAAATAGGTATCACCAAGGGAAAAACTATGGTCTTCTCATGAAATTCTAGCCGGCCGAAGTGGCCGAGCGGTTAAAGGCGCTGCAGTCTGGAACCACAAGACCGCTACGGTTGCAGGTTCGAATCCTGCCTCGGGCATGGATGTTTGTGATGTCCTTAGGTTAGTTAGGTTTAACTAGTTCTAAGTTCTAGGGGACTAATGACCTCAGCAGTTGAGTCCCATAGCGCTCAGAGCCATTTTTTGAACCATGAAATTCTATAGAGAAAAATTTAGGGAGCTGACTTTAGCACTGATTGCAGGATGATGCCACTGCTGTCAATACAGATTTTGTGTAAGGCTTGTGAAGTCAAACCAAGAGAAATTAGGGTTTACATGGCAGAATATAGACAGTTGTTTTTCCCTCATTCCATTTGCAGGTGGAATAGGAAAGGAATGGCAAGAAGTGGCACAAGGTATCCTCTGCCATGCACCGTATGGTGGCTTGCACAGTATGTATGTAGGTGTAGATGAAAGTACTGACTGTGAATCAAGCACTGGATCAAGTACAACGTGCAGAAGAAAGAAGCAAGAAAAGAAGGGAACAAAGACAAGGAAAGAAGCAGAAGATGAATACAAGGTGACAAAAAGAGCACATGAGTAGAAAAGTAACAAGAGTATTGAGGTCCAGTATATAAGAAAAAAAGAAGAGGAGCACAGGGAAAGGATGAAGAAAGGTGCACACAAGTGCAAATTAAATGAAAACATATGAAAGACTGAAAGAAAGAAAATGAAGACAATGGTGGCTACAGAACCAAATTAAGTGTACTGCATACACTCAAATGTAGTGCAGTTCATATGGATTATTAACTAAACAACATGTATCATTTAAAAATGTAAAAATCTAGAGATACTACAGATAACAATGAGAAAATTGTTGTCATAACAGTGTACAATGTTGTAACATTCCAGTCAGTTCACAGGAAACAAAAACTTCACATTTTGAGTGTGCTGCACTGTTGTGACAAGTAGTCATGGCATAATAAACCTTTGAGGAAATGAATTATGCCACAATTCCATAAAGACCATGCATGTTATTGGCATTATCTGTGCTCTGTCTGCATTATCCCTTGTGTGTCCAAGTATAATGGTGCAATCTCTTATGAGCGGAACAGTCAAATTAATTGCATGGTTTGATTGTATCTAGAACAGGGCTAGCCAATCTTTTTTACGTACCGCCCACATTTATACCACTGTTAGTATTAATTTCCTCTAACCAGCCACTGGTTCTGCTCTACTGGTGATTTTTTTAAAGAACTCATGATAACGACACTGCTTAGTATGTATATCTGCAACTGTTTAATATATACTAAAGAAAACATAATCAATTTTAACCTAATATCCTAATTCCATATTCATAATACTTGAAATTATAACCTAGATCTTCCATACTCAAGACTGACATTAACGCATCAGAGCCATAAGTATTTATGTTTGAAATTTATTAACAAACTCCCAGAGACAGTGAGCAATCTACCTATGAATAGTTTTAAGCATGCCACAGAAGTGTGTTTCAAATGTATGTCATAATATGCAACTGATGAGTTTCTGAACAGTGACACACAGGAGATATGCAGTAAGCAGCTGATAACTACATTATACAATATACCTATATGTGTGTGACAGTAAAGTATAAGCATTTACACCTTTTTATAGCAGGTACTTGAGATAATACATAAATATATATGTTATTGTTGTACAACATGTGATTAATTAATGCATTATTACTACTATTACTACTACTACTACTACTACTACTACTATTATTATTATTATTATTATTATTATTATTATTATAACACTATCTAGTACTGCTGTATATACAATTATTTTATTATCCCCATTATTTTAGCATATGTATCTACTTGTACTATACACATTTATGTAATTATATTTTATTGTTTCATGTATTCAACACACTGACAAAGCCAGTTGTATGGAAAAGATACCAAAAGACAAATAAAGATTTATTCTATTCAGTTCTGTTCTATACAGTAGGGAGGTAACTACACCGCGTAAAATTTACAAAGCACAAATAAGAATTACTTACCAAATACTTTATGTCAAAATTGTATGAAAACCCAATGAAAATATTTTGGAAGCTCCTACTGCCTATCACCCATCATTTTGATACTCAACAGAAACCACCATCAAATATTGGAAGATAGTGTTTTTAGTACAGAGCAGCAGGTGTGTTACTATCAATAGCAATAGTATTTGAGAACCTAATAAATGCAGCACTTACGTTACTATAAAGAAGACCAATAAAATAAATGACTGTGATAAATGGCAGACACAGTAAATGACATTAACTTTTCATTTTTGTTTCACAGATAAGACTATATTAGAATGTTTTGAGATTTAGATGGCCACAGTTTCATAATATCTACATCTATACCCTGCAAACTTCTATGAGGTGCATGGCAGAGGGTACATCCAATTGTACCAGTTATTAAGTTTCCTTCCCAGTCCATGTACATATGGAGCAAGGAAAGAATGATTGTTTGAATGCCTCTGTGCATGTAGTAATTATTCTAATCTTATCTTCACAATCCCTGTGTGAGCGATACATTGAGGGTTGTAGTACATCCCTAGAGTAATCATTTAAAGCAGGTTCTTGAAACTTTGTTAATAGACTTTCTCGGTATAGTTTACATTTGTCTTCAAGAGTCTGCCATGTCAGTTCCTTCAGTATCTCTGTAACACTCTTTCAAGGATTAAACAAACCTGTGACCACTTGTGCTGTCCTTCTTTGTATATGTTCAATATCCACTGTTAGTTCCATCTGGTACAAGTCCCACACACTTGAGCAATATTCTAGGATGGATCACATGAGTGATATGCAAGCAATTAAGTGAAGTCTACCACCTGCTTTACTAATGACTGAACCTATGTGATCACTCCATTTCATACCCCTACAAAGTGTTACACCCAGGTATTCATACAACTTGGCCAATTCCAAAACTGATTCATTGATGTTACACTCATAGGATACTACATTTCATCATTTTGTGAAGTGCAAAATTTTACATTTCTGAACATTTAGAGCAAGTTGCCAGTCTTTGCACCATATTGAAATCTTTTCAAAATCTGACTGAATATTTATGCAGCTTCTCTCATGTAGCACTTCACTATATATAAATGCACCACCTGCAAAAAGCCTGATTTTACATTAATATTGTCTGCAAGGTCATTATTATACAATATGAACAGCAAGGGTCCCAACACACTTCCCTGGGGCATACCCACAGTTACTTCTACATCTGACGATAACTCTCCATCCAAGATAACAAGCTGTGTCTTCCCTACCAAAAAGTCCTCAATTCAGTCACAAATTGCACTTGATACCCCAAGCGATTGTACTTTTGACAATAAGCAAAGGTGCAGTACTGAGTCAAATACTTTTTGGAAATCAAGAAAAACTGCATCTACCTGGTTGCCTTGATCCAGTTTTCAGTACGTCCTGTGAGAAAAGTGTGAATTGGGTTTCACATGATTGATATTTTGAAAACCATACTGTTTGGCATTGAGGAGGACAATCTGTTCAAGATACCTCATTATGTTTGAGCTGTGCCTTCTTCCAAGAACTAGGCATTGTTTATTTGTTTGAGGATCTACGACAGATTACAGTGAAAGAGGGGCTAACTCATCCACAAATTCAGTATAGAATCTGACAGAGAATCTATCAGGACCTGGAGCTTTGTTCAATTTTAATGATTTCAGCTATTTCTCAACATCAGTGACACTAATATTTATTTCATTCATCTGTTCAGTGGTATGGGGATAAAATGAGGGGAATTCTTATGAGTTTTCCTTTGTAAAGGAACATTTGAAAATGCTTTGCTACCCTCAATTACAGTCACTCTCTCATTCAATAGGGACTGGACACTACCTCTGATGCCACAAACAGCCTTTACATACAACCAGAATTGCTTTGGGTTCTGTGAAAGATCACTTGACAATATTCTGCTACGGTAATCATTGAAGGCGTCACACATCGCTCTCTTGACAGCCAAATGTTTTTCATTCAGCATCTCTCTATCTAAAGCTCTACATGTTGTTTTACACCTATTATGCAGTAATCTCTTTTTCTTTAGAAGTTTCTTTACAATGACTGTAAACCTCGGAGGTTATCTCTCATTATGAACTGTTCTGCTGGGTACATATCTATCCAGTGTGCGGTCAACTAGTCTTTTAAACTTGAGCTAGAGTTCCTCTACATGCTTCTGGCCTGAGCTGAAAGTTTCAAGTTCCTCACTGAAATATGACATTACTGACTTTTAGCTAGTTTACTGCACACATATATCTTTATGCTTGTTTTAGTTGTCCTTTGTACTTTGATACTCATTGTTGCCACAACCACATCATGGTCACTAATACCAGTGTTGATGTGGACATTCTCAAAGAGATCACACCTATTTGTTGTCATTCGATCCAATATCTTTCCATCTTGAGTAGGGTTCCTAATTATCTGTTCTAGGTGGTTTTCAGAGAAGGCATTTAGTAGAGTTTTACAGGATGTCTTATCACGTCCACCACTAACAAAACTGTAATTTTCCCTATACCTCTGTTGGATGATTAAAGACTCCACCAATGATTACAGTATGATTGGGGAACTTTTGCACAAGTGAACTGAGGTTTTCTCTGAAGTTTTCAGTTACATCAGGAGATGATTCTGGTGGGTGATAGAAGGATCCAGTTACCATTTTATGTCCACCCCTGATACTGAATCTTGTCCAAATAGTTTCACATGCACCTTCAATTTCTATCTAAGTGGATTTGAGTTTTTTGTCTACTGTGAAAAATACATCACCTCCATTTCTCATTTGCTTTGATATACACTTAAATTTCCCCCAAGAATCTCACTGCTCTCAATTTCATTCTTCAAATAAACAAGTAATATGTAGAAATCATGTTTTATCAATATTTGGAAACTCATGATTTACATATCTACTATGACACCGTATTAATGTGAGGGTGTCCAGATACCACAAGACCTCACATAGCCACCACCTTCACTACTCAAGAGCAATGAAGTATGAAGCCATTTCTATCAGTTGTAATACATGTTCCATATTACGAAAGTATGTAGGCCTATGAATGAGTCTTTCCACTTTTTACAGCAGTGTTAACTGAAACTGGTAATTGTGTGGTACTTAGTCTTAAATATCGTCTTACTTTTTGGATCTATTGCTTCTTCCATTGATATAGCCATAAATCTGCTCTGGAGAATGTCTGATGCATCAGACAAGAATGAAACAGACTTGAGAGGCATGTCAAAATTATGTACACTTTCCTTTTGTTTTTTCCACAAATTAACTAGCCAGTTGCTTGTTTGTTGCAAGAGTACATTATTTTCCCCTTCATATGTGCAGGTTGCATCAGTGAAGTTGCGAATATCTCCAAGTCCAGATACTGAAATGTAAAATCATTTTTTTTGGTCATAAGCTACACAGCTTGTGATGTACAGCAATAAATATTGTGACATTTATTCCTATTGCAATGATATAATACAAATAGCAGGATTTTACCTTTCAGGTAGCCATATTTTCCACAAATATCTATACACCGTTTAATGGCATCTCCCACCATCCAACTTGCTAAAGGTTTGGTAGCAGATGAAAGAGCATGAATTTCTGGACCCATTTTTGCCTGGAACAAAGGATATATTACACAAACTAAATTCGTTTTCAAGTGAAGCAGGAGATGCAACATTTTGTGTAGGTAGGTATAAGACAAATATGAGCATGAATCTTCTAGGAATTGTTTTCAATTTTGTGTAAAATGTTTCACACAAAAGTTAGAACATCTTTGACATGAGAATCATTTACATCTACATACATAGTCTGCAAACCACTGTGATGTACATTTTCGATGGTTCATAGCATTTCTTACTGCTCCATTTGAATATGAAGCATATTGTAATTAATCTACTCTGGTCTCTGTGTCCCTGTGGAAGCAGTACT
Source organism: Schistocerca americana (assembly GCF_021461395.2). Classification (NCBI taxonomy): domain Eukaryota; kingdom Metazoa; phylum Arthropoda; class Insecta; order Orthoptera; family Acrididae; genus Schistocerca; species Schistocerca americana. The sequence continues at coordinate 293,898,508 of NC_060123.1, read as the reverse complement.
TAGTGGCTGAAGTATATTTCTAGATTCTTCACTTAATACTGGTTTCTGAAACTTTTGACTATCATGATCTCCCATGGGTCAAACAAGCATTAATGCTGCCATTGTCTGAACACATCAAATATTCCCTTTCACTCCTACTTTGTATTGGTCTTATACAACTGAGAACTATCCTAAGATTTGTGTCCCCATTTGAAATTCTAGATTCTAAAATTTTACTGTTTGTGTCACTTTTCCATAATCTTTCACTGAATGTGTCAGTACTTATGGGAATAGCAACATTGCTAACCAGTGTGAGCAAGTGTGTGTACTCTGGTGTGCCTTTGTCATATCCAGTTGATCTGAGTGTACTTATGTCAATAAAACTGTTATTACTTTATATGTGAATTGTTCATTCGATATTCTACACATATGCGTATTGGGGTTTCTTGAGGCATATCATATTTTATTCGGTATTTCCAAACATTTGCGACTGCTTTGACAAATTTGTGCTGTATGGTAAATTGTAAACTTAAGTTATGCATTTTAGAAACTTTTGACAACAGTATCCTCATTCAGAAACAATCACTGCCTAATTTTGTTATACAATTACAGGAAAAAAGGTACATCTTCAAGAATTTTTGAACAACTGCAGACATAAACTTTTGAGAATTTTTGTAAGTTACAATTGTTGTGCATAGATTACTTCATAGCAAATCAGTATTTATGATTTCCGGTTACTGTTCAGGGAATGGTTCACCCCAAATTTCAGTATACATATATGTGTGAATAAACATACATTTTTGAGAATTTTTAGTGCATAATATTTTTTAGGAAATCAGTGTTTTTGATTTAGTTACTGTATCACATATCATAACTAACATATCATATTACATTTAGCTTTTGCTTTCAAGAGGATCAAAGATTTGTGAATATAAGATGTACTGCAAAATGTATAAATACAATTTGTAGTGATCACAAAGCTCAAACTGTTACCCTCCCAACCTACTGACTGCCAATTCAGAACTGTAAAAGACCAGTGACAGCAAGAAGGTTCCTGTTATCAGTGGAAAGATGGGAAGAAGTTTTTTTTAGTCTTACATAAAGCCTTTGACATAGTGGCCTACAATATACTGTTGGTGAAGCTCCAAGAATATGGCTTCAGAGTGAAACATTATGAGTTGGAATACACCCATCTGCTATGTTTTCTGCTCCCAAAAATAACTAAAATTTTCACTATTTCGTTCTATATCTAATGCAGTGCACATGAAATACATCATATGTACATACATAAAATTGTTTTTTTTTCTGCAAAATCTCATCTAAACTTATACTTATGTTTATATTTAAGTTCATGAGTATAATGATGCAGTTGGTTTTACTGGAAGAATGCATAATTAAAAGTGTCATCTAATGAAAGTGTGATAACATCATAAAATAATAAAAACACTATGAACAAAACAGCAGCAGAGGAGATGTTTCTTTTGAAAGCAGACACTCCCAACTTTCTGAGAACATACTTAGAATTATCTTAAATTAATTAATTTAAAAGATAATTGAATAAAAAGTTCAGACCCTTCAAATTTCCATCACCTTTCTTGCTTCAATGATTTTACTGCAGTGTTTTTTAGTCAGGCAACCTTGCTCGTTGCTCAGTTCAGTCATTAATTAAGATTTTGAATAATTTAGAGTAATAAATTATTTATTACAAGATGAATGACATATTCATAAATAGGGGATTTCAAATGATGCATAATAATAATGTTCCATATATTTTTGTGGATTATTAATCTGGAAAATATTTCATAAAACAAACAACAGATGGATGCCATACTCATAAATAAGGGATTTCAAATGATGCGTAATGATAATTTTCCGTATAGTTTTTTGGATTATTAACATGAAACATTTTTCATAAAACAAATAACAGTAAAGTCTTTAAGTTAATGCCAAACAGTAGATTTGAGCTTAACAGAATTTTAAAGCATTATGTAATTTTGGAATTCAGACAATGTTCTTACACCTGCCTTTATATAGCATAGCCTGCTGGAAAGTCTGCAGTCAGTAGGTTGCAAGCATTTGGGAAACATCTCAGTGCTAGCACAAAAAATGTCCACATCCAACCAGTACTCCACTAACATCTGTATGTCAGATCATATTAGACTGGTGCATGGATAACATAGATATATATTGGTTTGTATTAAGAGTTTGTGGCCAGTGAGCAGTCTGTTGGTTCATGGGAAAGTCTGAATATGTGATGTTCACAATTTAGTGGCAGTTAAAGTGAAATTCTGTGCCTTGGTAAAATACATGCAATAACTGTGTCTGTAAAGAGTATGAAACTGTGTATTACCTAGGTGTTTGAAAATCTCAGGCAAGCTAGCAAATGCTCAATACTAGTAAATGCTCAATACTGTTGATCTGCAAACATTAAATATGTGTCAATGTTTTAAACTCTTGTGACAATACTTCAAGCCATTTGATGTCCATTGTCAAAGTTGTGTTTCTGTTTTGCCACTGTGAACTTTAACTAAACCTGTAATGTTCATCAACATTTGGGTGATTCTCTTGCCTTACCTGTGTAAACTGTGAATTGTGTAACCAGAACTGGCCACCAACTAGGGTATAGTGCAAGGGCGAACCACCTTTACATCTGATTTTGTGTCCATTCTACATCATTTGGATCTGTCCTATGTGGCATCGGATTTCAGGATATCATTTCAGTTCTACTAGATATGAGATTTCACGTTTCTTCAAAACTAAGTGCAGCTACAAACTACAAGTAAGTGGAACACTGCAAGAAGTGCTTTGCTAATTGGTTCATGTCATACTTGACAAAGAGGAAACAGAAAATATAAGAAAAACAAAAACTGAAGGAAAATACTAGGACATGTTTCCAATGGCTGCTCATGCAAAACTATACCAACGTGCTACAATGTGGTGGCCTATAGCCTTTTCACTTACACTGGTAGTATTTGTAACTAAATTTAATACATTATTTTTATTATATAAATTGAACTGTTATTTTTAAATTTTCTAATGAATAGTTTGATATTATGAGGTTTCCCCCCTCCCCCCAGCAGGAATCAAACATGACTCTACAAATTACCAGCTGTGCTGTAGACTATGTGCCCACATTGCCATCACAACAGACAGTCCTTAAAAAAGTTATCATACTCTATGCTTGCACAATACAATACACACAATTTCAAAAAACATACTGACTTGGTGCTGTGTGCAACATAACACTGGTAATACAGAAAGAGATGACATCAAATCAGAGCATGTGCAGTAGAAAAGAAACAACTGTGTTGCTTCTCTCAGTTGATCAAATTACAGCCGAATGTCTTTTCTACACAAAACACTGGTTGCTAGTTATCGCAGAGAGAATGCTGCAAAATATGTTTTTGTCAATTTTATTTGCTTACCAGCATGCATTCAAAGAGAAATGGCATAATTTTAGTGTGATTTCCAGCTCACATCTGAAGAAAGATGGTGTAATTTTAGAACAATTTCTGGCTCACTTCTGAAGCGAAATTGCATAATTTTAGTGCAGTATTTACAGTGTGCTGCGGCGCATCAGCATGTCATAACTGGGCACCGCTGTGTGTCTCTCAGCTGCAGAAATTAAAAAAAAAGGAGTTCCTTGAGGATTGATTCTTGGACAAATCATCTTTCTCTTATATATAAGTGATCTAGACCTGAACACTGAGTCACAACAAATAGTTCTTCTGCAGATGGCACAATAAGCATCCTTATTACAGAAAACACCCCCAATCAACTACAAGCAGCTGTAAATGAAGCTACAGCACAAAAAAATGGATGGTTTGTTGGTGATATGCTACTGTCAAACACCAAAGAAACAACATTCCTACATTTCTATTTAAATGGTGATGCACGCAACACCAATGTGACCATAAACTCTAGCAAAATTACATCTTCATTAGAAACAAAGATTTTAGGCATGTAGCTTCAAAATGCCTCCAAACGGTATACACATTCATGTTGAAGAGGCTGTTTTGCCAGCCATTGAGGGAATGGAGTGCAATCAACTTCAGATTGTGGTGCACTTTGGAATAAATGATGCCTGTCATCTAGGCTCCAAGGTTGTACTTGGATCATTCCAATGACTGGCAGAGAAACTTGAGAAGACCAGCCCTGCACATGAATTTTCAACAAAGCTAGCAATCTGCAGTATTGCCCCAGAATTCATTGGGTCACCATTCATCCAGTCAAGATAACAACAGCTGTAGGGGACCCAGAACTGTCAATTTAAGATTCAGTATTAAAATCCTAGTGATGAACTGCCAACTCATTTACAACAAAGTTCAAAGGTTTGAAGCATTCTTAAAAATCCATGGAGCTCTCATTATGTTAGGTACAGAAAGCTGGTTAAAACCTGAAATTGATAGCACTGAGATATTTAGGGAAAATATAAGTGTGCATTGAAAGGATGCACAAATCATAAATGGAGGTGGTTTGTTAGTTGCAGTGCTTAAGGAACTCAAACCCACCGAGGTAGAAACTGAAACTGCATGTGAAACTCAGTATCAAGGATATGAATATAATAGAGGAAAACATTCCACGTGGGAAAAATATGTCTAAAAATAAAGATGCTGTTACTTACCAAACGAAAGTGTTGGTATGTTGATAGGAGACAATAAAAAACACACACACAAATTTCAAGCTTTCCCAACCCAAGGTTGCTTCGTCAGGAAAGAGGGAAGGAGAGGGAAAGACGAAAGGATGTGGGTTTTAAGGGAGAGGGTAAGGAGTCATTCCAATCCTGGGAGCGGAAAGACTTACCTGAGGGGGAAAAAGGGACAGGTATACACTCGCACACACACACACACACACACACACACACACACACACACACACACACACACACACACACACACACACACACACACATCCATCTGCACATATACAGACACAAGCAGACATTGTAAAGGCAAAGAGTTTAGGCAGAGATGTCAGTCGAGGCGGAAGTACAGAGGCAAAGATGTTGTTGAGTGACAAGTGATGTACGAGGGGCGGCAACTTGAAATTAGCGGAGGTTTAGACCAGGTGGGTAACAGGAAGAGAGGATATATTGAAGGGCAAGTTCCTATCTCTGGAGTTCTGATAGGTTGGTGTCAGTGGGAAGTACCCAGATAACCCGGACGGTGTAACGCTGTGCCAAGATGTGCTGGCCGTGCACCAAGGCATGTTTAGCCACAGGGTGATCCTCATTACCAACAAACACTGTCTGCTTGTGTCTGTTCATGCAAATGGACAGTTTGTTGCTGGTCATTCCCACATAGAACGCTTCACAGTGTAGGCATGTCAGTTGGTAAATCACGTGGGTGCTTTCACACGTGGCTCTGCCTCTGATCATGTACAACTTCCGGGTTACAGGACTGGAGTAGGTGGTGGTGGGAGGGTGCATGGGACATGTCTTACACCGGGGGCAGTTACAAGGGTAGGAGCCAGAGGGTAGGGAAGGTGGTTTGGGGATTTCATAGGGATGAACCAAGAGGTTACGAAGGTTAGGTGGACGGCGGAAAGACACCCTTGGTGGAGTGGGGAGGATTTCATGAAGGATGGATCTCATTTCACGGCAGGATTTAAGGAAGTCATATCCCTGCTGGAGAGCCACATTCAGAGTCTGATCCAGTCTCGGAAAGTATCCTGTCACAAGTGGGGCACTTTTGAGGTTCTTCTTTGGGAGGTTCTGGGTTTGAGGGGATGAGGAAGTGGCTCTAGCTATTTGCTTCTGTATCAGGTCGGGAGGGTAGTTGCGGGATGCGAAAGCTGTTTTCAGGTTGTTGGTGTAATGGTTCAGGGATTCAGGACTGGAGCTGATTCGTTTGCCACAAAGACCTAAACTGTAGGGAAGTGACCATTTGATATGGAATGGGTGGCAGCTGTCAAAATGGAGGTACTGTTGCTTGTTGGTGGGTTTGATGTGGACGGATGTGTGAAGCTGGCCATTGGACAGATGGAGGTCAACGTCAAGGAAAGTGGCATGGGATTTGGAGTAGGACCAGGTGACTCTGATGGAACCAAAGGAGTTGATGTTGGAGAGGAAATTCTGGAGTTCTTCTTCACTGTGAGTCCCGATCATAAAGATATCATCAATAAATCTGTACCAAACTTTGGGTTGGCACGCTTGGGTAACCAAGAAGGCTTCCTCTAAGCGACTCATAAATAGGTTGGCGTACGAGGGGGGCCATCTTGGTACCCATGGCTGTTCCCTTCAATTGCTGGTATGTCTGGTCTTCAAAAGTGAAGAAGTTGTGGGTTAGGATGAAGCTGGCTAAGGTAATGAGGAAAGAGGTTTTAGGTAGGGTAGCAGGTGATCGGCATTAAAGGAAGTGCTCCATCACAGCGAGACCCTGGACATGTGGGATATTTGTGTATAAGGAAGTGGCATCAATGGTTACAAGGATGGTTTCCGGGGGTAACACATTGGGTAAGGATTCCAGGCGTTCGAGAAAGTGGTTGGTGTCTTTGATGAAGGATGGGAGACTCCATGTAATGGGTTGAAAGTGTTGATCTACATAGGCAGAGATACGTTCTGTGGGGGCTTGGTAACCAACTAAAATGGGGCGGCCGAGATGATTGGGTTTGTGGATTTTAGGAAGTAGGTAGAAGGTAGGGGTGCGGGGTGTCGGTGGGGTCAAGAGGTTGATGGAGTCAGGTGAAAGGTTTTGTAGGGGGCCTAAGGTTCTGAGGATTCCTAAAAGCTCTGCCTGGACATCAGGAATGGGATTACCTTGGCAAATTTTGTATGTAGTGTTGTTTGAAAGCTGACGCAGTCCCTCAGCCACATACTCCTGACTATCAAGTACCACGGTCGTGGAACCCTTGTCAGCCGGAAGAATGACGATGGATCGGTCAGCCTTCAGATCACAGATAGCCTGGGCTTCAGCTGTGGTGATGTTGGGAGAAGGATTAAGGTTTTTCAAGAAGGATTGAGAGTCAAGGCTGGAAGTGAGAAATTCCTGGAAGGTTTGGAGAGGGTGATTTTGAGGAAGAGGAGGTGGGTCCCGCTGTGACGGAGGACAGAACTGTTCCAGGCAGGGTTCAGTTTGGATAGTGTCTTGGGGAGTTGGATCATTAGGAGTAGGATTAGGATTATTTTTCTTCGTGGCAAAGTGATATTTCCAGCAGAGAGTACGAGAGTACGAGTGTGCCCCAGTCCTGAATCCCTGAACCATTACACCAACAACCTGAAAACAACTTTCGCATCCCGCAACTACCTGGTACAGAAGCAAATAGCTAGAGCCACTTCCTCATCCCCTCAAACCCAGAACCTCCCAAAGGAGAACCCACGTGATTTACCAACTGACATGCCTACACTGTGAAGTGTTCTATGTGGGAATGACTAGAAACAAACTGTCCATTCGCATGAACAGACACAGGCAGACAGTGTTTGTTGGTAATGAGGATCACCCTGTGGCTAAACATGCCTTGGTGCACGGCCAGCACATCTTGGCACAGTGTTACACCGTCCGGGTTATCTGGGTGCTTCCCACTGACACCAACCTATCAGAACTCCGGAGATAGGAACTTGCCCTTCAATATATCCTCTCTTCCCGTTACCCACCTGGTCTAAATCTCTGCTAATTTCAAGTTGCCGCCCCTCGTACATCACTTGTCACTCAACAACATCTTTGCCTCTGTACTTCCGCCTCGACTGACATCTCTGCCTAAACTCTTTGCCTTTACAATGTCTGCTTGTGTCTGTATATGTGTGGGTGGATGTGTGTGTGTGTGTGTGTGTGTGTGTGTGTGTGTGTGTGTGTGTGTGTGTGTGTGTGGTGCGAGTGTATACCTGTCCCTTTTTCCCCCTCAGGTAAGCCTTTCCGCTCCCAGGATTGGAATGACTCCTTACCCTCTCCCTTAAAACCCACATCCTTTCATCTTTCCCTCTCCTTCCCTCTTTCCTGATGAAGCAACCTTGGGTTGGGAAAGCTTGAAATTTGTGTGTGTGTTTGTGTGTTTTTTATTGTCTCCTATCAACATACCAACACTTTCGTTTGGTAAATAACAGCATCTTTATTTTCAGTATCAAGGGTAGTTATACATGTATAATTAGATCTTTCTATTGACCATTAGAGTCATCTCCAGATGTAGGCAAAAAATTAAGAGAAAATTTAAATTCACTATTATATAATTTCATCAACAATGCAGTCATCATTGGAGGAGACTTTAATCAGCCAATAATCAACTGGGGAAAATACAGTTTTCTAAGTTGTGAGTATGACATGATATCTTGTGAAACACCATAGTATGTTCTTTGACAACTGTCTAGGTCAGACAATTCAGAAGCTACTTTTGGTGGAAATGTATTTGATCTAATAGCAACAAACAGACTGCGCTGGCCGCTGTAGTCGAGCAGTTCTAGGCACTTCAGTCCGGAACTGCCTTGCTGCTACGGTCGCAGGTTTGAATCCTGCCTTGGGCATCGATATGTGAGATGTCCTTAGGTTACTTAGGTTTAAGTAGTTCTAAGTCTAGGGGACTGATGGCCTCAGACATTAAGTCCCATAGTGCATAGAGCCATTTTGAACAAACAGACCTAAACTCTTTGAGAATGTCTACATAGAAATTGGTATCAGTGAACTGGAGGCAGCTGTAACAACAATGATTACCAAAATACAAGATTTTATTTTTTCAGCAAAGTAGCTAAAGAAGCAGCACTGGTGTGTCTGAGTAAGGAAGCCACAACCTCTACATCTACGTGATTACTCTGCTGTTCACAATAAAGTGCCTGGCAGAGGGTTCAATGAACCACCTTCAAGCAGTGTCTCTACCATTCCACTCTCGAACGGCAAGTGGGAAAAATGAGCACTTAAATTTTTCTGTGTGAGCCCTGATTTCTTTTATTTTATCATGATGATCATTTCTCCCTATGTAGGTAGGTGCCAACAGAATGTTTTCAGAATCGGAGGAGAAAACTGGTGATTGAAATTTCATGAGAAGATCCCGTCACAACGAAAAACGCCTTTGTGTTAATGATTGCCATTCCAATTCATGTATCATGTCTATGACACTATCTCCCCTATTTCATGGTAATACAAAATGAGCTGCCCTTCTCTGTACTTTTTCGATGTCATCCGTCAGTCCCACCTGATGCAGATCCCACAACGCACCGCAATACTCCAGAATAGGGCAGACAAGCGTGGTGTAAGCAGTCTCTTTTTTAGATCTGTTGCACCTTCTAAGTGTCCTGCCAATGAATCGCAGTCTTTGGTTTGCTCTACTCACAATATTATCTATGTGATCGTTCCAATTTAGGTTATTTGTAATTGTAATCCCTAAGTAATTAGGTGAATTTACAGCCTTCAGATTTGTGTGACTTGTCACGTAATTGAAATTTAGCTGATTTCTTTTAGTACTCATGTGAATAACTTCACACTTTTCTTTATTCAGGGTCAATTGCCACTTTTTACACCATACAGATATCTTATCTAAAGCATTTTGCAAGTCGTTTTGATCATCTGATGACTTTACAAGATGGTAAATGACAGAATCATCTGCAAACAATCTAAGACGACTACTCAGATTGTCTCCTATGTTGTTAATATAGATCAGAAACAATAGAGGGCCTATAACACTTCCTTGGGGAATGCCAGATATTACTTCTGTTTTACTCGATGACTTTCTGTCTATTACTACGAACTGTGACCTTTCTGACAGTAAATCACAAATCCAGTTGCACAACAGTTATTATGTGTGGAGAGGAGCAAGTAGAAGGTCTGTGCTACAAGTTTAGAAGAATAGTTAGCCATACATTTACGTAATGAAACGGATCATGATGGGAGAGATACTTCATGGTACAAGGTCACTGTAAATAAACTTCAAGATAAACAGTGACTAGTGATTAGCAGGTGTAAAACAAAGCATGGGGCTAGAGATAGGGAGATGCTGAATGAAACACATTTGGTTGTCAACAATGCAATGTGTGAAGCCTTCAGCAACTACTGTAGCAGAATATTATATAAGAATCTCTCACAAAACACATAGAAATTCTCATCATATGTAAAGGCTGTTAATGATAAGAAAGTTAATGTTCAGACACACATGGATGAGACAGGGACGGAAACAGAGGGTAGCAAAGCAAGAGTAGAAATGCTGCACTCACGAGTATTTTCCCCAATATAATACATCACTCCAAAGATGAGTAATTTGGATATTAGTCAAGACACAAAGAAACTAAAGATGTTACCTGCCAGTTGTCATTGACTAAATTGATGGGGAAAGTAAAAAACTGTGCCATTCAAACAGTGGTCATCACAACTTCACAGAGTACCCCAGCACACTTCCCATCAGACTCAAATTCTCAATTTATCCACACACTGGTAATGTAGCATCCCTTGCCCATAATTTTCATCACTTGCAACATTTTGTTGATTCCCGGAAGAGTTTGAGCCTGGTGTAGATTTGCACTGAAGGGACCATTCGCTCACCTTGTCTTCATTATAAATGTGACATCTGTTCTTTCAGCCACCATTTTTATCATGCACCCACTGTGAATCAGGACACAAAGGAATTAAAGACAAAAGCTGCCAGTAGATAATGATTAAATCAATGGGGAAAGCTGAAAATTTGTGCCAGACTAGAGTTCAAACCTGGGTCCCCTACCTACTAGGCAGATGCAATGATCACTGCGCCATCCAGACACAGTGGACATCACAATTACATAGACTACCCTAGCACATCTCTCATCAGACCCAAATTCTCAACTTACCCACATGCTAATATTGTAGTGCCTCTTGCCTGTTATCCTCTTTATTTACGGCATTTCGCCAATTCCCATGAGAGTTTGGGCATGGTGCGCATCTGCACTGAAGGGATTATTGGTCACCCTTGCCTTAAGTATATACTTGGAGTCTGTTTTTTTACTTAGCTGAATTGGTAAAAACTGAACAAAACTCCAGGGTTCAATGGAAGTTCTGGCAGATTCTGTTCTGAATTTGCAGCTGAGTTAGCTCCTCTCCTAACTATAATCTGCTGTAGATCTCCTGAACAAAAAACCATGGCCAGTAATTGGAAAAAAGTACATATCACACATGTCTACAAGAATCGTAGCATGGTAGCACATTGGTCCACAAAACTGCCATCTGATATCCCTGACATCAAATTGTGGAATCTTACAACATAATCTGAGCTCAAATGTACTGATGTATCTTGAACAGAATGACCTCCTCTATGGCAACCAGCATGGATTTTGGAAACATAAATCATGTGAAACCCAACTCACACTTTTATCATATGATTTCATGAAAGCCATGGATGGAATTGGTCAATTAGATGCAGTATTTCTCAATTTCCAAAAATCTTTCGACTCTGTGCACACCTACACTTATTATTAAAAGTATGATTATAGGGTATCAAGTGAAATTTGTGGCTGGATACTGAATTTTTTGGTAAGGAGGATGCAGAGAATGGAGAGATATCAGCAGATGTGGAACTTCCAATGTGCCCCAGAGAAATATGCTGAGCTGCTTGCTGTTCATGTTGTATATTAGTGTCCATGCAGATAACATTAATAGTAACCTCGGAATTTTTGCAGTTATTTACAATGACATAGTGTCTGAAAAAAACTGTACAAATATTCAACTGATATCTTGATAAAATCCCAAAGTGCTGCAAAGATGGATAACTTGCTTTAAATGTTCAATAATGTAAAACTGTGCACTTCAAGAAACAAAAACACATAATATCCTATAGCTATAGTGTCAATGTGTCACAGCCGGAATTCGTCGACTCACACAAATAGCTGAGTTTAACACTGATGGTGTGCAGTGGAGGGCACTTCTGGTAACACTTAACTGATTCCCCTTTTCTTTTTCTGCTTGTGAATGGTATGTGGGGTGAAGTAATATGTTGTTCAACTCCTAAGGGAAAGCAGTCACTCAAAATTTCAATAGTAAACCTCTCCATGATGCACGACACCTCTCTTGTAGTGTCTGGCAGTAGAGTTTGCTGAGCACCACTTAACATTCTTGTGTCAATCAAACAAACCTGTGACAAAATATGCCTCTCTTTGTTCGATCTTCTCCATTTTTCCTATCAGTTCTAGCTGGCAGGGTCCGAGGCTGATGAACAGTACTCAAGTATCAGTTAGATAAGCACCTTGTAAGCCACTTCTTTCATGGATGAGCTACATTCTCTTAATAGTCTTCATAGGAATTTCAGTCTGGCATCTGCTTTTCCTATTACTTGTTTTGTGTAGTCATTCCACTTAAGGCTACTCTGGATAGTTACTCATAGATATTTTATGGTCGATACTGCTTCCAGCAATTTGTCATAAAGAATGTAGTTGTACAGTAATGGATTTCTTTTCCTGTTTATGCACAATGTGTTACACTCATTGACATGCAGAATAACTGCTAGTGCTTGCACCATTTATCAAACCTCCATAGGTCATTCTGTAAATAAATATTGCCTTCTGGCATTGCTACTTTCTTACAGACAACTGCATCAACAGCAAACAGTCTTAAAGAGGTTTTGACACTTTCTACTAGGTAATTTTTATACAGACAGTATTATGAAAAGGCTAGATTGCTATTTACTATGTAGAGATGTTGAGTCATAGATAGCCACAACAAAAAGACTGTCAAATAAGTAAACTTCCAGCCAAAAGGCCTTTTACCAAATTAGACAACACACCCATAGACACACACCCATTCTCTCTCTCACTCTCTCACTCTCTCTCTCTCTCTCTCTCTCTCTCTCTCTCTCTCTCTCTCTCTCTCTCATGCAAACACAGCTCTCACACACATGACCACTGTCTCTGGCTGCTGAGACCAGGACTGAATCTGAGAAGGAAAGACTATCCTTCTCATCCTGTCCAGTAAGCCTCCTGTGACCCGAGGTTCTGGGTGACTCATCACTCCTTTTCCTTAACCCCTCTTCTTTCCCCTTCCACCTTTCTGCCAGAAAAAGGAGTCACTGGCTCCGAAAGCTGCTAATGATAATAACTTTGTAATTGTGTTCTCCTGCCACCACTTGGTGACTATATTTGTAATCTATCCAACTGCATTATATTTTCAAATATTGATTATTTTTGTTGATATGTAGCCCATTTTTGTTGAAATAACTTTCAGTTTATTCTAAGCTCTTTTTAATGTAGTTATCTTCATCAAATTCCTTCATTCCACCACAATGTAAAAACAGCACTTTAAATTATATTTTTGGTGATGAGATACAATGCCTTTTTCATTTGCACCTTCTATCAAAAGCTTTATCAACAGCTGTCTTCTGTAATGTCACTTCATAGTTTTGAAAATCAATTGGTCCACTGGCTGCAGAAAACTCGTTATGTTTGGTGGTAGGAGTTCCCTCACAGAACTGGCATGAGCCATGAAGAAGTTCTTCAGTTTAGACTTGCAAGTGCAAGCATTACTCAGTCTTTTTGTAATTCTTGTGGTAGCTTCTTTAAAATGGATGCAGCAGAATAGTGCATGTCTCTCTGCACAAGACTTGGGAAGCTGCAATCCAAATATATATTGAATTTCTGCTTAGTATTAACTGAGTGAAAGATGCTAATTCTTGGGTATAATCTCATGTTGTTAACAATGAACAGTATTTTTAAAAAATGCAATAAGAGGCCAGTGTCAGAATTCACAAAACCCTGAAAAGGGATCAACAAGAGATTTGTGAATTTACACCACATATTGTTGGAACTGCCTGTTTCTGAGCCAAAAAGGGCCTTTATGAATGGGAAGAGTTACTCTAGAATTAATGTTGTATGTCATCAGCAAATTAAAATAAGAAAATTAGATTATTTATGTGTTGGACTATTAATTACTGCAGATACCGTTGTAATGGTAAATATAGTAGTGTTCGGTAGCTGAGCAAGGTCCTGAACATGGGCTTCCCATGACAGTTTAGCATTTGTCTGAACACCTGGGAATTTGGACTGTTCAAACTGACTGATCATATGGCCATTCTGTGTAATTAAGGTGCCAGTTTTAGTTGAATTGTGTGTTAGAAACTGCAAAAACTGAGTCTTGCTATCATTTATCATCAGTCTATTTTTTACAAGCCATGATCTCGAACTGCACAGCTTGATATGTTGCCTGTGTTGCATTCAACATTTTTCATTACCTAGCTAGTGTCATCAGCCGATGGAAGTATTTCAGAATCACCTGTCATATAAGAAACAACAGCAGTCACAGTTGACACCTGAAGCCCCACTTAATGGAGCCCAGACACCACTTCATAGCGTTTTTCACTACCTTGGAGATTGCCCATTTGCTGTCTATTTTTAAAGTATGAGAGGAACTAATTGCGAACTACTCTTATTCCACAATGGTCAAATTTCTGCTGTTATATTTTGTGGTCAACACAATCAAACACCTTCTTAAACTAAAGAAGAAAGATGTTGTTCACAACTTCTGTTTAATCTGGCCAGTGCCTTACAGGGAAAGGTGAATAAAGTATTTTCAGCTGTTAAGACACTTCTAAAACTAAACTGTATGTTTGACAGTAATTTATGTGAAATGAAATGATTAATTACCCTTCTATATACAGCCTTTTCAATAAATATTGCAAACACTGATGGCATAGAAATAGTTCTAAAGTAAACTACATTAGCCCTATCTTCTTGTTTATAAAGTGTTTTCACTATGGAGTATTTTAATCTTTCAGGATACTGACTGTTCCTAAAGCAAGAATTACAGACGTGGTTAAGACCTAGGATAACATATGTGGCACAATGCTTTAGTATTCTGCTAGATACCCTGTCATACCCATGAGAGTCATTAGTCTTGAGCAATTTAATTATTGACTCGGTCTTCCCCTTGTCAGTATCATGGAGGTGTACTTCAGATACAAGACTTGGAAAGCCATTTTATGAGAGTCATATGATTCCCTGCAGAAACTAAATTTTTATTCACTTCACCTGCTATATTCAGGAAATGATTGTTACATACTGTTCATGTATCTGACTTAACAGTGGCAAAGTAACAGAAACTATTTTACTACATTTTGACTTTCTATCCTCGACCCTGGCCAGACACTTCCTTCATGGTTGACCATATGGTTTTAATTTTATCCCAAGAATTAGCTACTCCATTTGCATATCACATGCTTTTTGCCTTCCTAATGACATTTTAAGAACCTTACAGTGCTGTTTGTGATGGGCTACTGTAGCTCGATTGTGACTATTTCTAACATTTTGATACAATACCCATTTTGCATCACATGATACCCTTATACAATTAGTCAGCCACCCAGGTCACCTGTTAGTGCTAGTGACCTGTTTTAGACATTCTAATGGGAGACTGATATCAAGGGGCATGATAAATGTACTGAGGAAAGCATTACGTTTATCATCTATACTATCATCACTATAAACATCCTGCCACTCTTGTTCTTTTATGAGCTTTAATCTCCTAACTGATTATCCAAAGATAACTCAGGTTAGACTGTTTTGCTGAGAAATATTATCCTTGGGGCCTCCAAGTTTTACGCGTCCTAGCACAAACACCCGATTATAAACATTGTATTTTCTTTCACTACCACTAGTTAGCACCAGCATCCAGGTTATAATCTTTGTAGTTATGTCTATTATCACTAGTTAGCATTTTTTGCAGTTGCACATTTGTAACACAGTGTATTGCTACTGGCTTGTGTTTTTGAAGCCGTTGCAACAACACTGTGTTGTTACGTGGCATTTTGGTACAGTTGTTGAAGTATTATATCTGCTTGCAGTCTTCCGAAACAAATGGCTCTGAGCACTATGGGACTTAACACTTCTAAAACAAATAGTGATTATTCCACTGAGGAATAGCAGTGGGAAGACACTGCTGTTTTGGAATCTGGTGATGACTCTTTTGAACTTTTGTCAAGTGAGGAAGAATGTGAGAAAGACACTGATACAGAGTGGTCTTAGGTGATAGTGTGGCATGTCATTGATGAAAATACTGATTATGCTCCACTGAGATTTCTATTTACCTCTAATTCTGGCTGTATGATTCCTTTTGTTGATGATGAACTACAAATATTTGAACAGTTCTTTGATAGTGATTTGATGGAAAGATACAGGTGGAAACAGCAAAATATATCATCCAATATGTTTCAACCCCCAGATATAATGTTTTGCCACCATCATGTGAAGAACTTCAATTTTTTCCTGCTCTAACCATTTTGCAAAGTATTGTTTAGAAACCTGAATTGCAGATGTACTGCACACAACGAGAAAGCATATCAACTCCATTTTTCACTGATGTAATGTCGTACAAGAGGTTTCGCCAAATCAAAAAGTGTTTTCATTTTATTAATAAAGTAGTGTATAATGCTACAAATTATGCAAATTCTAACCTGAACAAGATCTGGCCAGTTTAATAACATCTTGAAAATAAATTCAAAACTTCTTATGTTCCTGAATGGGACAGTACGGTGGATGAAACTTTACTTTTGTACAAGCCTGACTGGGATGGGTACAGTATATCCCGCTGAAAAGGGTTTGATTTGGAATAAAATTCTACATGCTGTGTGAATCATGGCCTCTGATTATTTACACAGAGAAAGGGACAATGCTGGATGCAGAGTTTATGGATCTTCCAATTTTATTACAAGTCATTTTGCCATTTGTAAAATCACTCATGAAGCAAGGTTATTGTCTAACAGCAGATAGCATTTACACATGCCCACAGCTGACATATTTCCTAATTTTGAAAACCACTGCCAGCTACACAACAGTAAAAATTACCCAGAAACAGATGCCACAATCTCTCTGAAATAAAAAATCATGAAAGGGGGGTAATTCAGGTGAAAGACGAGGATATATTATGGCACTGTGATGGAAAGGCAAGAAAGATGTGGTACTTCTTTCAACTATCCACACAATGGATGTGGTGGAGACTGAGAGAAGGTCAAAGAAAATAATAAACCTTAAGTTTGTGCTTGACTACAGCAATCCAGTGAGAGGAGTGGATCAAGCCAAACAGAGCATGGCATCATATCCAATACCCAAAAGCAAGGTAAGAAGTATTACAAGAAAATCTGTCCATTTGCTGGAAATTTCTGTGAGGAATTCTTTTACTTTGTATGGCAAATTTGGAGGAAAAAAAGACTCCCTGGAATTTATGTTGACCCTCTTGGAAAAAATAGTTAAGAAATACAAGTGGAGTGTTGTTTCTCCTAAGCCGGGCTGACCAGGATGAATGCCCCACTTTCCTCAGTTGACAGAAAGACATTTCCCAGAAGTCATTGAACCAAGAGAGAAGAAGAGAAATCTGACACAAGTTTGCACAGTTTGCTCCAAGAAGCTGGATGCATGTGGGAAGCACACTTGGAGGGAAACATGACCCTACTGCCCCCAGTGCCAGGTCCCCTCATGCACCACACCATGCTTCAGAATCTATCATACAAAAATGGATTTCTGATACAATTCCAATGTGATTCTCGTATGTGTATGTTATCTACTATCTGATTTATATCTATAAGTAAAAAAATTCATCTTTGTAATAAAAAATGTGTTTCAATGAGGATTTGCAGAGCTTTGTGATGAGCCGAAGTCATCTTGGGATAATACCTTTTATCCAGTTCCATCTACAATATCTCCTTTGATTTTCAAGATAAACATAGAAATGAGTTGTCAAAGCAATATATTGTCAAACGAGTGTAACATTACAAAGAAAAAAAGGCAAGATATTGAAAGATTTGTGGCTGGAACAGGTATGGTAGAAAGTTAAATAAGTCTCTGTTGCCAACGGATTAATATTTATAGGTAGTGTGTAATTGTACGCACCATGTGTGTATATGCACAAATTCCTTTTAGTGTCTGAAAGCCCAATTATCCTTTTACTCATGGAAGTCCGTGGAGTAGTGTCTATAGTTGTGCTACTGTTGCCCTGCACTCTGGTTGGAACAAATACAGTCTGCATGAGGTGATACGAATGTAGGGGGTCTCCCAACATTTTTCTCTTGTAGGATCACATATAAAATTTTGGTTCTGTCTCTAAAGTGAACTAAGAACTCCCTCCAGTTTGAACAGAAATGTCCTGAAGTCAGAGTTAGGGAAACTATAAATAACTACAATCAAAATTGTCAGTTTACAAAAGTCAACTGTACCTGTGCAACCTTCAGTGTCCTATTCAGTGCAGTGCTTTGATACGTAGATAGATTCAAATGGAATACCATTTTTTATGTGCTTGGCCATTTCCAGTCTTCACAAAGAGCTCCTTACAAAATAGTCAGCTAATCTGTACCCCAGCATAGGAAGCCCTGAAGTGTCACATTGTTTACATGATGTTCTGATACGTGTAGTGTCTTGATTAAATATAGCTAGTATTAACATCAAGCACTCTAGCAACTCTGATTGAATTTCATCCATAATATGTTCTGGATGACTTTCATTCTTCTTGTTTCTCTGCAGTTGCTCTCTTGCCAGCCATTTGTGTAAATTAGATGCAATTAGACAAGATTGCTCAACTAGCTCATTTATTAGTATTATTACACTGAATGTTCCATTGTACTATAAAAAATGGCACATTCTTGTAAAAATGTCTTTAAAATATGTTATGTAAGCACTGTGTACTGTCACTGAGGTGGAATACAACATCTGTTAAGAAAGCACACCTGTCAGCAAAGGTATTGCTTTTTAGATGCTATTTTTATAGGACAGGCAGTTAGTTTTCACATAAAGTCCTCTGCACAGATCACAAACTGAAAGATAAATATTGAAGCTAAGATATTTAATTTTACTTAATTATACTTAATTTTTCTCTTATTTGTACACGGTATGCTACAAATACCAGTAATGTCAGAGTCAACATCTACTTGCAATTCACCAACTTCCTCTATAATACCTCTTATATTTCAATGAAATATGCTAATTCCTTGATTGATTTGATACCTGGCCTTTTCTGAAGATGGTCCCCTTCCTTTAGAGAGAATTCCCTTAAGCAGGGATATACATCAGCTGACTTCAATTTAAAGAAGGTGCGACTCTAACACCTATTACTACAAGAATTTTCCCATGAGTGATGCCCCCCTTCCCCCACATGGTTCACTACATTGTCATTTATAAACTTTTCCAACCTCTCCTTCCCATATGTATTGAGGTGCAGGCCACAACTAGTGAAACCCCTCTATCGATAGACTCAAATGGCACCACTGGAATGTGAGCCATTACCCTTTGTCACCAGTGCCTTCTGTTGCTCCATGTTAATATACCTAACAGCTGTATTAAGATGAAGCTGATCAGCTGAAATAGCTGTACTAGGTGTATGTTTGTGTCACCAATCTGAGTAGTTATCTTTCCCAGTTTACTACCTATGTCATACTCATTGTCCCTATTAAGAATATTCCCAGAGCCACCCACGATCACTATCTGGTACTCTTTTGTAAAATTCCTATGTAATTACTCTAGATTATCAGTCAACTGAGTCAACCCTGCACTGGGCATCACAAAGCTAGTGACCTGGTACTCATTCCCAATACTTCCTGCAACTGTTGGCCTACACCTCTGCCATGAGAACTACCTAACAGTAGAATCTTTTTCTTCCTATCTGAATTTACAACAGACTGAGACTTTTTAACTGCTGAGGTCTACTGCATGTTTCCTCGATCTACATGTACAAGAAACTTCCCTCCACTAAACTCTTGACGGCTGGTCAAATCTATTGGTGACAGGAAGTGAAGCTGTGAATATAACCTTCTGTAGCAGTATTTTTACCAACTGCCAGTTTCTATTCCACAGCTCTCTTCTCCCTCAGTCAGACCAGTTCCTCTCTTGCATTTTCTAACTGCAGTTGAAGAGTACAAATCTTACGCTTGTGCTCCACTATTAACTTATTTTTGCTACACTCCTGCAATTTCAGGAGAGGATAGCACTAGAATGATGGTTTCCTCATTGCATTTCTTCCAGTGAAAATACTTTTCACAAATCTCACACTGTAACCCATTAGTCACAACCTAGGAAAAAGTCCACAACTTCTCATTCATGGTAAAAATTTTACAATTGTGAAAAAGCTACTTGTCTGCATGCTGAAAGACAGGATAGGGCCTATACATCAGCAAAACCAGAAAATTTTCCTTGTGAAGGTTAGTACCGGCCCGGTAATTCTGCGAGTTAAGTTTAAAATTTTTGAAAATGTATATCTCCAAAAGGGAATTTCTTAGTCTGAATGCACCTTCAGTAATAAAAATGGAACTGTCAAAGGATATCAGCAGTCCATTTAACAAGTCTATTTAACAAGTATAGGCTAGGATGTGCGTTAAACCCATATTTTATGTTTCAATGCAGTCCAGACTTAAAAAAAATGCAGAATTAAGGAAAATATTCCCCCCCCCCCCCCCTCCACCCAAAAAAATGAGTAAAAACATATGTAATTAGCATATATGATTAAAAACTGCAGTGCTCTCCAATACTTTGTATAACATCTGTCTAACTGAAGGAAATTAAATTTACAATATAATGTTTATAGAATAATTTGTGGTAATGAATTTCATCAGTTCTTAAAAAATCACAGATATGTAACAGCAAGTAAGAACTCATCAAAAAATTGAAATTGATGTCTGGGTACACAAATTATACGTCAAAACACACATTTTTAAGAGATCTTTCTTTTGTGCTCACCCAGAAAAAAGCAAAAATTTACAAACATGGTGCATTAAACCAAAAAATTGCAGCAATTAAGTAGTTAAAGCATAAGCATAAATGTGGACATGTGCTTAATGACATATTGTCACCATCACTGTTATTGTTGAATGCTTTCATTATGAGCCACACTCCATTTGCTAACCACCATTGAAGTGTTATTTTAGGCTTGATGAGAAAACAGACGTGAAAAAATGAGTTTACTTCTCCAATTTATGTTACAAGCTCATTAGAAGTTGACTCAGTGAGTTTCTGTACACTGTGTAAAATGTAAACTTGAAAGAAAGTTCAGATGCTACAGTTTTGCTTGATGGCCTCTATCACTGCTGCCAATCTTTACGATTTATAGTGTGTTGTGTGTGTGGTGTGTGTGGTGCAAAGTCTATACAGGGTGGTCCATTGATTTTGATCGGGCCAAATATCTCACGAAATAAGCATCCAAAAAAAAAAAAAAACTACAAAGAATGAAGCTTGTCTAGCTTGAAGGGGGAAACCGGATGGTGCTATGGTTGGTCCGCTAGATGGTGCTGCCATAGGTCAAATGAATATCAACTACATTTTTTAAAAAATAGGAACCCCCATTTTTTACTATATATCCATGTAATGCGTAAAGAAATATGAATGTTTTAGTTGGACCACTTTTTTTGCTTTGTGATAGATAGCGCTGTAATAGTCACAAACATATAGCTCACAATTTTAGATGATCTGTTGGTAACAGGTAGGTTTTTAAAATTAAAATATAGAACGTAGGTATGTTTGAACATTGTATTTTGGTTGTTCCAATGCGATACATGTACCTTTGTGAACTTATCATTTCTGAGAACGCATCCTGTTACAGCATGATTACCTGTAAATACCACATTAATGCAATAAATGCTCAAAATGATGTCCGTCAACCTCATTGCATTTGGCAATACATGTAACAACATTCCTCTCAACAGCGAGTAGTTCGCCTTCTGTAATATTCACACATGCATTGACAATGCACTGATGCATGTTGTCAGGCATTGTCGGTGGATCACGATAGGAAATATCCTTCAACTTTCCCCACAGAAAGAAATCCGGGGACGTCAGATCCGGTGAACGTGCGTGCCATGGTATGGTGCTTCGACGACCAATCCACCTGTCATGAAATATGCTATTCAATACCGTTTCAACCGCACGCGGGCTATGTGCCGGACATCCATCACGTTGGAAGTACATCGCCATTCTGTCTGTCATGCAGTGAAACACCTTGTAGTAACATCGGCAGAACATTACGTAGGAAATCAGCATACATTGCACCATTTAGATTGCCATCGATAAAATGGGGGCCAATTATCCTTCCTCCCATTATGTCGCACCATACATTAACCTGCCAAGGTCGCTGATGTTCCACTTGTTGCAACCATAATGGATTTTCTGTTGCCCAATAGTGTATAGTATGACAGTTTACGTTACCGCTGTTGGTGAAAGACGCTTCGTCGCTAAATAGAATGCGTGCAAAAAATCTGTCATCATCCCGTAATTTATCTTGTGCCCAGTGGCAGAACTGTACATGACGTTCAGAGTCGTCGCCATGCAATTCCTGGTGCATAGAAATATGGTACGGGTCCAATCGATGTTGATGTAGCATTCTCAACACCGATGTTTTTGAGATTCCCGATTCTCGCACAATTTGCCTGCTACTGATGTGTGAATGAGCTGCAACAGCAACTAAAACACCTACTTGACATTAGCACTTGTTGCAGGTCGTGGTTGACGTTTCACATGTGGCTGAATACTTCCTGTTTCCTTAAATAATGTAACTATCTGGCGAACGGTCCGGAAATTTGGATGATATTGTCCAGGATACTGAGCAGCATACATAACACATGCCCACTGGGCATTCTGATCACAATAGCCATACATCAACACGATATCGACCTTTTCCACAGTTTGTAAATGGTCCATTTTAACACGGGTAATGTATCACGAAGCAAATACCGTTCACAATGGTGGAATGTTACGTGATACCACGTACTCATACATTTGTGACTATTAGAGTGCCATCTATCACAAAGTGAAAAAAGTGGTCTAACTGAAACATTCATATTTCTTTACTTACTACATGAATATGTAATAAAAAATGGGGGTTCCTATTTCAAAAAAACGCAGTTGATATCCGTATGACCTATGGCAGTGCCATCTAGCAGGCCAATCATAGTGCCATCTGGTTTCCCCCTTCAAGCTAGACAAGTTTCATTCTTTGTAGTTGTTTTGTTTGATGCTTATTTCGTGAGATATTTGGCCCGGTCACTACAATGGTACCACACTGTATATGAGTAGTGTATGTAGTTGTTCCACCTGTACTGTT
Organism: Schistocerca americana; assembly: GCF_021461395.2. Taxonomy (NCBI): domain Eukaryota; kingdom Metazoa; phylum Arthropoda; class Insecta; order Orthoptera; family Acrididae; genus Schistocerca; species Schistocerca americana. Next base: position 293,875,589 of record NC_060123.1, on the reverse strand, counting down.
TGAACATTTAAAATGTGCTGTTGCAAAACCCTTGATCTGTTTCTGTTTGGCTTCTCTGTCACAGCACATCATCTGCACAAAAAGTATATTTTCAGCACTTTGAAAAATGCTTTAAAGCCTACCTGCACTCCCATCACATATCCAGTAGGTCAGCTCCTATTCACATGTTAGCATGGTGTGATTCCTGTGATGACTATTTAGTGATTTGACAAGTTGCCAGAAATTAAGAGTTCACTAACCAGAGATGGGTAACATTCCCTGATTATGACCGAGCATACCCTTTGAGACTCAGTGTTTGAATATAAAAGGTTGTTGATTAATATTGTTGCTGAAAACATGCAAAGAGATGAGACTAAGTTATAAATGCATAAGAAAAGGTGGTGTCTAGGCCCATTCATCATGTATTCGCTTGGTCCAGAACACTTTGCACCTACTGTCTTGTTTTTCCACTGCAACCCAGCAGTAGTTGTATCATAACTGTGCACTGAAGCTAAATGTTACATGTTGTGTTGGCAACACCATTTGTGGATTATGTCAGCATTTCCTCTCTCTCATCTCCCTTCTCCACAACGGCCTAAAATATTCCCTTAATTCCGCCACCACCCTTGGTGAGAAACATTTGCCTTTTGAGCTACCTAAAAGTTGTTCAGTCACATCAAATGTCAACAGGAAGAAAATGGGACAAAGTCAAGTGAGACACTGAGTAAGAACTTAGAATCAAGGTAAACCTTATTAGGAAGAAATGTAAAATTGGGGAATTTTTAGTATTGATCTTATGGGTTTTTGACAGGGGCTATGAATTTACAGTGTAGGATCACAAAAAACGTAAAATTGAGGAATGTAAAAAGGAAGTTCAACTGTATTTCTATTTTAGATACTTATGAAACTCACTCTTGAAGCATAGTACAGACCATGGATTTTAAGTTCTGCAACTGATTATGTAAGTTTGAAATTAAACAAAACAGCAAATAAAATGTTGGGTGATCATAGGATTTTATTTTCACATGTATTACTGTATCATTTCCCTTATTTACACAATCATTATTTGCCAAGGCTATGACAGAACATGTAAAACCAGTAGTTTTTTAAACAATGTATGTTACATACTTTCTGAATTTATTTTTATTCTGAGAAAAGGCCAGTGCCACATGAGTCAACACAGTATGTCAGCTTCCCAGCTTTGTTGCCAAAGAAGTAATCAGATAAATTGGGCTAAATACTTATTTTAGAATTATCTCTCTAGTCAGAACATAACAATTTCTAATGCAGTACTGATTATTCCAGAAAGATAGTTTTGGACTTCATCAGCAATCTTAACCTATACGTTGTTGTTGTTGTGGTCTTCAGTCCTGAGACTGGTTTGATGCAGCTCTCCATGCTACCCTACCCTGTGTAAACTTCTTCATCTCCCAGTACTTACTGCAACCTACATCCTTCTGAATCTGCTTAGTGTATTCATCTCTTGGTCTCCCTCTACGATTTTTACCCTCCACACTGCCCTCCAATGCTAAATCTGTGATCCCTTGATGCCTCAGAACATGTCCTACTGACTGGTCCCTTCTTTTTGTCAAGTTGTGTCACAAACTCCTCTTCTTCCCAATTCTATTCAATACTTCATCATTAGTTACGTGATCTACCCATCTAATCTTCAGCATTCTTCTGTAGCACCACATTTTGAAATCTTCTATTCTCTTCTTGTCCAAACTATTTATCATCCGTGTTTCACTTCCATACATGGCTACACTCCATAAAAATACTTTCAGAAATGACTTCCTGACACTTAAATCTATACTCGATGTTAATAAATTCCTCTTCTTCAGAAACGCTTTCCTTGCCATTGCCAGTCTACATTTTATATCTTCTCTACTTCGACTATCATCAGTTATTTTGCTCCCCAAATAGCAAAACTCCTTTACTACTTTAGGTGTCTCATTTCCTAATCTAATTCCCTCAGCATCACCCGACTTAATTCGACTACATTCTATTATCCTCGTTTTGCTTTTGTTGATGTTCATCTTATATCCTCCTTTCGAGACACTGTCCATTCCTTTCAACTGCTCTTCCAAGTCCTTTGCTGTCTCTGATAGAATTACAATGTCATCGGCGAACCTCAAAGTTTTTATTTCTTCCCCATGGATTTTAATACCTACACCGAATTTTTCTTTTTTTTCCTTTACTGCTTGCTCAATATACAGATTGAATAACATCGGGGATAGGCTACAACCCTGTCTCACTCCCTTCCCAACCACTGCTTTCCTTTCATGCCCTTCGACTCTTATAACTGCCATCTGGTTTCTGTACAAACTGTAAATAGCCTTTCGCTCCCTGTATTTTACCCCTACCACCTTTAGAATTTGAAAGAGAGTATTCCAGTCAACATTGTCAAAAGCTTTCTCTAAGTCTACAAATGCTAGAAACGTAGGTTTGCCTTTCCTTAATCTTTCTTCTAAGATAAGTTGTAAAGTCAGTATTGCCTCACGTGTTCCAATATTTCTACGGAATCCAAACTGATCTCCCCTGATGTCGGCTTCTACCAGTTTTCCCATTCGTCTGTAAAGAATTCGCGTTAGTATTTTGCAGCTGTGACTTATTAAACTGATAGTTTGGTAATTTTCACATCTGTCAACACCTGCTTTCTTTGGGATTGTAATCATTATATTTTTCTTGAAGTCTGAGGGTATTTTGCCTGTCTCATACATCTTGCTCACCAGATGGTAGAGTTTTGTCAGGACTGGCTCTCCCAAGGCTGTCAGTAGTTCTAATGGAATGTTGTCTACTCTTGGGGCCTTGTTTTGACTCGGGTCTTTCAGTGCTCTGTCGAACTCTTCACGCAGTATCGTATCTCCCATTTCATCCTCATCTACATCCTCTTCCATTTCCATAATATTGTCCTAAAGTACATCACCCTTGTATAGACCTCCTTCCACCTTTCTGCTTTCCCTTCTTTGCTTAGAACTGGGTTTCCATCTGAGCTCTTGATATTCATACAAGTGGTTCTCTTTTTTCCAAAGGTCTCTTTAATTTTCCTGTAGGCAGTATCTATCTTACCCCTAGTGAGCTAAGCCTCTACATCCTTACATTTGTCCTCTAGCCATCCCAGCTTAGCCATTTTGCAATTCCTGTCGATCTCATTTTTGAGACGTTTGTATTCCTTTTTGCCTGCTTCATTTACAGCATTTTTATATTTTCTCCTTTCATCAATTAAATTCAATATTTCTTCTGTTACCCAAGGATTTCTACTAGCCCTCATCTTTTTACATACTTGATCCTCTGCTGCCTTCACTATTTCATCCCTCAGAGCTACCCATTCTTTTTCTACTGTACTTCTTTCCCCCATTCCTGTCAATTGTTCCCTTATGATCTCCCTGAATCTTTGTACAATCTCTGGTTCTTTCAGTTTATCTAGGTCCCATCCCCTTAAATTCCCACCTTTTTGCAGTTTCTTCAGTTTTAATCTACAGTTCATAACCAGTAGATTGTGGTCAGAGTCCACATCTGCCCCTGGAAATGTCTTACAATTTAAAACCTGATTCCTAAACCTCTGTCTTACCATTATATAATCTATCTGATACCTTCTAGTATCTCCAGGATTCTTCCATGTACACAACCTTCTTTCATGATTCTTGAACCAAGTGTTAGCTATGATTAAGTTATGCTCTGTGCAAAACTCTACCAGGCGGCTTCCTCTTTCATTTCTTAGCCCCAATCCATATTCACCTACTATGTTTCCTTCTCTCCCTTTTCCTACTCTCGAATTCCAGTCACCCATGACTATTAAATTTTCATCTCCCTTCACTACCTGAATAATTTCTTTTATCTCATGATACATTTCATCAATTTCTTCATCATCTGCAGAGCTAGTTGGCATATAAACTTGTACTACTGTAGTAGGCGTGGGCTTCGTGTCTATCTTGGCCACAATAATGCGTTCACTATGCTGTTTGTAGTAGCTTACCCGCACTCATATTTTTTTATTCATTATTAAACCTACTCCTGCATTACCCCTATTTGATTTTGTATTCACCTCACCAAAAGTCTTGTTCTTCTTGCCACCGAACTTCACTAATTCCCACGATATCTAACTTTAACCTATCCATTTCCCTTTTTAAATTTTCTAACCTACCTGCCCGATAAAGGGATCTGACATTCCACGCTCCGATCCTTAGAACACCAGTTTTCTTTTTCCTTGTAATGACATCCTCATGAGTAGTCCCTGCCCGGAGATCCGAATGGGGGACTACTTTACCTCCGGAATATTTTACCCAAGAGGACGCCATCATCATTTAACCATACAGTAAAGCTGCATGCCCTCGGGAAAAATTACAGCCGTAGTTTTCCCTTGCTTTCAGCCGTTCACAGTACCATCACAGCAAGGCCGTTTTGGTTAGTGTTACAAGGCCAGATCAGTCAATCATCCAGGCTGTTGCCCCTGCAACTACTGAAAAGGCTGCTGCCCCTCTTCAGGAACCACATGTTTGTCTGGCCTCTCAACAGATACCCCTCCATTGTTGTTGCACCTACAGTACGGCCATCTGTATCGCTGAGGCACGCAAGCCTTCCCACCAACGGCAAGGTCCATGGTTCATGGGGGGTAAGGAAATGGAACAATAAAACAATGCATGCTACAGGAAGATTTACATTACAGGAGATATGTACTATAGGTGGTGAATGAAAGTTGATGTTCTATCCTTTACATTTTATGAATGTAAATCAGTCATGCTTCCATGTATTAAACAGCATAATCTAATGGGAAAAGTCCAAGATCATCATATTGCATATTTTCAATTAATGTACATGTCCTGTTCAACACATCTGGTGAGCTTACTCTTGAAGGTGGGCAAGGGCATTCTTTTTCGATTGGATAGTGACTGATGCTGTTCTGTGCTGCTTGAAACAATCTTCACAGTGCAGACCATTGTTTTTTTCAGAACCTATTCTAGCAGAATATGTAATATGATTTTCTTACCAGTTCTTCCTTATTTGTTCCAAGGAATGTTTTTACTTGGAAGTCAGCCATCAAATCAGAAAAGAAGTTAACGAGGATTTTCAGTGCAAAGGTAGCAGCCAAGTGTGGGATCAACTGCCACTGCTATAAAGGATAAAATAAATAGTTATTTTGTGAGAAATTTGTATTCCTCCACAGTCTAACACCATGAGAATGTAGCAATAATGGAACTAACACAATGACTCACTAAATAAAATATAGACTCAAGCTATGTGATTGTTACATAAGTTAAGCTAAAATGTTGCTTTCAGAAATTTAAAAATCTGATTATCCAGTTCAACATGAACATATCACTTTCTATGACTGAGAGTATATGAGCATACTCTTTTTAATGTAATTGTAGATATGTCATCTGTCCTATACATCATTTCATTGTCATTGCACTTTTAGAATAGAGTTAAGCAATTGATAAATAAACATTCACTTAAAAATCTGAAAAATTAAATAATAAATTTCATAGTAGCTACTAACATGGAAACAGCTTTATAAACCATTAAAGAAAGGTATTATTTAGGTGTTTTTTTTGTTCATTTTTGTTCGTGTGTAATGTCCTATAATCTGTAAGGACACTGAAGAGAGGTAATCTCCTAATATAACTACCAGGATCAAAACAAATAGGGGATAACAAGACATATATCATACTTAATTGTATCAAAAGTTTCATTCGCCTGAGAACACTGTGAAAGGAGGCAGAATGGAACAGTGGAACAGTTCAGAAACAGATAAAGTAGCTACAATTATTGTCCCCTAGTACGATACCTCAGTATTATAAATTAGACAATACTGTTTTGTTAATATGTGTTATGGATTCAGGGATATTACTGATCAGTTCTAGTGGTACACTGTCAGTCACTGGCTCAATCTGATTGAAAATCAGGGACATCATTGACAGAAATGAAAAAGAAATCAGCAATAGCACCAGTATTCGTTCCAATAGCATTAGACTTATGTACATATAGAATGATTCAGAGTTTTTACAATATTTATTTTATAAAATTTACAATAATGGATGCAGTAAGGTACAATGTGATTCATTCATGAGAGTACTCATATTAACTACTCATGATAGTTGTCACATTGACAATAATACATGAATAAATGAGATACATAAGACAAGATATCAGAATTAATATTTATGCATACATTATGAACACTCATATTAGCAATACATTAATACTTGAGAATCAATATGATATCTTTCATGACAAAAAGTAATTTATATTTATTTATGCATGCAGCAATGGGAGATCCCAGATATAAAATACTACTACACACACATATACTCGTTCTATCCTTTACAAGCCTCTTCATCTCCAAATCACTACTGTAACCTACATCTATTGCAGCCTGCTTAATGTATTCTCCCTTGGAATCTCTCTACAACTTCCACCTGCCACTCCTTCCTAAATTACCAAACTAATGAATCCTTCATGCTTCAGACATGTACTATCAAACTGATCCTTTCTTTTGGTCAAGTTATGCCACCAATTTCTTTTTCCCCCAATTCAGTTTGATACCTCCTCATTAGTTACTCAACCTATTCATCTAATCTTCAGCAGTCTTCAGTATTACAAAATTTCAAAAGCTTTCATTCTCTTCTTTCTGGATTGCTTATCATCCATATTTCACTTTCATACAAGAGTACATTCCAGACCTTCAGAAAACACTTCCTAACATTTTAAATTTATATTGTATGTTAAAATATTTCTCTCCAGAAATGCTATTCTTGCTACTGCCAATTTTCATTACACATAGTCATTATTTTAATCATGATCAGTTGTTTTGTCATCCAAATAGCAAAACTTGACTACTTTTAGAGTCTCATTTCCTAACTTAATTCCTTCAACATCACTTGATTTAATTTGACTATATTCCATTACCCTTGATTTACTTTTATTATTTTTCATCTTTTAACCTCTTTCAAGACATTATGCATTCCATTCAGATGCTCTTCCAAGTCCTTTACCATCTGTGATAGATTGACAATGTTACCAGTGAACATCAAATTTTCTGTCACTTCTCCCAGAATTTTAATTCCTTTCCTAAATTTTCCTTGGTTTACTTCACAGTTTGATCAGTGTGTGGCTGCCCCAGAAGTACATGACCTAAAACAAAAACACAAAAAAATTGGGAAAAAACCTTTATTGCTGTAAATAGTCTCCTTTCAGCATGAATTTTGCTGGAGGTGTTCTTATGCTTCCATACCCTATTTATAGTGAGAAGTGAGCTCCACAAAATAGCCATCAACTACAGACTCCACCTCTTCATTTTTGGTAAATCATTTACCACCAAGGCATTTCTTAATGTTTGGAAAGAGAAAATAATCAGAGGGGGTTAAATCTGGAAAATATGGTGCATGAGGAAGCAATTTAAACTTTAATACTGTGATTTTGGCCATGTCAGTAATGGATGTGTGACCTCATGCTTTGTCACAATTAAACAAAACTTTCTTTTTTGCTTAATACAGCCATTGCTGCTTGATTTCATAACTCAAACACTGTAATAAATTAGAATAGTACTCACCACTGATTGATTTTATTTTTGGAGATAATCAATAAAAATTATCCCACGCAACTCCAAAAAACTGAGACCATGAACTTGTCTGGAGATGGAACTGTCTTCACCTTCTTGGGAACTGACTCTTTCCTTCCAGTCCACTGATCCACTGTTTTGACTTTTACATCTCAGGTGTGAAGTGATGGATCCATGTTTCATCTATGGTTATGAATCAAAGCGAAAACCTAGGTCTTATTGAAACAAAATGTAGCCAAACACTTGACTGAAATATCCCCACAATGTTTTTTTCCCCACTGTGGGTAAACACAGCTCCCATCTTGCACACATCTTTCTCATTCCCACATTTTCAGTCAGTATGTGATGTACGACTATTTCTAAAATGCCTACAATGTCTGCTAGCTCATGCCCTTTCAGTTGATGGCCATCCAGTACCATTTTGTAGACATATTTACACACTATTTCTTGTGTGATCATCTCATTTAGTCAAAAAGTGTGATATTCATCTTGGCAGCTCATACAGTTTCACTTAAACTCTGTCAGCCAATATTTCAGAGTTGTAAACAAAGGAGCACACTCCTCCAGAGTAGAAACTAACTCAGATTTAATGTCAGTTGGACTAATAAAATAAAACTATATGGTTCCATGGACTGTTTCAAGACTCAAGCATCTATGATGCATATATGCAGGCTGAAGAGACAAATGAAAATTTGTACCAAGGTTGGGGTCTGAACTTAGGTCTGCTGTTCATTAGGCAGATGTGCTAACTGCTATGCCTCCCTGGCACAGTGGCTTTCACAACTGCATGGACTACCCTAGCATGTCACCCTCCCCTAAACTTAAACAACATTGCAGAGGCTCTTTAACTGTATTGTTATAGCACATCAGCAGCAAATGAAATGGGTGTTCTGCCTGAAACCCAGGTATAAGTGCTTTAATCAAATGAAACTATGTAGTACCAGATACCTTTTGCAGTCTCAAACATTGATGATATATATATGCAGGCTGATGTGACAAATGAAACTTTATACCAAGGCTGGGATTCAAATCTGGGTCTCCTGCTCACTAGGCAGATGTACTAACCACTACACCTTCCAGGCACGGTGGCTTTGCACAGCCACACACAGACTACCCTAGCACAACTCCCTGCTCAATCCAAATTTTCATTCGTGTCAGCCCACTTGATATTCTACCTAAACTAGAGCAACACTGCAAGGCTCTCCATCTGAATTGGAACAGCACTGAATGAAATGGGGGATTTTGCTTGAAACCCAAGCACAGGTAGTTTAATCCTCAGACATGCTGTTTTTCATAACATGAGTGGCCATGTGGTATATTTTTTAGATATGTTAAGAATAGCAATCTGTATGTTACCAAGATGTAGATGTATGAGCAAAATCAGAGTTTAATATTGTTTAGTGAAACAGTGATAAAATAAACTTACATGATATGAGCTAAACTACTATTTACTTAAACAATAATAAAATACACTCTTATTACATCACACTGTTGCTATATACAATTGTTACCCCATGGTATATCTACATCTACATCTACTTGATTACTCTGCTATTCACAATAAAGTACCTGGCAGAGGGTTCAATGAACCACCTTCAATCTGTCTCTCTACCATTCCACTCTTGAACGGTGCACAGGAAAAATTTTTCTGTGCGAGCCCTGATTTCTCTTATTTTATTGTGATGATCATTTCTCCCTATGTAGGTGGTTGCCAACAGAATGTTTTCACAATTGGAGGAGAAATCTGGTGATTGAAATTTCATGAGAAGATGCCATTGCAATGAAAAATGCCTTTGTTATAATGATTGCCACTTCAATTCACATATCATGTCTGAGGCACTCTTCCCCCTATTTCATGATAATACAAAATGAGCTGCCCTTCTTTGAACTTTTTTGATGCCATCCGTCAGTCCCACCTGCTGCAGATCCCACACCCCACAACAATACTCCAGAACAGGGTCGACAAGCATGGTGTAAGCAGTCTCTTTAGTAGACCTGTTGTACCTTCTAAGTGTTCTGCCAATGAATCACAGTCTTTGGTTTTCTCTATTTACAACATTATCCATGTGATCATTCCAATTTAGGTTATTTGTAATTGTAATCACTAAGTATTTAGTTGAATTTACAGCCTTCAGATTTGTGTGACTTATTGCATAATCAAAATTTAGTGGATTTCTTATAGTACCCATGTGAATAACTTCACAATTTTCAATATTCAGGGTCGATTACCACTTTTCATACCATACAGATATCTTATCTAAATCATTTTGCAATTCGTTTTGGTCATCTGATGACTTTACAAGATGGTAAAATACAGCATCATCTGCGAACAATCTAAGTTGGCTACTCAGATTGTCTCCTATGTTGTTAATATAGATCAGGAACAATAGAGAGCCTATAACACTTCCTTGGGGAACACCAGATATTACTTCTGTTTTACTCGCCGACTTTCCATCTATTACTAAGAACTGTGACCTTTCTGACAGGAAATCATGAATTCAGTTGCACAACTGAAGCGATATTCCATACGCACGCAGTTTGGTTAGAGGACGCTTATGAGGAACAGTGTCGAAAGCCTTCTGGAAATCTAAAAATATGGAATCAATTTGACATCCTATTCAGTAGCACTCTTTACTTAATAAGTATAAAGAGCTAGTTGTGTTTCACAAGAACGTTATTTTCTGAATCTGTGCTGACTATGTGTCAATAAATCATTTTCTACAAGTTACTTCATAATATTTTAACACAGTATATGTTCCAAAATCCTACTGCAAATTGACATTAGTGATATGGGGCTGCAATTCAGCGGAATACTCCTACTTCCGTTTTTGGGTATTGGTGTGAATTGAGCACTTTTCTAGTCTTTGGGTATGGATCATTCTGCTTGTGAGTGGTTGTATATAATTGCTAAATATGGAGCTATTGTATCAGCATACTTTGAAAGGAACCTGACTGGTATACAATCTGGACCACAGGCCTTGCCTTTATTAAGTGATTTAAACTGCTTTGCTACACTGAGGATATCTGCTTCTATGTTTCTCATCTTGGCATTTGTTCTTGACTGGTAATGAGTTACTTGAAGCATTAAACAGTGCAGTTGCATCAGATACCTGCCAATGACTTAGTTAACTACTAATACCTTGTAGATAAGTGCCTCATTGCAGAACTATGCTGCTATCTCAGGATCTGAGTCATTTACTTGCATGGATTGCAAATTTTTTCTCACCTAGTTAGCTCTTTAATTTACATGACTGCTGCTCCATTGGATGTATGGCAACACAACTTATGACTGTATTAGCTGAAGCAGTAATAAAGGAATAGGCATGGACTTGGAATTGTGAAATAACAATGGAATGTTACAAGATAATGTTTTTTGTGAATGGTGTGCTCTATACATAGGTGCACTCACTCAAGGGTTAATCAAATAAAACTATATGGTTCAAGAGACCTTTTCAAGTCTCGGCCATCTACAATGTTTATATGCAGGATGAAGTGATGAATGAAAATTTGTATCAAGGCCGAGATTCAAATCCAGATCTCCTGCTCACTAAGTAGATGCACTAACCACTGCACCACGCAAACATAGTGGCTTTGCACAACTGTGCGGACTACCCTAGCATGCCTCTCTTCTTGTTCCAAATTCACTTTCACACCTCAGCACACTTTGTATTCTCCTTAATCTTGAGCAGCATTGCACAGGCTGCCTAACTGTATTGTAATCACACCACAGCATTGAATGAAAGGGGGCTCTGCCTAAAACTCAGGCCTAAGTGCTTTAATCAAATGAAGCTATAGGTTCCAGAGATCTTTCCAAGTTTCAAACATCTGTGATGTATATCTGTGGGCTGAAGCAATGAATGGGAATTTGTATAGGGCCAGGATTCAAATCCAGGTCTCCTTCTCACTAGGCACATGTGCTAATCACTATGGCACCATGGCACAGTGATTTTGCACAACTGCATGGACTACCCTAGCATGCCTCCCTCCTTAATCCAAATTCACATCCATGCCTCAGCTCACTTGGCATTCTCCCTAAAGTTGAGCAGCACTGCAAAGGCTCTCCAAGTGTATTCGAATAGGTCTGCAGCATCAGACAAAAGTGGGGATTCTGCCTGAAACCCAGGCATAGATGCTTTAATGTGGTGGTGGATTTAAGTTCAATATAGTTCAGCTAATTTCAATGAAATATTTATAATACAAATGAACCTTACTCATGAATTAATCTATCTACTAGCCAAAACCAAATCAAAATCCTTACAGTAGATCCTGAAAGCAGTCATGATAGACAAACAGTAGTTAGCAGGAAACATCAAATTACATATAAAGACAAAAGAAGATTTGCTACAGATTAAAAAATTCTTTATGTCTGAAATAATTTTCTTATCTATCCCATAATTTTCTGGATTTACATGAATCTGATTAAGTAACTTGCCAACTATTCAATTATCGGTTTTGGTTTTTTTGATGGAACTACATTTCTATGAACTTGTACATGTCCATTTGCTCTATGTGTTGTCTTCAGTACTCGTAGTTTAGCTCTGATTTCAAACCATTGTTATAACTGAATTTGAATGCCCTACAACATAAAGCACTGTTCATTGCTTATTTATGGGCCTAAATTGAGGTGAAATGCTGCCTGAAGAGCTGTCCATGTTTATAGGACATCTGTGTACTTTGTGTCTTGGAATACTGTCAGGTTTTCTTTAAATCAATCAATGAAATCATGAAATCTGAACAATATTTGTACAAACTGCAATAAATATGTGATCAAAACTGCAACACTAACAAAGCACTTTCAACTCAACATTTCCTAAGACCTAATTTATCAAAAGTTTCACCCTTTTTTTTTTTGGCTCTAACATTCTGACATAGGACATTCAGCACATACTTCAAAGGTAAACAATAAAAGTTAAGGAAGTCTAACTAGCTCCTAGTGAAGCATTACAACAGATTTTATTAACCTTCTGCAGCAGTCACCATAGGTGTCTGCAAAAATTTTTCAAGGGCGGGGGAGGGGTAACACTCTAAAATGGTCATTTTTGATATAGATATGTGGTCAATTTTGACAAGTTCAAACCACAAGAGCTAATTTTTATAGGTGATGCGTAAACCTTATAATATTGTAGAGAACTGACATTTTCACTCAATACAGGAACGAAATCTCTGTATCTCAAATTCCAGGGATTGGGGCAAGTGTGCTTCTCTGTCCCTTCCCCTGCAGATATCTATGGCAGGCACTAAAACATCCATATTGTAAATGGGCAAGTACCATAAAAATATCTGTTCTACCACAAAAATAATGGTGACAAGGTCTGAAAATTGAGGCTGTATTGTTTTGCACATATAAAGTAGTATTCCAGAGCAGTGCTTCATAATAACAGCTAATAACTCACCTGATACTGACCGTCTAACAAGGTGAGAGAGTTCTCTGCATCTGGGGTATGCACTGCAGCATATCGAATGGCAATAGGAATTGCTTTCTGAAGGTATGCCAAAGCTTGTGACAGAACATCTACTCGACCAGCAGACAATGTTCCAAATGAAGCTCCTAGAATTATATTTTTGGTACCACATATTAATATTAAGAGTTTCATTTTTTTAGCTACATTTTGTTAATTGCTTTAAAATTAAGTATTTCTTTGGTCTTCACAAGTAATACAAACCTAGCCTCTTATTAGGGTCTTTAAACTGACTGACATAATTTCCTTCTGGAGTCACATCCCCTGTCTTATTTAGAAGGTTTTCGCGAGGTATCCTGTATCTATTGAATAACACAAAACCATTGTCAACTCCATTCAGTCCAACCTTTTCTCCCATATCACCAACAATAACACCAGCATATGGCTGAAGGGTTGCTGGATTCCTTAAGGGAACAACAAATGCGTGTAGACCATGGTCTGTTTTATCTGGTGTAATAAGTCTTGCAAATATAACTGCATGTGTGGCACTTTTTCCTGCAGAAGAAAGTCATTCATTGGTTTATCACAATTCACATATTTTCAGAGTTTCAGTATATTGCCATACTCAAAACAGAGAGAAGAATTTATCATTATCAAAAAATTTTAGATATTTATGTTCAATGAAATTAACTAAATTTATAACATTGGAACAGTTCTGACAGAAATGCAAAAACACAAGTAACAAATTTCGTAATTTGGTATCAGATGTGTTCAGAAGTTAAAATAAGAAAATATTACTAGTAATCTTTTCTTATTTTAACTTCTCTAAGTCTGAGTGGTCAGTGTGCCTGACTGCTGTGCAGAAGGCCTGGGTTCAATCCCCAATACTGGGAAGGATGTTTCCTTGGTGAGGGGAATGGGATCCATTCAGCCTTGTGATGCCAGCTGAAGAGTTACCTGAATGAGACTTGAGATACTTCCTTCTATGGATTAACTTTACGTATTGCCAACATAATGTGTGCCTTCTTTCCCCTTAACTTTACATCACCTCCATGACTTACTTTATGTACTTCCTTAATTGTTTAATGCCAAGTATTTTATTTTGTCAAATATTCTGTTCTTGTTTAAACCAAGCCATTTTTATCATACCATCAACATATGCATATGTTTTATTTGCTTTAGATGTGTTTCAGCACGCTTTCCTCCTCCCTCCCCGACTTCCCTCTGCTCTTTCTTTTCCCACACCTCCATTCTGTTAACAGTTTACTTTGTAACTTAGATTCCTTCATAGCTACATTTCCTCATGTTTCAGTAAGTTTCATATGCTTAATATAAGCATTCATGTTTCATTATGTACCTGTATACATCTATAGTTTTGTAACTGATGTATTTCTGATGTATACTCATCCTGTTTCAATACAATGCTTGGAGTTCCATTTGCCAACCCCTAATACATGGTAGAACTCTAATATACTGGATTATTTATTGTTAAATACATGCCAAACACATACTTATTCACTTTGTACTGCCATATTAAACCTTACAGATTTTCAGTGCCTTACTCTGCACTTCGTCATTGTACATTCTCCTTCACACAATAATTGATGACTGTTGGGTTCTTTGACACGTAGGACATATTCTTTTGTAATAAAGCTATGTTCTGAGAGATTTTCATGAATTGTTGCCTGTTATAAGATTGTCATGGAGCTTACAGGACATTATACTTCATGTTGGTGCACTTTGTACATTACATTAAATTAGAGAGTTTAATTCCCTTTTAGAATTATTGTTTGTTTTCAATTGTATAGTCTGGTACTTAACTTCCAAATTATCAACAGATTACATACTTTATAATGGTAACAATAATAATAATAATAATAATAATAATAACAAAACAATAATAAAAGAAAGAAAAAACCCTCTGCACTCTGTTGTATGTATGTTCATTGGTTGTTACTTTTCATGTCTAATTTTATGATGAATCATTATATTGAGGTATTTGTACTAATATATTTACCTCTTTACTTGAATGTATTATTTATGTGCTATCATTTCAAATATTTGATTTTGCATGTTACCTTCTCATTTTTATTATAATTCTCTTATGTTGTTTTATTAATGCCAACAAGTATCTCATTGTACGTTTATATTATTTTATATCATTTGCACATTTAATTGTATATATCTGTTCATTTATATATTGTATATATTTTAACAACTTTTATTGATGTTACTTTGTTGTTACAATCTCATTGATACTTATATATAGGACCAATACTATATTATACATTTACTCATTTCTGATTTACAGGGACCTGTAGATCATACTAATGAGGTTTCAATACCAGTATAATAATTAAAAAAAAATTAGGAAGAATTACAGCTGTTGGTATCTTTTTTCTATGAATTATTGATCAGCCACAACCCCACATCAACATCTATATGATGGATCTACAAAAACTAAATGAGAAGAAGTGATCCCAAGCTTTGAAAAGCTGACAAAACCTAAGAGAGTGGTGAGCTGATCACAAGCCACTCTATACTGCATCCATAGAGGATGACATGTGGTCATCTGGGTGTTTTTTTTTTTCAGTTGTGCCTTTTTGCTCCTGGCATTTAAGCCGTGAGCTCCAATGGCTTGTGATGCACTGTCATTTGCCTCTTGTACCACAACTCTCCCAAGTTGAATAAATAATAAACAGACAGTCTTCTGTCTTATCATTCCTTTTTCTGTTCTTTCTTCTTAGTTCTGAAAGTCAGTGAAATGTCACTTTTTATACTATTTAAAAATATAACTAAGTTAAGTTATGTTTAGTAATATACCCATCTTCTTCAGCAGCTATAGCTGTATATATTGAAATAATCAGCAACCAATTGCATAAAAGGAATTTAATATCTTAACTGGCTTCAAGCACTTAGTGCCCTTCATCAGAAGGTTATAACTATTTGCATTACTAGTGAGTGTCAACAACAAAATTCATGCAGCGTATTGCTGTGCCCATGTGGTTCATAGCGCCTGTACAAGAATGGTATAAAGAAACCAAACAACAAGAAAAGATATCATGCCCAAACTAATAATAATAAACTTAAAAATAATGATGTACCAATAATCAAACCAAACAAGGGCAGTGATTATGTATAAAAAGGACTATGTGGAAAAAACACAGAAGTTTTTTAATGTTTACCACATTATGCTAGCAAATAGTAATTTGGTGAAGCTTGTAACAACGAAATTAGGGAAGCAGTTAATACTAGCAGCACCTGTTTCACCCAAAAGATAAACATAAACTTATTTACATGATTCCTAGAACTCCTTCACTAAGAGCACAAGTCACGATTCATAAATGACACTGGTTCATTAGATCAGTAGTTAATCCTATGGACACGGCTACTTATCAGCTATGTAAAAAACTAAAAGTTTTATTAGACAAGTTTTATAAATATGAAAACTTTTACACATTCAAAAATCCTAAGGGATATAGTGACGCTCTTAGCAACAATAAACAACTCAACAACTCAATCTTAGAATCATTTGTTATTGAAAATTGGTATACCAAAGTACCTGTTGTGGAAACCAAATCACTGAAATTAATTTTAAAACACAAATGACAAAATAGATGAATTTGTTAGTTTATTGCACACTGCACTTAGATACAATATTTTCTCCTTCAATAATAAACCATATCAAGAAGAAGAAGGATTAGCTATGGGCAACTGTCTAGGTGGGTGTATGGCCAATAACTTCATTAACATCAAACATCTTGGAAAACAAATTTTTTAATCAGTTCCCTAACATTGGTAAAAATAAAATCTTCTATAAAAGATACATTGATGATATCTTTTTAAAAACCAAGGGTTACCTGCCAACATAGCACACATCCAGGAAACTTTAAAGAGCCTCCATAATAATATCAACTTCACCTATGAATTACAAGATGATACAGTAGTATTAATTGCTTAGATTTGTCCATCAAAATCAAAGACAATAACATTTCTGTTGATATATTTAGGAAACCTACTACTACTGTTGTTATTGTTTGCAGTACCTCTTGTTATCCAGAAAGTCATAAAATTAGCTATTTCAACTCTGTGACTGACAGACTTTTCAGATTCCACTCTCTATTGATGCTGTTCAGAAAGAGTTGCCAAATTTGGAATGTGTGACAGCTAAAAATGGCATTGATCCCAATTTAATACAGAAATTATTTAAACAAAGAACACTTACATCTGTGGTGCCAATGAGGTCAATACTAGCATCGATCTAAGTATAGTCTTCGAACTAAACTAAGATTACCTTTGGGCGAAACCGCCATGTTAGTTCTGTGTTAGCCTTGTTTGTGTAAAGAGGTGAATAAATGAACTATTGCAATGGGAGTATTGTTTGGTGTAACTGACCCAAACTTCTCCCTCACTGGTGATCGCATGTTGTAATGTCTTCCGTTTTCGCCATTTTACTGTGTCCGCAGCCTCCGCATCAGTTATGGTCACGTGTATTACTTCGACACAGCATTCGAACAATGACTTCGGCCCATGCCTAACGCCGGATTTTGTGATTGACATGCATTGTGTTGCGGGCGATGTACACCCACCATGACTGCAACATGATGCCTCTCACTCGCCGATAACGCCAATTTCGCTGGATGTTTTCGAGCCTGCAACAATAAGTGAGGCTAGGAGTGTGCATGACTCTGACTATCTGACACCTTTGTTCCCACCACATGTGCCCTCCCTCATCGACGGTGCAGTCACCTCTTACGGATCTCTGTGCAGTGCAGGACCAATGCCGATTTCTGCAAATGCTTCGCTGGACAACCTACCACCGCCAGGACAACGATTTGCCATGCCGCAATTCGTGCAGTACCACGTGGATTCCTGCCACATGGCTGGAACTGCTTTGTTCACAGGTCTACCTCCTCAGCATCCGACCATGCCTGCGCCTGCCTTGGTTAAGCATCAGCACATGCCTTCCTGCTTCAATACCTCGGCTTGCAACAGGAACAATAACTTGTTATTTGTGCCTGACCTCCATCTCCATCCCACTGCTACACCTCAGAGTTTTGTGCCATGACATTCACACATTCCGTCCGACGTTCAACATCATTTTCCGCACTGTGCTTCTGGACAGCCGGCACCAGTCGAGCTTCCGCTACCATTCTCGGCACATCCTGGTGCCTCATCTGCATCGCTCTTCCACGACACATCAATCCGAACACAACTGCAACGTGTTGAGCTTCCGCAACCACAATTGACACATTACGGTGTCTCACCCACGTTGCCCTTCCGCGTTGTAACAGATCATGCTCAACAACAACGCGTCACCTTCACGCTGCCACCCGACCAGCCGTCATCGCCACATCCCTGGGAGGCACACTCTCCTGGAATACTACAGCAACAACAGCTTGTTTCAGGCAGCGCCCCAATGAATTCAACTCAACCTGTTGTTCCGAACATTCTACAACACATGCTGATGCTGCCGCTGTTTAATCCCGACAGAGCAACAACCTGGTTCAAAATTGTGGACAAAGTGTTCAACCATTACAAACTTGATGAGTCAGCCTGGTTTCTGTGCCTTATCACCCACCTGCACAACCAGGAGGACTTGATTGCTGACCCGACATCCCAGATTCATCTACCCGGTACACTCTAGCCAAAGAGGCAGTTCTACGTCAGCTTGCACGCTCAACTGAGGCAGCAATACGGCAAGTGCTCCACGTTTAGCAACTAGGCAATGACAAACCTTCCTAACTTTGGAGACGGCTACGTGCCCTGGTCAGCACTGATCTACTCTCGGATACAGCTCTCCTTGCCATCTGATCAGATAAACTATTTCCTCACATCCACTTTACTCTGGCTCAGAGGCCTCCCGAACCTGTAAAGCAAACAGTGACAATTGCTGAAAAGCTACATGATGCAACACTGCTCAATTTCGCCAGCCACTGCCTACCTGACAAGTCTCATGTTCAGGCTCGTCGTCCTGTGGCTGGACGGGGCCGGGGCCGCACTGTGCCGACCGTTCCACTCGCTATGGAAAGCAGTAAACAAGCTACTGGGACATCACTGGCTCCACCCACCGTCATGCCCCCTCCTGCAACAGAGCCTGCTGCGACCACCGAACCTCAGCCACCGCCACTGGCAACGAACGTCCTGCAGGAAATGCAAATGCACCACCCGTACTGTTACTTCCACACATGGTTTGGTGAGGCGGCACGGAACTGCAGACCACCCTGCTACTTCCCAAATGCCTCCTGCACACAACATGACAGGCACCCCCCAGTGCTACATTCTGTCCGGGAACGACCGGATAATTGTGGACGAGTTTACATTAAAGACATTTCGTCAGGATACCCTTTCCTAGTGGACACAGGCGCTGATGTTTCACTGCTACCCACATCCTTAGCGTCGTCGAACATCCGCCCTCATCATACTTCACTGCAAGCTGTGAATTCAACCAAACTACAATGCTCGGGTTCAACTTCACACGTCGTCTCACTCTCCGCAAACTGCAAACTCGAGTGGACTATTTTAGTGTGTGAAATTGACGTACCTATACTAGGCATTGACCTCTTGCGACACCGCAAACTTTCACTGGACCTAGTGCAAAACGCCATGTTTCATCACCCGTCCAAGACTCCCTTCTCCTTGTGCTACTTGACATTCATGCGATCTATAAGGAAGACATCAAAGACACAATAGCCAAGTTCATATACGGCCAGAACATAGTTCTCCCTGGTGAACTTGCGAGCCCTTCTGCTTCTCTCCCTCGGTCTGACTTACCTTCCTTCATTGACAACGTCAGACGCCACTTCATCAACCTCCACATCCCTCCGTCCACCAGCCATTCCTGCCCTAAGGTTCACGTCCTGAAATCTCTTGACAATTGTGAGTATGTCATGCTCCGAGATGACACTGTCCGTGCTCCCCTCCAACCTCCATATACCGACCCATACCGATTTCTCCGGCTCTCAGCCAACATCTATGACATCCAGATAAAAGATTCAGCTGTTCAGTCTCTCTCAACAGACTCAAGCCTGCTCATGTCGAGCCCGCTTCTATCCCCCTTCAGGCCACGACCACACCACTCACTGTCATGGCTCACGACGCTCCGACCACTCTCTCCACGTCGGAATTACACACTCGGTCGTGTGACTTCCAGCTCCAATCGTCGAGCTCTTCTCCGACCTCGCCCTCTACTCCGGTCTCACGCACTCCATCAAGTGATCACATGCTCCCCACGTCAAGTTTACCTACAATCATGCCCTCGTTGCTGGGCCCTTCTCTGGTCCCTTCAACCTCTCCCCCGTCGCCTGCCTCGCCCTGTCGAGGTTTCTCACGCCCCCCATCTTGAACGTGCCCTCGCTTGAGTGTTTGTGCCTGTCCCCCTGGACATAATCCACGACATCTCTATAATACTACATGATGACACACTGTTTGTTGTGTGTTTCCCTTCATCTGGTGCTCATGACACAACCTCCGCCATTCCATGCCACCTGGTGAAATGTGTTCCCCTGTCGCCCAACGTCGACCTGGACATACTTCGTGTGTTCGCCACACCCACCGGAGACATCGTTGTCATCACTCCATTCCACCCGCAACCAGCCAGCTTCCCTGTCGCCGCATGACCAGCACACCCAGTACGATGCCCGGCGCACTTCAACGACTTCCAGGTTCGGTGGCCGAACCTTCCTTCATGACATCTACTGACACAGCTCCCCGACAACGCTGTCGAGCTGACCGTGGTCCGCCTCCAGTGGACCACCCCTTCCGATGGTATAGTCACCCCCCCCCCCCCCCCCAGCCTCTCTAGAGTACTCCGTACTGCAGGGGGGGGGGGCTATGGGGCGCCAATGAGGTCGACATCAGCATCGATCTGAGTATCGTCTTCGAACTAAACTAAGATTATCTTTGGGCGAAACCACCATGTTAGTTCTGTGTAAGCCTTGCTTGTGTAAAGAGGTGAATAAATGAACTATTGCAATGGGAATATTGTTTGGTGTAACCGACTCGAACTTCTCCCTCACATCTAAACCCATTACTTCACTCCACAATATAGAGAAACAAAATTATATGCCTGTTCCTTTTCTAGGCAATATTTCTCATCAAATCAACACTCTGTTTAACAGTGTGGTATCACAGCAACATTTTGTACTAAGAATAAAACCAGTCAGTTACTTGTTCACAATGAGCGACCAATAAGTAATGTATGAAATAAATCTGGCTTTTATCAAATGAACCACAAAAGCTGTCCAGCCAGATATATTGGCTAAACTGGAAGAGCATTTAAAATTATAATCCATTACTACTTTTCCAATAAAAAGGAGAAAATCTGTATAGATCAACTTTTGCCCAGAACCTCATAGATGAAAACACAGAACTCTGACTATTTTAGCTTAGACTTTTTATGTTGGTGATATTTGTCTAATAATTATATATATTGAAGAAAAAATGGTTTGTTAGTCATAACTGATAGTATTTTCCCATTAATGGGAAAGAAACAGTATGACAGTGACTGCAGTTGTAAGAAAATACTACAGTGTATGCACAATGTGACATGATGAACCAAAGCTATATAGTGGCAGATTTATGGACTCGGTATAAAGGCTAGGTAAAGGTGTGATCTTAAAAGTATCTATCTTTAACATAACACCATCATAAAGAGTAACATCTAAGGTCTTTAGATATGATAAACATGATGAGCTATAGACTACATATGTTTATAAATTATGAGACAGAATTTTTGCCCATCACTTTCCTTTGGAATGTGAAATATGTAGAACTGCTGATAGGCACACTGTTGGCAGAACTACACATTTCATGTCCTGGAGGAAAGAACTGATTAAAAATTCTCTCATAATTTATTAGTTTTCTCAACTGAAGTTTCCTTTGACACAACTATATATATATGCTCAGCCAATTGTGACTACATGCTCCTATAAAAGGAAGGAAGGAAGATTAGGATTTAATATCTCATTGGTGTCAAGTCATTGGAGACAGTGTGCAAAATCAGATTGGAGAAAAGATGGGGATGGAAGTTGGCAGTATCCCTGTCAAACCAACAACCCCAGAAATTGCTTTAACTGATTTGGGGAAACTACAGGAAACCTAAATCTGGACAGTTGGCCAGGGACTGGAAATCCAATATGCTTACCACTATGCCACCTTGCTCACATGCAGCCTTATAGAACTGCAACATATGTACACTGTCAATTCCCCTAGAACTGTAGCTGAAGCATTTGAGGTTGCGTAAAGCTTTTTTCTTCATTTCCACGTTCAAGTTTCTCATATAATTATGCCAACTAGCTAAATTTATGATAAATTAGGGGCATGAAAACATCTATTTTTTCAGTTAAGGGCCCATTCTGCCACCTGTACTTAAGGTAAGTGAAAAATACTTACAACTGACACAGATAAGGTTTATTTGGAAAGAATCTAAGAGGAGTGTCTGTCATCCACTCCTCCACCCTCCTAACTGTCTGTTGTCACTTAATAGTTATTATTCTTATAAAGAGGGAATAAGAACAAAGCAATTCACTGAGTTGACTGTACTGCACTTCCACCATAAATTTCATGCTATTCATTAGTGCTGGTTATAGAGCAGTGTCTCTGGAAGTGGAGCTTTCTTGCTATTCAAATTGAAGCCTTCTAAGTAGTTACTGTTCAGCAGGGAGACAGGGAATTTCAGACTGTTTGCCTTCTGGTCCCAGGGTAGTGATACTTCCTTGAATCTCAAATATAGCTTAGCCATCTATCTCACTGTAGGTACTTCTTAATACACTAAAGATCTTGATATACTGTTTTGACTTTGGTAAAAAGTCACTATGGTCTCATCACACAGTATCTTACTGTAACTTTTCCGACCACTGAGATGCGTGTATCAAATTTGTACTGCAACAGAGCCAGATGAGGCTATGCTGCTTGTTCTTATACCCCTGCTGACATCAATATAATTTTGCTGTTTATCCTTGTCTTGTTAATAGTACATACAAAATAATTACACAAAACAGCTAATGCTTTATTTCTTTATTTCTTTAAAATTTGTTATTCATTGTATAGTTTCCAGACTACTGATAGTAGCAGTACATTTGATATTTATGGAAATATTTTCTTCAAAGAAATATTTATGATTTACAATGCATCACAGTTTTGTAGCCTGGATTTTTCTGGTTCCAAAGAGAATACTCCACACTAAAACTTAAATTTTTTCAATAAATTTTAATGGCCATTTTATATCTTATGAGAATTTACTGTCAGATCGCAAAATAATTTGGTTGTATGTGAATTACCAGGAAATACTTGAATACAGACTGCATGAGGGGCTGAGGCACATGGCAGTTGTCACAGCGGTCAGGATAGTACCTGCCTATCAGAGACTTGCATCTGATGCACTGCTCTCAAGGTGCACTGATGGAAAGGTACAAAATGCACAGTGTTATTTGGTCCAAGTGTAACCTCCCCCTCCTCCGCACAAAAAGCCTTTTGAGCCTTGTAGAAACATTTTCTCAGTTCCATGTGGAAGTTTTGAAGACTGAAGAAAGGAGGAGTCCCAACAATCCTTTATCACCATTCCAGAAGAACATCTGCTCATCTAGAGATCAACAACAGATCAAGTAGTCCACAATATGCTGTCTGGAGAAGGAAAAATTCAACTAAAGGCTATGCTGATCTTGAACAAGGATTACAGGTGCAGCAAGGGATAATGTATGGTGTTGGTGAACTTTAATGAGCATGTGTCTTGTATTAGCATTCATTTTTAAATAACATTTTAAATCAGTTTTTCCATAATTCAGTGTGGTTTCAGTTCTGTGAGACTGCAGACGTATGTGCAAGTTGAGTTTGCATGAATGTGTGTGTGTCTACTGCTGACAAAGGCCTTAAAGGCTGAAAGCTATAATTGTGTGAATCTTTTTGTTGTGCCTATTGCGACTCAGCATCTCCGCTATATGGTGAGTAGCAACTTTCCTTTTCTGGTATTGTTACATTCCATCCTGGATTTTCCATTCTTTGATATCCATAATTTTTGTTTTCCTAAGTTCAGTGCCAACATTTTTATCCTGGATATTCACCAGTCTCAATGAAATGTTTGCAGGAAGTATTCTTGAGGTATCTGCATACAGTAGAAGAAGAATGGGTAGCTTTGAGAGATGAAATAGTGAAGGTAGCAGAGGATCAAGTAGGTAAAAAGATGAGGTCTAATAGAAATCCTTGGGTAACAGAGGAGATACTGAATTTAACTGATGAAAGGAAAAAATATAAAAGTGCAGTAAATGAAGCAGACAAAAAGGAATACAAATGTCTCAAAAATGAGAGTGATAGGAAGTGGAAAATGGCTAAGCGGGGATAGCTAGAGGACAAATGTAAGGATGTAGAGACACATATCACTAGGGGTAAGATAGATACTGCCTACAGGAAAATTAACGAGACCCAGCTCTAAGCAAAGAAGGGAAAGCAGAAAGGTGGAAGGAGTATATAGAGGGTCTATACAAGGGCTATGTTCTTGAGGACAATATTATAGAAATGGAAGAGAATGCAGATAAAGATGAAATAGGAGATAGAAAACTGCGCGAAGAGTTTGACAGAGCACTGAAAGACCTAAGTCGAAACAAGGCCCCAGAAGTAGACAATATTCCATTAGAACTACTGACAGCCCTGGTAGAGCCAGGCCTAACAAAACTCTACCTTCTAGTGAGCAAGATGTATGAGACAGGCGAAATACCCTTAGACTTCAAGAAGAATATAATAATTCCAAGAAAGCAGGTGTTGACAGATGTGAAAATTACCGAACTATCAGTTTAATAAGCCGCAGCTGCAAAATATTGACATGAATTCTTTACAGATGAATGGAAAAACTGGTAGAAGCTGACCTCGGGGAATATCAGTTTAGATTCCATAGAAATGTTGGAACACGTGAGGCAATACTGACCCTATGACTTATCTTAGAAAATAGATTAAGGAAAGTCAAACCTACGTTTCTAGCATTTGTAGACCTAGAGAAAGCTTTAGACAATGTTGACTGGAAAACTCTCTTTCAAATTCTGAAGGTGGCAGGGGTAAACTACAGGGAGCGAAAGGCTATTTACAATTTGCACAGAAACCAGATGGCAGTTATAAGAGTCAAGGGGCATGAAAGGGAAGCAGTGGTTGGGGAGGGAGTGAGAAAGGGTTGTAGCCTATCCTCAATGTTATTCAATCTGTATGAGCAAGCAGTGAAAGAAACAAAAGAATAATTCAGAGTAGGAATTAGAATCCATGGAGAAGAAATAAAAACTTTAAGGTTCACTGCTGACATTGTAATTCTATTAGAGACAGCAAAGGACCTGGAAGAGCAGCTGAATGGAATGCACAGTGTCTTGAAAGGAGGATATAAGATGAACATCAACAAAAGCAAAACGAGGGTAATGGAATGTAGCCAAATTAAATCGGGTGATGCTGTGGGAATTAGATTAGGAAATGAGACCCTTAAAGTAGTAAAGGAGTTTTGCTATTTGGGGAACAAAATAACTGATGGTGGTTGAAGTAGAGAGGATATAAAATGTAGACTGGCAATGGCAAGGAAAACGTTTCTGAAGAAGAGAAATTTGTTAACATCGAGTATAGAGTTAAGTGCCAGGAAGTCGTTTCTGAAAGTATTTGTATGGAGTGTAGCCATGTATGGAAGTGAAAGGTGGACAATAAATAGTTTAGACAAGAAGAGAATAGAAGCTTTCAAAATGTGGTGCTACAGAAGAATGCCGAAGATTAGATGGGTAGATCACATAACTAATGAGGAGGTACTGAATAGAATTGGAGAGAAGAGAAATTTGTGGCACAACTTGACTAGGAGAAGGGATTGGTTGGTAGGGCATATTCTGAGGCATCAAGGAATCACCAATTTAGTATTGGAGGGCAGCGTGGAGGGTAAAAATCGTAGAGGGAGACCAAGAGATGAATACACTTAACAGATTCAGAAGGATGTAGGTTGCAGTGGGTACTGGGAGATGAAGAGCCTTGCACAGGATAGAGTAGCATGGAGAGCTGCATCGAACCGTCTCTGGACTGAAGACCACAACAACAACAACATCTGCATGCTTCTATGTATTAATATTATCCAAAATGCACCAATAATTAAAGAAAATTTTAGCTTGAAACTTGAAGTACTACTGAAAGTAAATTAATAACATTTCTCATAAAATGAATGAAGAGAATTGTTGAACAGTGTCTTATGAATGTACCAAAAAAATCTGGAATGTGAAAATTGAGGTCTGGGTATCAACAGCTGGTTTTCTAAAATACTATTAAAATCATATCAAAAATTCAGAACTCACAAACCAAAGAAGTTCTGGCATTCAAAGCTTGGGTATTACTACATCTTTATGTGACAGCCATGATTTTGAAACTTTGGTTGAAACTGACAAAGCAGAAGAAAAGTTAAATTTTTGAGTCGAGTCTCCTCTTAACCTGTTGTTGTTGTGGTCTTCAGTCCTGAGACTGGTTTGATGCAGCTCTCCATGCTACTCTATCCTGTGCAAGCTTTTTCATCTCCCAGTACCTACTGCAACCTACATCCTTCTGAATCTGCTTAGTGTATTCGTCTCTTGGTCTCCCTCTACGATTTTTACCCTCCACGCTGCCCTCCAATACTAAATTGGTGATCCCTTGATGCCTCAGAACATGTCCTACCAACCGATCCCTTCTTCTGGTCAAGTTGTGCCACAAACTTCTCTTCTCCCCAATCCTATTCAATACTTCCTCATTAGTTATGTGATCTACCCATCTAATCTTCAGCATTCTTCTGTAGCACCACATTTCGAAAGCTTCTATTCTCTTCTTGTCCAAACTATTTATCGTCCATGTTTCACTTCCATACATGGCTACACTCCATACGAATACTTTCAGAAATGACTTCCTGACACTTAAATCAATACTGGATGTTAACAAATTTCTCTTCTTCAGAAACGCTTTCCTTGCCATTGCCAGCCTACATTTTATATCCTCTCTACTTCGACCATCATCAGTTATTTTGCTCCCCAAATAGCAGAACTCCTTTACTACTTTAAGTGCCTCATTTCCTAATCTAATTCCATCAGCATCACCCGACTTAATTAGACTACATTCCATTATCCTTGTTTTGCTTTTGTTGATGTTCATCTTATATCCTCCTTTCAAGACACTGTCCATTCCATTCAACTGCTCTTCCAAGTCCTTTGCTGTCTCTGACAGAATTACAATGTCATCGGCGAACCTCAAAGTTTTTATTTCTTCTCCATGAATTTTAATACCTACCCCGAATTGTTCTTTTGTTTCCTTTACTGCTTGCTCAATATACAGATTGAACAACATCGGGGAGAGGCTACAACCCTGTCTTACTCCCTTCCCAACCACTGCTTCCCTTTCATGTCCCTCGACTCTTATAACTGCCATCTGGTTTCTGTACAAATTGTAAATAGCCTTTCGCTCCCTGTATTTTACCCCTGCCACCTTCAGAATTTGAAAGAGAGTATTCCAGTCAACATTGTCAAAAGCTTTCTCTAAGTCTACAAATGCTAGAAACGTAGGTTTGCCTTTCCTTAATCTTTCTTCTAAGATAAGTCGTAAGGTCAGTATTGCCTCACGTGTTCCAGTGTTTCTACGGAATCCAAACTGATCTTCCCCGAGGTTGGCTTCTACTAGTTTTTCCATTCGTCTGTAAAGAATTCGTGTTAGTATTTTGCAGCTGTGACTTATTAAGCTGATAGTTCGGTAATTTTCACATCTGTCAACACCTGCTTTCTTCGGGATTGGAATTATTATATTCTTCTTGAAGTCTGAGGGTATTTCGCCTGTTTCATACATCTTGCTCACCAGATGGTAGAGTTTTGTCAGGACTGGCTCTCCCACAGCCGTCAGTAGTTCCAATGGAATATTGTCTACTCCGGGGGCCTTGTTTCGACTCAGGTCTTTCAGTGCTCTGTCAAACTCTTCACGCAGTATCGTATCTCCCATTTCATCTTCATCTACATCCTCTTCCATTTCCATAATATTGTCCTCAAGTACATCGCCCTTGTATAGACCCTCTATATACTCCTTCCACCTTTCTGCTTTCCCTTCTTTGCTTAGAACTGGGTTTCCATCTGAGCTCTTGATATTCATACAAGTCGTTCTCTTATCTCCAAAGGTCTCTTTAATTTTCCTGTAGGCGGTATCTATCTTACCCCTAGTGAGATAGGCCTCTACATCCTTACATTTGTCCTCTAGCCATCCCTGTTTAGCCATTTTGCACTTCCTGTCGATCTCATTTTTGAGACGTTTGTATTCCTTTTTGCCTGTTTCACTTACTGCATTTTTATATTTTCTCCTTTCATCAATTAAATTCAATATTTCTTCTGTTACCCAAGGATTTCTACTAGCCCTCGTCTTTTTACCTAATTGATCCTCTGCTGCCTTCACTACTTCATCCCTCAAAGCTACCCATTCTTTTTCTACTGTATTTATTTCCCCCATTCCTGTCAATTGCTCCCTTATGCTCTCCCTGAATCTCTGTACAACCTCTGGTTCTTTCAGTTTATCCAGGTCCCATCTCCTTAAATTCCCACCTTTTTGCAGTTTCTTCAGTTTTAATCTACAGGTCATAACCAATAGATTGTGGTCAGAGTCCACATCTGCCCCTGGAAATGTCTTACAATTTAAAACCTGGTTCCTAAATCTCTGTCTTACCATTATATAATCTATCTGATACCTTTTAGTATCTCCAGGGTTCTTCCATGTATACAACCTTCTTTCATGATTCTTAAACCAAGTGTTAGTTATGATTATGTTGTGCTCTGTGCAAAATTCTACCAGGCGGCTTCCTCTTTCATTTCTGTCCCCCAATCCATATTCACCTACTATGTTTCCTTCTCTCCCTTTTCCTACACTCGAATTCCAGTCACCCATGACTATTAAATTTTCGTCTCCCTTCACAATCTGAATAATTTCTTTTATTTCATCATACATTTCTTCAATTTCTTCGTCATCTGCAGAGCTAGTTGGCATATAAACTTGTACTACTGTAGTAGGTGTGGGCTTCGTATCTATCTTGGCCACAATAATGCGTTCACTATGCTGTTTGTAGTAGCTTACCCGTATTCCTATTTTCCTATTCATTATTAAACCTACTCCTGCATTACCCCTATTTGATTTTGTGTTTATAACCCTGTAGTCACCTGACCAGAAGTCTTGTTCCTCCTGCCGCCGAACTTCACTAATTCCCACTATATCTAACTTTAACCTATCCATTTCCCTTTTTAAATTTTCTAACCTACCTGCCCGATTAAGGGATCTGACATTCCACGCTCCGATCCGTAGAACACCAGTTTTCTTTCTCCTGATAACGACATCCTCTTGAGTAGTCCCCGCCCGGAGATCCGAATGGGGGAATATTTTACCTCCGGAATATTTTACCCAAGAGGACGCCATCATCATGTAATCATACAGTAAAGCTGCATGCCCTCGGGAAAAGTTACGGCTGTAGTTTCCCCTTGCTTTCAGCCGTTCGCAGTACCAGCACAGCAAGGCCGTTTTGGTTATTGTTACAAGGCCAGATCAGTCAATCATCCAGACTGTTGCCCTTGCAACTACTGAAAAGGCTGCTGCCCCTCTTCAGGAACCACACGTTTGTCTGGCCTCTCAACAGATACCCCTCCGTTGTGGTTGCACCTACGGTACGGCTATCTGTATCGCTGAGGCACGCAAGCCTCCCCACCAACGGCAAGGTCCATGGTTCATGAAACTAATTATCTCGTGTAACCATTTCACTTCTTTGATGTTTTCAAAATGTAATAACAAATTTTTATTTTTAATCATACACATATCTATAAATAGTCATGATAAACAATGACTAATTAGTCCATGCTAATTAGTTAAAATGAGAACATCTTTGTGAATTATGCAGTGGCCAGTAGATTGTAAATCTACATTGGTGAATAGGCAATATTCAACAAAAATGTAATTTGCTTTGCAAGAAATATTCTGTAGTGAGCTGCAACCTGTACAACTGCTATCTGGGAACTAACTGTCTGCATGAACACATGTAATTTACAGTTCACTAATATCATGTATACAGTCTCAATTTAGACAAACAGGTACATTTTGCATCCAAGTTTGTCTTCAGAGAACTGTGTGATATAGTGACTATGAACATAACTGTCTACCTGTTCCAAATACTTAGGCTATTGCTTGTAACAAAGCTGATCATCAGACAAGGAAAACTGATTATAAATAAAGAAAAAGAAAATTAATTAGTGCAGTGTGGTGCACATTATTTGACATATGTTCTTCAGATCATTCAATTGCTGGAAAACAAACATTATTAAGCAACCATGAGCTGAAATGTAGCAAAATGGAGGTACACAATAAGAATCTACTGATACCACATTCGACAACAGTTTATGTTACGGTACCAAATATTCTGAAAACTGACTTCTGAAGAACACAATCCATATGTGAGGTATATGTGATTTTTGTAACACAAAACAACAATGAAGATTGTACATCAGAATGTACAGTCATTAACAAACAAAGTTGATGAAATAAATATACTCCTCAATAGTGAATGGAAAGATGTTTAAGTTTACACTGGTTACAAAACAAGTATTTTCAATACTTAAGAATATTGCAATTTAAACTTGCAAACTGCTTTTGAAGAATGGAAGCAAAACACGGGGGGACTTGTATATATGTAAAATAAAAGTTAGATGATAAGAGTATAGCCTTTGTTTCAAAACTTGGTTGTGAAAGAGACTTTGAAATCTTAACTGTTGAATTAATATCTGAAAAAACTATTATGTTATGTGTGTATAGATCTCCTGTTAGCAACATAAGTGCTTTTTTAAAAAAAACTGGACCATGCTTTAGGCAAACTTAAGACAACTGGAAAAACAGTGGTACTATGTAAAGATTTTAGTATTGACTTTCTGAGCCATAGCCCTCACAGGGAATAGTTATTAAATATTATAAAAGCCTACAGTCTTTGTCTGATGTTAGCTCTCCAACACATGTAACAAAAACTAGTGTCACTCTCCTTGATCAGGTATGTGTAAACATGGACAAGTGTACATCAGAAAACTTTCATACTGGCTGTAGTGAGCTCCTTTTGCAATTACTAACCATACCTGTAAATCACTTTTCGACCAGTGTACAAAATATTATCCATAAAAGGATTTACAGTAGGAAAAATATTGAATACTTCCAATATCTGATCAGCGAACAATCTTTGAGAGAAGTATGTGATACCTCTATTACCAACGAAAAGATGGAAAATTTTTTGAACATTTTCAAGCACAACTTCAACATAGCTTTTCCACAAAGAAAGGTGATTTCCAAAAGCACAGATGGATTCAAAAACTGGATTACATCAGGCATTAGAGTATCTTGTAAAAAGAAGTGGGAACTTTTTCTGCAGTCATAAAACTGACAGCAGTCCAGAATTTCTTAGTTATGTCAAAAAATACAAGGTTGTTTTGAAATGTCTCATAAAAGAGGCAAAAATTAAGGAAAATGACAAATATATTATGAAGTCATCCAATAAAACTAAGTCCACGCGGAAAGCTGTGCACGATCTTACGGCGAAGAAGACAACTCACAAAAATATTGTGATATCACATGATGGCAAGAATGTCACTGACCCTAGGGCAGTTGCAAACAGTTTCAATTCTTATTATGCAACTGTTTCTGGAAAATTAGTGAAGGAAAAATTTGGTAATCCACCTAATACAACATGGAAAGAACTTTCTTCTATTGTTACAATTGAAATCTCACCCACTTCTCCCTCTGAAATTAGGAAAATAATAAACTTGCTTAAAAGCAAAAACTCACATGGAATTGATGGCATTTCCAGCAAAATACTAAAAGCTTGTTCTCAACAGATAAGTAAGATTCTCAGCCACCTGTGTAATAGCTCTCTGGAACAGGGCATTTTCCCTGATAGACTGAAATATGCTATTGCTATACCTTTGCATAAAAAGGGGGATAGATCTGATGTCAACAAT
Organism: Schistocerca americana; assembly: GCF_021461395.2. Lineage (NCBI taxonomy): Eukaryota > Metazoa > Arthropoda > Insecta > Orthoptera > Acrididae > Schistocerca > Schistocerca americana. Next base: position 293,843,676 of record NC_060123.1, on the reverse strand, counting down.
TACCGTCCAATCTCCCTTCTAACAGCTTTATCCAAAATTTTTGAGAAAGCAATGTATTCAAGAGTAGCTTCACATATCTGTAAAAATGAAGTACTAACAAAATGTCAGTTTGGTTTCCAGAAAGGTTTTTCAACAGAAAATGCCATATATGCTTTCACCAGTCAAATTTTGAATGATCTGAATAACCGAACACCACCCATTGGGATTTTTTGTGATCTCTCAAAGGCTTTTGATTGTGTAAATCATGAAATTCTGCTAGACAAGCTCAAGTATTGTGGCATGAGTGGGACAGTGCACAAATGGTTTAATTCGTACCTAACTGGAAGAGTGCAGAAAGTTGAAATAAGTAGTTCTCGTAACATGCAAAGATCAGCACATTCCTCAAACTGGGGAACTATCAAGAATGGGGTTCCACAAGGGTCAGTCTTGGGTCCTTTGTTGTTCTTATTATATATTAATGACTTGCCATTCTATATTCATGGAGAGGCAAAGTTAGTTCTCTTCGCTGATGATACAAGTATAGTAATCACACCTGAGAAACAAGAATTAACTGATGAAATTGTCAATACTGTCTTTCAGAAAATTACTAAGTGGTTCCTTGTAAACGGACTCTCACTGAATTTTGATAAGACACAGTACATACAGTTCCGTACAGTGAATGGTATGACGCCATTAATAAATATAGACCTTAATCAGAAGCATATAGCTAAGGTAGAATATTCAAAATTTTTAGGTATGTCCATTGATGAGAGATTAAATTGGAAGAAACACATTGATGATCTGCTGAAACGTTTGAGTTCAGCTACTTATGCAATAAGGGTCATTGCAAATTTTGGTGATAAACATCTTAGTAAATTAGCTTACTACGCCTATTTTCACTCATTGCTTTCATATGGCATCATATTTTGGGGTAATTCATCACTGAGGAATAAAGTATTTATTGCACAAAAGGGTGTAATCAGAATAATAGCTGGAGTCCACCCAAGATCATCCTGCAGACATTTATTTAAGGATCTAGGGATATTCACAGTAGCTTCTCAGTATATATACTCTCTTATGAAATTTGTTATTAACAACCAAACCCAATTCAAAAGTAATAGCAGTGTGCATAACTACAATACTAGGAGAAAGGACGATCTTCACTATTCAAGATTAAATCTAACTTTGGCACAGAAAGGGGTGAATTATACTGGCACTAAAGTCTTTGGTCACTTACCAAATAGTATCAAAAGTCTGACAGATAACCAACAAGTATTTAAGAAGAAATTAAAAGAATTTCTGAATGACAGCTCCTTATACTCCATAGAGGAATTTTTAGATATAAATTAAGAAAAAAAAAACACAAAAAAAAAATAAAGTTGTTATATTAACGTAAGTATTAACCTAATTATGTCATGTATTGGAAAATTCGACTCGTTCCACATCATTATGAAATATCGTATTCATGATCCATGGAACTAGTATTAATCTAATCTAATCTAATCTAATCTGAAATAAATAATATACCCATGTTCATCAGTCCAATAGGCACAACAGGGCTCCTAAATACCATTAATTCAATGAAGAGTAATTATTCAACTGGTATTGATGATATTCCAGATTATATTATAAAAATAACAGCAAGACAAATAATTTCACCTTTATTGGACATATGCAATTCATCCTTATCATGTGGTGTCTTACCACAGCAACTGAAAATGTATACTGAGAAAAGAAAACCTTTTTCCTCAAAACAAAAGAGTCCATGATTACAGTACCAGGTCAGACAGTGACATACATGTTAATCATTGTAACACTACATTATGCCAAAACGGTGTGTATCATGCAGGAACAAAACTATACAACAGATTACCAAGATGTACAAAATCTCTTCCTGAACTACAGAGCTTTAAAAAGTCAGTGACAGTCTACCTTCTGAAAAACTGCTACTATTCAATCTCACAGAATCTTATGCAAGAAAAAATGTAATTTGTATTTTTAATTGTAGAAATAAGTAATAAATGTACACTATTTTTTAAAAAAAATGTAATTATTAAGTGTATAAAACCAATATGTTTTAAAAATTTAAATAACATATGTTTGACATTCGAAAAACCAATAGATAAAAAGGGTTTCTGTCCAATATCCTGTGTACAATATATGTACTGAAAAAGAGATTTATATGGACAAATAAACAAATGTATACAATATTTTAAAATAGTTTTGACTTAAAAATGATGTTATTTTTCAAATGTGCTAATTACAAAAACTATGATGTAAATAGGATAATGTAAACATTACATTTATGTAAGCTTGTTGTAAAGAGATTAGGAACAGGACTTTTTGGCAGAGTGTAGAGTGTAATGTCTACCATAATTTTCACATTATCAACATTAAATACATCATAGTTATCCTAAAACATTATGTAAAAGGAAGACATTGTTAGTGGAAAGAAACTTACTCAATTAAATCTCTTTTACTTGGAATTTCATTGGAATTACTATCGCAAAAAGTTATTTATGTAATTTTGTAGCTAATGTCATATTTGGTTTTATGTAATCAATTAACTTTAAATTGTACATTGCAGAAAGTCTCACTTAATCAGTGTTTGCATTCAAATCTGATTATTTTAAACCTGTTGTAACTGCATTAGGTCAGTCCCTGGCACACTTTTCTGATGCCCAGTCTGTGTCATTTGACTGTATAAAATAATTAATAAAATATGAGACCTTTTTATTTTTACAATTTGTGTATCAAATCTGCTTTAAAGTACTTAGAACTCTTGAAGTGGAACCTGACATGATGGAGAGCCACAGGACAACAGTAAATATGCAACACTGACTGTAATGAATGTAGACACACCAATGAAGAAGAGACATAATTAAGAAGGAAAGCAAATTTTTTTGCCAATGGCACTTTATAATTTATCTAAAAACAAAGATGATGTGACTTGCCAAACGAAAGCGCTGGCACGTCGATAGACACACAAACAAACACAAACATACACACAAAATTCAAGTTTTCGCAACAAACTGTTGCCTCATCAGGAAAGAGGGAAGGAGAGGGAAAGACGAAAGGATGTGGGTTTTAAGAGAGAGGGTAAGGAGTCATTCCAATCGCGGGAGTGGAAAGACTTACCTTAGGGGGAAAAAAGGACGGGTATACACTCCTTTTTTCCCCATAAGGTAAGTCTTTCCGCTCCCGGGATTGGAATGACTCCTTACCCTCTCCCTTAAAACCTACATCCTTTCATCTTTCCCTCTCCTTCCCTCTTTCCTGATGAGGCAACAGTTTGTTGCGAAAGCTTGAATATTTCCCTCTATTAATTCATATCAGCACTTTATAATTTGGTTGAAAGAACAGCAGTATGTTTCGAAGGCTATCATAGGATTAAAACCAGGTGAACAAACTTACAGTGTGTATTCATCATACCACAAGAACTTCAGGAAAACCCACATTTAAATACATTTTTGTACATAATTTCTCAATGTAATACATACAATTGTCTGCAGAAATTTTCATGTAAATACAACCTTACTTTTTTGAACCTCAAGACTTGGTTATTTTTTGGTCCCTCATCATTAAAATAATCTTTGTGGCAATCATTTTAAATGACTGTAGAGAGTACACGTCTCTACATCTGTGGCATTGGACTGCCTACACAACTTACATATAGCTCATTTTTGTTCCTCCACATTTTCAGCAATAAATGCTTTGTCAAGTATAAAAAATTTTTATTTTATGATTAAAAATCATAGTTGAAGCTACAATACTGCATAACCAACTTTTCTTTTCTGATTTTCTGGATTTCACTCTGTCATACTTTACTCAGAAAATATGCTGTTACTGTGGGTCTCATATAGTTACAATTCTTTACACTCAAAATGACGCTGAAAGATTACCCTCTTAGGTGAAACAAGATTAAAAAAACATATGTAAATTCTGCTTTGCTGCAAAATAAAGAAATACAACATAACTGGAACATCAGAATATGCATGAGGCTGCCTGCATCAAAGTGTTGTCAATGGTAAGGCTGTAGTGCCAGGAGGCTGTAGCAGAATTCAGGATGACTTGCAGATGATTGGCAATTCATGCAATGGAAGACAGCTGTCAATCTGTCACAAAAACAAATTTCCATTTTGGTATACTGCTTTTAAAAGGGTAACAATTCCTTTCTTGTGAAAAATATTGTCTTGTGGAACCCTGTAGACTTTTATCAACTGAAGCCATGCTGCAAGAACTGCTTTCTGACACAGAGAGACATGTCACAAGCAACAACAATGTGGGGTGGCTGTGCAAGCTACAGCATTTATGTATAAAACGGAAACAGAGTCAGTTACATAGCATTGTTTCTTCAATGGTAAAATACAATAATATTCAAAGGTAAGTAACTTTTGCAAGAAGAATCTGCAAATCTATACAAACTTCAGTGAATGTCCTTCTCAGTATGACATTGAAAGCATATTGTAAAACACAGTGTTGATGTGCATTTGCTGTCTTTCAGCAAATGACTGCCCCATCCATTTCCTCATCACCCTATACAACAGCACTGTAGTGTGCGCACTAGTCAGAGGCTGCGATTTACTTGTCAGTTAACATAAGCCACCGATCAGTTACATACACTCCAGTCAAATGACTGGTCCCACTGTTTACTTGAGCCAGACTCAGACTGCTCATTGGCTCCTGTAGAGAGGTACAGGAGAGAGCACATTATTCATATGTCGGACTTAATTGTCAATTAAATTACTCTGCTATTGACTGCAACAACAATGATATTCCACTTGAAATAAAAGCCTGTATTGCCAAAATATTCAACACAAAATTATCTAAAATGACAGTGCCAAACAGTGTGTAAGGAAGGGTTATACATGCGAAGGTAAGTGATATGAAAACCTCCAAACACATAGTTGCATCAGAAAATTAAGCTTCAAAGTACCATCAGAGGCTTTTTTTGTGAAAAAATTATCAAATGAAGTCTGCATAGGAGGGTTCCAGCAGGGTCAGATTAACAGTTACACAGATTGCTTAGAAACAGTTTAAAAAGCTTGTAAGCCTGTTGCGGGATACGTTGGGCTGAAGAATGATTGATAAGAAAAAAACAGTGATATGCTGCACCCTTTCTAAGTCAATTAGCAATGAAGTTAGCTAATCAGGCTGTTGCATGTGCAAATTCAAGTGGCTCCTCAGACACAGTGTCAGCTGTTCTAGTAACATAGATGATAGTGCATGAGGCTGCTCAGCCTTTGGTTTGGGATCAATTCTTACTACCGCCATATGTCCAATTTTTGTATTGTTCTCTTGTTAGGTTTTAGGAAAGCAAACAGGCGAAGATCCATTTACGAACTTCCAGCATGCTGGAATAGTTGCAGGTCAGCAACTTCTGTTAATCACTATAACAGAAAACTAGCCAAAGCTGCAAATTTTACTTTCTTTATTTACTTGATGATTAGTTTCCGGCTAAGACCCAGTTCGAAATCATCCTCCATGACAGAAAATCAAATTTATGATCATGTACAGAACAGGTACTACTAAGTTTTTAAGCACATATCAAAAATACAGAACACATCATTTCAAGATTTATGTAACAGGTAAACAAAATGGTACTTCCAAAAATACAAAACCATGTCAAAAATATATACATATTATGAAGAGCAAATGTACAGTTATAGTGTTTACAGATAACTGTCACTGTAGAACTCCACTGCTGTAAGGAAACCTTAGGAAGGGGGCACCCTATCAAGATATAGGAAACCTTATGTATTTATTACAATATTCTCCAACTATCAAAAGTACAACAGTTAATACAATAACAGTAAAAATCAACAATAAAATTAATACTTTTAAAATCTTTACTAAAAACAGTCACTTAGTGTGTGTATGCAAAGTTGCATGCCATGTTGGCATATAAAAATCATTGAATGTGAAAGTATTAAAAGAAAACATAATAACAGGGCATTAAAAATCTTCATCAGTTCCAACCCTTTACAAGCATTAAAACTTTGCCATAATTGTTATATAAATTATATGAGGATAAAACAATTTTTTATGGATATGTCTCAGGTAAAAACAGATATTAAACTACAAAATTGTCTTTCACAAAGCACCAAACCTGTACTTGCCATCCTGAGGAAAGATGTAACATAAACACACTCATGAGTATATGGGGTAGGAGTGGGGTTGTAGATGGAGGCAGAGGCAGGGAAAGAGATAGGGAAAGGATGGTGGGCTGGGACATGAGGTAGAAGGGGGCCTGTAGATGGAGCACAAAAAGGGGGTCCAGTGAACAAACAAGGCAAAAATGTAAATAGTGGGTTTATGTTATGTCTTCCACCATGACAAGTACATTTTTGTTGCTTTGCGAAAGAGAACTTTATGGTTTCACATCTATTTTTACCTGGACATATACAGAAAAAAAAGGTTTAATCTTCACCTAATTTTGTAAAGTTGGTGATGGTAAAGTTTTTGCACTTGTAAAGGGTTAGAAATGATGAAGATTTTTAATGTCCTATTACATTGCTTTTTTTAATACTATTGTTGTGGTTTATGTTTATGCTTTTTACATGTTAACATGATATACAACTTTGTCATATACACCATATGTGGCAATGCTGCGATTCACTGTTCAGTGACTTTAAGTTTGATGTTTTGACTGTTTTTGGTACAGATTTTCAAAGTATTAATTTTATTGTTGACTTCTATTGTTATTTTATTAACTGTTGTATTTTTGATGGCTGGAGAATGTTCTAATAAATACAAAAGGTCCTAACAGGGTGCTGCCTTCTTGAGGTTTCCTTATGGCAGCAGGAGGAGTAGGCACTGTAACTGTTCATTTGCACTTCATAATACATGCATAATTTTAATATGGTTTTCATATTTTTTGGAAATACCATTTTGACTGTCTGGTAAGTCAATCTTAAAACAATATGTACTGTATTTTTGGTATGTGCTTAGAAATTTGGTAATACTTGCATTGTACATGATTGTAAATTTGGTTTTCTGTCATGTAGGATGATTTGAAAATGGATCTCAACCAGAAAATAGTAATCAAGTAAATAAAAAAGTGAAATTTGGAACTCCAGTTGATTTTCCATTATATTGAAAGCCCCATTTGGCAACACAGTCTCTGCAGATGCAGCAGTCTGATTGGGTAACTTTAATGCTAATTAACTTGGAAATGGTGCAACATATTGAAATGTTTTCTTAAGAATTATTTCTCAGTGCAACCTACCCTGCAACACCCTTGCAAGCCTTTCAGACTGTTTCTGACCACCCAGTGTTGTAATATCTTTTGAACACATCCAACAGACCACATGCAGTACCAATTGAGTATATGCTCCATGATATTCCCCATTATGACATTATGGATATGATATAGGTAGATTCATCAAACTGTTCCACAATATTTTGACAGATAACATCTGTAGGCACCCTATAAGTTCTATGCATGAGGGTAAGTCAATTATTATCTGCAAAGTAGTTACAAAATTTTATTGTAATCAAATAGAAAACTTACAAGAACATCATTTTTCGACATAGTCTCCTTGCATTTCAACGCACCTCGTCCATCATTGTACAAGCTTCCTGATGCCCTCATAAAAGAAGGTTCTTAGTTGAGCAGCAAATCAGGAATGCACCACTTCTTTCACTGCTTTGCTGAGGCAAATAAACAGCCCCTTAATACCTGTTTGAGTTGACCAAACAAGTGATAGTCAGAAGGGGCAAGATCGGGACTATATGGAGGATGATCCAGTACTTCAAATTAGAGTTTCTGGACCGTTTCAGTAATGTGGGCCGCAGTATGTGAACGGGCATTGTCATGCAACAACACAACATCTTTTGACAGCAATCATCGGTGTTTGCTTCGAATTGCAAGCTTTAGCCTGGCAGTAAGCATCTCACTGTAATGTACAATGTTTATTATTGTGCCCCTTTCCCCATAATTTTCCAGTACTGGACCTTGTGCGTCCCAAAAAACTGTAAGCGCCAGTTTACCTGCAGACGGTTGGGTCTTGAACTTCCTCTTGCATGGCGAATTTGGATGTTTCCATTTCATACTCTACCATTTACTCCCCAGCTCATAATGATGTGTGAGTTGTTTTCGGACCCGCCTTACACAAACTTTATGAAACCCAAGTCTGTAGTGGATGATTTCATAGGCAGAACCATGAGTAATTTGCAGATGATGTGCCACTTTGTCAATAGTTAATCATCTGTCTAAGAGAATCATTTCATGCTAACATTCAATGGTTTCTTCATTTGTGGTGGTAATCAGTCATCCAGCTCCTTCATCATGTGTAACACTTGTGAGACCTTTTTGGAATTTTTCAATCCATTCGTAGACACTCTGTTGGGGAAAAACATGGTTCCTGTACTGTACCAAAAGTCTTTGATGAATTTTAGCCTCTGCTACGCCTTCTGACCATAAAACACGGATCACTGAACATTGCTCTTCATTGATGCAAATAGACAATGGGGCAGCCATGATTAACAGCATGGCAGCAATAACGAAACTAGCCTAGCAGCTTGAAAATTGGAAAGATATCGCAACAAATAAACAAAGCATGCATCATCAATGTAAAACGACAGTACAGCTTATCAAAAATTGTCATCAATGTAGGCTTACAACCAAATTTGCAACTGCACAATTATTGGGAAAACACAAATTTTGAAACAGAAAAGATACATATTACATGCAAAAAAATCTCTGAGCTTTGATAAAAGAAAAACAGCCATATTAATTTCAATAACAAACCAAAAGACAAAAGTTACACATTGTGCATAACGCTTAATATTTAATTAAATTACCTTTTCAGACTTTATGTCTTGTCTGAAACTTAGGAGACAGAGACAATGAAATGCTTCCAAGTTTTTTCAGTTCTATCCAAAATAGAAAAAAGCCAAACTTGAGATATGAAAATTATGCTGTAGTTTTGAGTTAAAAGCATAGTTGATTCACAAAACTGTTCACATCAAAACTACTTTTATTATTTGTCAAGTCTGATATGGAACATGAACCACAGATGCAACCTATTCATAGAAAAACACAAAACTGTAAAACATCTGTTTTACAGTCATAGTGGAAAACACATCCAAATCAAATGAAGTATATCAATGTCAACACAACATAAACATCATATTCCCATAAGTAATTACCAATTACCAATAGTTACTGTAATCATGATTGTCAACATGTATGTTTTACATTTTTCTAGTTTCTGTAGTAGTATTAATCTGTCTGAAAAGTGTGTAAACTAAAACCAGAATAACAAATTCAGCCTGAACCTGGAGGTTTTATGAGATCTTTACCACATCAATGCAGATGACATACTTGGTTGTCATGGACACAAGGACGCGGGTGTTTGTTGAGGGTAACTCTACAAACTGACATGTTGTAATGTATGTGAATATTGTAATCAGTTTTGGAAGTGTATCAGAATCTGGAATTAAACTTTATGGTAGAAAATGACGTCATGGCCCAGACTATTTATTTAAAAGCAAACTTCAAACATAAACCTGCTACCAGAACCTATTTTTATAAGCTTGCACAAGAAGAAGCAGCAGTCTGGGAGGTTATCATCAAAACAATTAATTCAGCTACTTCATTTTCAGACTGTCCAAATTTAGATACTTTGGGGTAGAAGACTGGTAGTAAAATTGAGTCACACCCAAATGTATTAGGACAAGTGAATGAAGCAACATTCCACTATGGAGTTGGATAATGAATGCAACATTGTGGTAACTGCAAGAATGTGTATGGACATTACCTGACCTGTGCTTTGGTGAATGTCAGGTGGTGTAATGTTCACGGTCAGTATTGGATGCTATATCTCTAACTTCAGACAGTGCTGACTTCATTCATTACATAAAGAAGGAGTAGTCTTATATCCCACTGCTCGTGACAGTGAGATCACAAGTGCTTCTATCTGAATCTTCTAGATGGTGAATAAAAGCTACTTTTTGGTTTACTGTGGCAGTAATGGTATTTAAAAAATCAACCATTGTCTGAGCTATGGGCACCCTCAGATAACATTGCACCTATGTGCAATTTGATGTATTTACCAGGCATTATCATTCCAGACCGCCACTCATTCAACCATATTCTTCCATCCTACCCTCTGTCTCCATATACCACTTCCTCTCTTCTCCCTCTTCTCATTCCTCCCTATGTATCTCTGTCTGTTTGCCTGTCTTCCTCTGTAGTTACTTTTTTACTTGTCATATTTCTGTTGATATTATCTAGTACATCTTTCCATTTGTATACTTTAGGTTAATCTGCCAACAGTCTTTGTCACATGTTTCTGTTCTTTACTCACAATACACAGTGCTGATAATAAATTTTGATATCTGATGTACTGTCTTCCTTGAGGATATTACTATATTTACTGAAACAAATTTTACTTTTTATTGCATAATGTATTCTATTTCCTCTTCATTAAATTCTTTATGCTTCATTTGGTCACAGTATAAACTTTGATTTAATTGACTATAGTGTTTTCTCTTAGCGACTACAACCCACAAATCTTTTATTAAAGAACCCAAAAAATTCACTTTGTTCATCATTATGTATTGATTCTGAGAAGATAAAAACTTACCTAGACTTCCCACCCAACATTTGCCAGCTTCAAAGTCAGGTGCATGGAGCTCAAATTCTTGAGTTTGTGGATCATATGTAGCTGTCAGTCTCATTCCTTTCGCATTTGTTCCATGTGAGATTTCAGTGAGGCCAAAACAACCTCCAGCCTTGTGAACACAAAAGCAATGAGACACAGCTAAATTGTAATAATTAATAATGTTTCAGTACAAAAAATGGTCCAGTTTTTTAGAAAACAAATCAGAAGCTAATACCCACTGATATCAGTTCCCTTTCAAGGAATCAAGGAAATAGTATCCATTACAAAGAAAAGCATAACAGAAACTTATTAAATATTAAGGTATTAAAAAAACTAGTGTAAATGTGTGTGTTTCTTCAGCACCAATAGTTTTTGTTTATTGTTATTTCTTCAGTGATACTCTTTGTTCTACCTCAAAACCAAACACAAAATAAATATAATATTTCAATAAAATGATCACAAAAAGCTATTAGTATAATAATTAAGCAGGACTTCAATGAAGACAAAGAGAAAGACAGAGGAAAACTACCACATCAGCAGGTGAATATGTGAGCCACCCATTATTTGTATTTTTGTTTGACATCTTAAAATATGTTATTGCTTCATTGATGGAGTACAATTATCATATTTTATGATGACTGGATTTTATATGCTACGAAAACAGGAAGCAGAAAGTTGTCTTTCAGTGCCAACACTGCCACTATTAGATGCTCCAAGCAGAAGATATATTTTTTTGATGCACCTCATTGTTTGCTATTTTCACAGTAATAAACTAATGAAACAGTGTTAACCTGTGGCACTCTAGCACAGAAGATGTCACAAATTTAGTTTATTATTTGTGTTATTTTCCCAAAACTTTTCATTGATTATGTCACAGCTTGTGTGTAATGAAGATTTGTGATTACCACTGAAAATTTGTATTATATTGTGAATTGTAAACTAAATTCATACTTTTTTGAAACTTTTGGTAACAGCATCTTCATTCAAAAGCGATTAGCCCTCATTTCAATGTGTGTTTGTATAATAAAATGTGTTTTTCAAAATTTTCAGATGTTCATGAGTGTAATACTTGACTTACTTCATAGCAAATTGTGACTTGCAGTTGTGTATTCTGCAAATCTTTGGCAGCAATATATTTTCAGAAAATAATTTTCCCTTCATTGCAGTGTGGGAATTTATGTGCAGTGCGGGTATTTATGTGATTAATGCATTATTTTCATTTTTTTCTGCTTGAGATGTTTTCTTCCAAGTCAATATTTTAAATTTTGTGATTGTAACATAAACGTTGCTCCTACAAACTCAACTGCTGTGTTGTGATACTATGTTTTGCACAAATTATAATTTTGTATCAAGTTACATTTGTTAGTATAATTTTTTCAAAGTAACTATATTTTCCTAAGATACATGTATACAATAATATAGAAGTATTTGCCACAATTATCAGTTTGAATAGATTAGTGTCAGTCATAATTTGTTGTCAGTATCCTTTACGGAAGTAGCCAGAAGCAGTACATTCTGCATGACAATGTATAACTTGACTCATTCTACGTCCCTGAAGGCTCTCCTTTATAATGTGAGTTACAAAACAGAATGTACAAATGATTGAATATATGAATGCATTTTGTTTCCTACATCTACAGCAATTAATAGTGTTGACACTGACATACATTAACAGTTTTTGACACTGTTATACAAGTTGGTCAGTGAGCATAGCTTCAATAATCCCATTTTTTCTCTCTCTAATTTTACACAAAATACTTTCTTAGTTGTAGTAGCTTGAAATTTTAAAGGAAACTCACAATTCCTGTAGTGTAACAACCCCTAAAACTAAAGCACTGTCTGTGAGGCTAATTTAAAACTAATTATTTACTGTTCATTGCACCAGTCAGAGTGCAACGTCACTGTGACTTCTGTTCTCGCACAGGATGAGGTAGTGGCTGTTTGTAAGTGGTTGGAAATCACTTGACTGTCATCAAACAATTGGAAACTGCATTGAATGGATATGAAGTGTGAATTGCCAATAGTCCTGTACATCTACATCTGCATCTACGTATGCACCCTGAAAACAATTGTGATGTGCATGGCAGTGGGTACTTAGCATTGTACGACTTGCTTCGGTTTCCTGATGGTCCAACCACATGTGGAATCCATGAGAATGCCATAGAGCACACTGTAATTAATGTTATTAGCATAATTAGTGTAATTAGTCTTCACAGTCTCTATGGCAGTGATACCTATGAGGATGAAGAATATATATAGATTCATCAATTAATACTTGAAAATTTATTAATAGGCTGTTGTGGGATAATTTGCCTCTATCTTCAAGTGTACACCAGTTCAGGTTTTTCAACATTTAGGTGGCACTCTCCTGTGAGTCCAACAAACATATATGACAATATGTACTCCCTTTCTTTGTACATGTTCAATGTCCATGGCTAGTCATATTTTCTTTCAAGAGGCTTTTGATGATTACACATCACAAACAGCCTTGTGCATCGCAGAAGTAGCAAGAATGCATTTCACTGCAATAGAAAGCAGCTGTGAGAAACATGAATGTGAGATTTTGGAGAAAACAGAAAAGATCCATGAAACTTTTAATAAAGAATTAAAAACAGTCAGAGAAGCAGTCACATCTGATGTGGAAAATGTTAAACAAGAGGTAAAGGACATTAAAGCTCAATTAAAAGCAATTCCTGTTTGAACCCCCAAGGTTGATGATTGACCATTGCAAGATTTGTGAGCAGAACTCAGTTTGTTGAGATCACAAGGCAGGAGCATCACACAGGCAAACTTCACAATAACTATTGATGGCATGAGGGCAGACGTAATAACAGGTACCTGTGTGATAAATGACAGCATGATTCAACCCAAGCAATTTTCTACATTTATACCTGAAAAACACGATGTGGATCCAGTATTATTTATAAAGTCTTTTCACTGTGTACTGCTGCAAACTTGGACCAAAAATCAGAAGATCAGATTTGTTAGATGCTCTATGCAATGTGATTCGGCTTTGTGAGCAACAGAAGCCACTGACACAATTCAGATGCACCAAGATTTTGTAGGTGCATTTTTGTCAAAATACTGGTGATGCAGAGTTCAAGAGAAGTCATAAAGGAATCTTTCAATTCAGAATATTTAAGATAAGTGACATGTCATGGATATTTATGAAAGTGACAATATTATGAAAAGGAAAGTAGCAACTCAGCATACAGTGCGGATGCTGAGTCGCAGATAGGCACAATAAAAAGACTGTCACAAATAGTGTATAGGAAAGTCATTGCTGAGTGACTGTAGGAAGCTACAGGATGACTGAGACAGAATTTATAGTTGGTGAGATGAATGACAGTTTGCTCTAAATGTAGAAAAATAAGTTAATTCATATGAGTACCAAACACTCTCCTGTAATTTTTAGTCACATCAATTAAATATCTTGGTGTAAGATTGCAAAGTGATTTAAAATGGGACAGGCATATAAGAATTGTAGCAGGGAAGGCAAATGGTCTACTTTGCTTTGTTGGGAGAATTCTGGGAAAGTGTGTTTAATCTGTAAAGGAGACTGCATGAAGAATACTAGTGCATTCTTGAAAACTGTTCAGTTGTATGGATTAGAGGAAGGTACTGAAGAAATTCAGAAGTGTGCTCTTGGTGTAGTAAAGAGACACTTTGTGAACTCAAATAGGAATCTGTGGAGGGAAGACGAAGTTCCTTTCATAAAACTCAATTGATAAAATTTAGAGAATTGGCATTTGTTGCTGACTGCAGAATGATTTCACTGCCACCAATGTACATTTCACATAAGGACCACAAAGACAAGATAAGAGACACAAGGGAGTGTGTGGAACCATATACATAGTCACTTTTCCCTTTCTGCTTTTGTGAGTGAAACAGAACTGGAATTGACTAGTAGCGGTAAAAGTTACCCTTCACATTACACAGTGTGGTGGCTTGCAGAGAATGTATTAGATACTGATGTAGATGCAGTTGTTTTACATGGTCCACAGTCAGCCAAAGTCAATGCAGAAAGAAAAAGAATGAAGTCACAAACCCAGTTGATGAGTCTTTATCTTTATGGAAGCTTATGTCATTGACTGGATAGACAATGAAAAAAAAAGTAAACTTGATAAGGAATATTTTTGGTAAGGAAAACATACTTTCAAATGTAAACCTCTGATGCCTGTGAAACAAAAATTTAAAATTAATTTTTACTGCTAGTGATGACATACAACAATGTGACATGGACTTTTAAAGTGAAAAAAATTTAAAACACAAGATTAGTCACTGAGTATCAGGAAAAAACCAAAAGTATAAGAGAACAAACAAGAGTGAACACTGGAATGAAAATAAAATGGCAGTGGGCCATGGAAAGCAGAAAGGAAAATTTATGGTAGATGGACCAAGGGAATTCTCTGTTGCAGTTCAGCTGATAAGAAAAGACAAACAACCTAACAGTAGGTGGATGGATGATGTAACAAAACATGGTGGAACAACACTGATGTGAACAGCTGAAGCAATTAATGTATGGAAAAGTCTAAAGAATGCCTTTATCCAACAATTGATGTCAGTGGATGCTGTGGTAGTTGATTTAGTTTTGTTAGTGATGATGGTGAATTGAGGTAACAAAGCAAGAATTGATGAAGTGATGAGTCTGAGGACATTAAGCTTGAATTACACATCAGTCAACAGATATAAAACTTGCTAATGAAGAGAAAGAAGTGTGTGTGTGTGTGTGTGTGTGTGTGTGTGTGTGTGTGTGTGTGTGTGTGTGTGTTTAATAATAGTGAACTATAGAGTGATTCAAAATGAGTGGGACAAAAAGAAAATATTTCTGTGACTACAGTAATTACTTTATTTCAGAAATACACACATAGACTGAAAGGCTGGCAACAATAAAACAATGAAAAGTTGCCATTGTTGTTCAGTGTTGGTGTTAGTATCCAAAATAGTGGCATGCATGATACAAAAGGCACACTGTGTCATATAATATGCAAAAACATAATGTATAATTATTGTCCAAAGATATTTTTGGACAAGTTTTGTAAAGTGGTGCCATATTGCCACAAGACTGCTAGATGGGGAAAGCATTTCAAGGAGACAGGATGCATACGCAAGAAGAAAACCACAGGATAGCCATTCATTCAAACTAAAGCAATGGAAAACATTAATATGATCTATGAAAGAAGCCCCAGGAAATGCATGCATTGTACCAACAGACAAACGAATGTGTCACAACCAACACTGTGGCATGTGTTATGCAAATGTCTGCAGTTCAAAGCTTACAGAATTCAAATGTTGCAAGCACTAAAACCAACTGGTAAACCAAACTGAAGACAATAATGCATTGATTTTCAGTTACAGATGCAGATGGATCATTTTGTAAACATATTTGCATTCTCTGTTGAAGCCATAGTTCACTCAACTAGCAAAGTGAACAAGCATGATTTGAGAATATGGGATACACAAAACCTCCATGCCTTTCTGGAACATGAATGTGTTTCTCCAAAACTTTACGTTTTCTGCAACATAACCAACTGGAGAGTCTTTGGTTCTTTCTTTTTCACAGTACGTACGGTACCTTTAAAGGCATAACCTAATATTGATAAGCTTTCTCACTGGTTGTTGCCTCAGGTGAGAGAAAAGGTACATAACATCAGGATGGAGTCCCACCACATTTGCATAACCTTGTATGTAGTCATCTCAATGAACATCTTCCACGGTGGCCGGAAAGTCTTGCTGCTCATGTTGTGATTCCCCAGGTCACCTGACTTTGCACCAATGAATTCTTTTCTTCTGCAGATGTGTGAATGACATGATTTAATATCCCCATTTGTGCAGGACTTACAGCACCTAAGGCATCAGCCAATCAGCACATTTAACTCCATTGATTAGGCTACATTAAAACATGTCTGGCAGGAAATGTTGTACCAGATAGACCTCTGCCACATCACAAATAGTGACCACATCAAACATCTGTGAACGTTCATCACCAGAGTTAACCCTTCAGCCTACATATATGCTCCTGAAATAAAGTCATTAGTGTAGTCATATGAATACTTTCTTTTTGCACCTTTCATTTTCAGTCACTCTGTATAATAGTGAAGTAACATAACTACAGTGCTATTCTGTACATGTGATTATGTATTCTTCCACATAACTTAACACATCCAACATTATGAAATTTAATAAAAATAAATAAACATACATGGATACTGTGTATTACCACTTTATATAATGCTTGCTATGTTACATAAATAATACTTACCTTCCCTTGATCAACTTCTTCGACAAACTTATAGTGCCTTGGAGTACCCATGCCACGGATGGTATTTATGTAAAATCCAAAGTTAATGTTTGTCTTAACAGCAAGTGATGGATCATAGTGATATATTGCAGCCAGATATGCACCAGGCTAAATTAAGTATAAAATAGTGTTACATATACACAATAAAAGACCCAGATTCATTACTGTCTCATATTTCTTTGTTGATGGTTTTACACAAGCAGAGTTAACATGAGTGAAAAATAAGAACAACCAACTATACAAATGTGAAGAACCCATATCCAGAGAGTTGAAGATGCACAGAAAATAATACAATGAATTTCAGACTGTCTGAATTGAGGTACAGGGTCAAAGAGAATATGAGGGCAACAAAAGATGGATGCGGATGCTGAAAGATGTCAGGGAGAGGAAGAGAAGAAACTGGAATGAGGCACAATTGCTTAGCTTCATCAACCAAATGAGATCAACAGGGCCAAATGCATAATATACATTAATATCATCACCTATGCCTTTGATTTTCTTTGCAGTAGCAGTTTTTTCCCATCCCCTTAATAATATGCCAACCTTTTTTCCTATCAATTTGGGATCAGAACTTTAAAAACAGGCCCACTACCATGTAAATTAGGATGCTGGACCCCTGTCAGTACATAAAATATAGCTGGTTGAAATTTGACACTGAGGCCAGTATGCAACTAGAACCAACTGAAGCGCCTCCTCAAAGTAATAGATAGCCAGTCTCATTGTTGATAAAGAAACTTCCCCGTCTGAATCACTTGATCTGAAGGCCTTAATTTTGTCACTCTGCACCTCAAGCCATTCAGTCTTTCACTTACTCATGATCTTCCTTCTCCAAGTGAATATAATAGCATACAGGGAATGGCACATATTGGCACAGTGACTCCTTAATATGACTCACTGTTGACTGTATCTGTTGTTTCATGCTCCACAATTACCATGTGACTCTATGCTTAGTAGATGAGACATATTCAGCTAATCATAGTAAATGTAGAAAGGAAAATTGGTAAATTATCTCTGCTGAGGATAATTACATTACACTATGCAGACAACTTAGATATAACACTTGTCCCTTCAATTAATGCTAATTATATCATGATTTTTATTTGGCTCAGTCATTGGTTTGGTTTTTCTTGTGATTAGGTTAGATTAGATTAGATTAGTTTTTCGTTCCATAGACCCGTGCTGAGGAGATCCTCGTGGATGTGGAACATGTCTTTTTTTTTTTTTTTTTTTTTTTTAAGCTGAAATAACAATACTAATAGTATGAATATATACAATACATCATTTGTTTCTATTAAAAAATTCGTCAATGGAGAACAAGGAGTTGGCCACTAGTAAGTCTTTCAGGCTCCTTTTAAACTGATCTTTATTTGTAACTAAATTTTTTATGTTTACTGGCAAATTATTGAAGATGTGTGTTCCTGAGTAGTGGACCCCTTTTTGAACTAAAGTAAGTGCTTTTAAGTCCTCGTGCAGATCATTTTTGTTCCTGGTATTGTATGTATGAACTGAGCTGTTTGTTGGAAAAAGAGATATATTATTTAGGACAAACTTCATTAATGAGTAAATATACTGAGAGGCAGTAGTTAGTATACCCAGTTCTTTGAAGAGGTTTCTACAGGATGTCCATGAATTTACTCCACAAATAATACATATTACATGCTCTTGGACTCTGAAAACTTTTGTTTGACTTGAAGAGTTACCCCAAAATATTATACCATATGACATTATGGAATGAAAGTAGGCAAAGTATGCAAGCTTTTTCATTTTTATGTTGCCTATGTCTGCTAACACTCGAATTGCAAATACAGATTTGTTAAGGCGTTTCTGCAGTTCTGTGGTGTGCTCTTCCCAACTGAATTTATTATCAAGTTGTAATCCCAGGAATTTAAGACTGTCAACCTCTTCTATCTGCTCTTCTTCGTATTTTATGCATATGCTGGGTGGAAACCTCTTACAGGTTCTGAATTGCATATAGTGAGTCTTTTCAAAGTTTAATGTCAGTGAGTTGGCTTTAAACCATTTATTAATATCCATGAAAATATCATTAGCAGATCTTTCTAGAACTACACTTGACATACTATTTATTCCAATACTTGTGTCATCTGCAAACAAAACGAACTCTGCTTCTGGCAGTGTAACTGATGAGAGATCATTAACGTACACAAGAAAAGGCAGTGGCCCTAAGATGGATCCTTGTGGGACACCACATGTAATTTCTTCCAATTCTGATGATGACCGATGACTTAATTCACTAGTCCCTTGCACTGACACCCTTTGTCTCCTGTTAGTGAGGTATGACTTGAACCATTTTGCAGCACTGCCTGTGACACCATAGAATTCTAATTTACTTAAAAGGATGTTGTGGTTCACACAATGAAATGCCTTTGACAAATCACACATTGCAGTGTACTTGTGGGAACTGGGATTTCACATAACTGTTGCAGTGGTATGTGGTCTCAAGGGCATTTTCACGCTATGGTAACTGGTCATATTGCTATGAACCCACACACCAGACCCTTTTTTATTTTAATTATTTATTTATTTTGGGGGGTGAGGGTTCATTTCATCCTGTCAGCCAGTTTCCTATGCTATCTGTTTTTCCTTCTTCAGTTAATGTAGTGTACTGGTTCCATTTATGTTTCCATGTTTCACATTAAGTATGGCATTTCCATTCCTGTTTGGTTTGCTGATTGTCTCAACCTAGAATTTTTCTCTCAAATAAATATCAAGTTGGTAGTTTTAATTGATAATGTTGTGGAAGTTAAATGTACAGTGTTGGTATATAAATATCCTGGACTTTTGTAGTCCAGTACTGTAACGAGAATTCCAGTATATTGCACAGGTGGTGTCAAATTTATAATATAATTTTGTACAAGCTTAAGATTTCTTGTAAATAATAAACTTATCTTCCTTGAAAAAGGAATTTCAGTTTGCCCACAAATACCATTTGACACATATGGCACCTACAGTTGACTTGTACAAAAAGCAATTAATTCATTTGGAGTTGTGGTGAAGAAGAAGCATTCACTCTGGATATAACTAGATTTTCAGCATATCCTATAAGCATTATACCTACATTCGGATGCTTAGTAATATATGTGTATACACTGATGGAAAAAAATTGCAGTACCAGAAAATAATTAATGTGAAGTAATGAAATTTTGGGAATACATTTGTCTAGGTAACATTTTTAAGTGATAAACATTGCATGTTCACAGGTCAATGTGAGCACGAGATAAGCCACCGTAAATGTGAAATGGTGGTACAATAATACCCGGTGTAACTGCCAGAATGTTGAATGCAAGGATGAAAATGTGCATGTGTTGGGTTGTACAGGTGCCAGATATCTGTCAGCGGGATGGAGCTCTATGTCTGTTGCACTTGATCGGTCAATACATGGATGGTTAACACTTTTTGTGGATGATGCTGTAGTTGCCATCTGATGATGTCCCATATGTACTCAACAGTTGACAGATCTGTTGATCGAGCAGGGCAAGGTAACATGTCGGTATTTTGTAGAGCATGCTGGGTTACAACAGTGGTATGTGGGTGAGCGACATCCTCTTGGAAAACATCTCCCCAGGGATGTTGTTCATAAAAGGCAGTACAAGAGGTTGAATCACCTCAATGATGTACGTTTTTGCTGTCAGGGTGCATGGGATAACCATGAGAGTGATCCTGCTGTCATATAAAATTAACATCCTGGACTGTAACTTCAGGTGTAGGTCCAGTGTGTCTAGCTCACAGGTAGAAAGAAGAATCCTTTATTGTATGATTATATGATAGTGGAACAAACACTGGTAGCAGTTACTTCTGTAAAATATTTCGGAGTATGCGTGCGGAACGATTTGAAGTGGAATGATCATATAAAATTAGTTGTTGGTAAGGCGGGTACCAGGTTGAGATTCATTGGGAGAGTCCTTAGAAAATGTAGTCCATCAACAAAGGAGGTGGCTTGCAAAACACTCATTCGACCTATACTTGAGTATTGCTCATTAGTGTGGGATCCGTACCAGATCGGGTTGACGGAGGAGATAGAGAAGATCCAAAGAAGAGCGGCGCGTTTCGTCACAGGGTTATTTGGTAACCGTGATAGCGTTACGGAGATGTTTAACAAACTCAAGTGACAGACTCTGTAAGAGAGGCGCTCTGCATCGCGGTGTAGCTTGTTCGCCAGGTTTCGAGAGGGTGCGTTTCTGGATGAGGTATTGAATATATTGCTTCCCCCTACTTATACCTCCCGAGGAGATCACGAATGTAAAATTAGAGAGATTAGAGCACGCACGGAGGCTTTCAGACAGTCGTTCTTCCCGCGAACCATACGCGACTGGAACAGGAAAGGGAGGTAATGACAGTGGCACGTAAAGTGCCCTCCGCCACACACCGTTGGGTGGCTTGCGGAGTATAAATGTAGATGTAGATGTAGAGGTGGATTGTAGGCCCTTGACTGGCCACCTCCTGACCAATGCATAGCCATCAATGGCACAAAGGCAGAAACAGCTTTCATCAGAAAACACAACACACCTCGTTGCATCACTGTGGTGTCAACTGCTGCACAAATTGCTGCTGCAGATGCAGTATGACCTGCCAGAGCCGTATGCCAAACACAATGGTCTTCCCTCTCAGTAGTGCCATCCGGGGCCTGGTCTTCTTGTGACTGTACATTCTCATGACCACTGCTGCCAGAAATCATGTACAGTGGCAATATTCCTGACGAGTCTTTCTGCAGTATCACAGAAGGAACATCCAGCTTCTCACAGCCCTATAACACAATCGCCTTGAAACTCAGTGAGGAGTCAATAAATGTGTCTTTGTCACGTTAAAGTCATTCTTGACTAACATCAACCCACCATGTCCAATCTCAAAGGTAACTAATACTAACAACCAATACAGAGTTTATTTAAAGCAAAAATGATTTGCATCCTCATAGAAGCATTACTAACACAAGTCTTACATGACTGGTGTGAAATTGGAATAGGTGTCATCTTTCAGATTCAGAAACATACCTACCAACTTTCTTTTATGTCACACAACTCCTTCTTGATGTTGCTGTTTTTTGTCATCAGTGTAGTTCTGTTAGATTTCTTTCTGCACAAGTTTCCAATAACTAATTACCAACTGTCAGGTCACACAACATAATAAAAAAATGTTTGACAATTTTCAATGTGTATATTGCCTTATCTATCCACCTGACACATTCTGTTTCCATGTTTGTTGTATCTTGTATGCCCTATATTTGATTTTACACTAATTCTGCTGCACGTTTTTAAGAAAAAGATCCCTAGTGTGGAGAATGTTCAAGGGTCATAACAAGGAGATGAAGATGGAACACTGATCCCAGAAGGAAGAAAAAAAGGGAAGAAGAATGATGATATGATTAATAAGTTTGTAATTAATGACTTTTGATTTTATTAATGTGTTGCATACACTAACTTAACTGTCACAGCTAGAGTTTTGAAAACAAAACAGGCAAATACTCTTTGTAGGGATACCCTTAACAGATAAAGATCCATGCTGATTCAGTTCAAATAGTGTCTACATGATTTTTACACTCATAATTTCTCTAGCCTTTTCTTTCAAACATTTTGATTTTGGCAGAACCTTGTGCATAAATGTTATCTGTGAAGTTCTCTCTCTCTCTCTCTCTCTCTCTCTCTCTCTCTCTCTCTCTCTCTCTCTCTCTCTGTGTGTGTGTGTGTGTGTGTGTGTGTGTGCGTGTGTGTGTGTGTGTGTGATATGTTATCAGATAACTACAATTGTGTAAAAAAATTCTCAAATTCAAAAGAATAATAATTAAATTATGTAACACAATTTTTGTACAAAATTATCATTTAGAAAGTTCTAAAAAGAGAGTGTGGCATCGATCCATGGATTGATTGGCCAGAACATCATATGTGTATTATGTCTTCGAGTGGATCTTTGTTATTGTATACTTCCGGGACCTCAGTTCCTGCCTAGTCTTTGACCTGTACGTTGTTGTGTAATAAAAGTATTGATGATTAGAAGAGAGAACCATGGTCATTACCTTACCACCTTGATATCTCCTTCAGTGGTGACCCCAAAGTTCGAATAATCCATCAAACTGAGTAAAAAGTGACTACCGCGCTGGCTTCTGCATTCTGCATGGACCTTTGTCCGCTACACAATTGCCTTCTACAACACGCCACTGCCGCCCGGTTTTCACCTGCAACAGCAACTAAATTCAAGCATGCCAGCTGTAGTCGGTGCCCGACGTGAATTTCCGCAGTCCTATAGCCTTGAGAACCCAGGGACCTTGTCAGGTGCAGTGGTTTTGAACATGACGCCAGCGATCTCTGACTTCGGCTTTGTTAGCTCTAAAGTGCTTCAGTTTTCGCCACACAGCAGTACAAGAAACCACTACACACTGATACCAAACTTTAATGCAAGTACTGTAAATAGTGGGGAGCATAGTTTTCATAATGTGCCACAACAGGACACCTTTTTGAATGTGCAAGCTCCATGTGTGTATCACTCCACGCTGGTTGCACACTACGTGAATGACATTCGCCAGCCTGTTACTCTGAGTGTTCATCAGTGCAGTAATTTGAGCGCGTCAGGTTCCACCAAGCTCATCAGTGACTCTGTGGTGGACAATTTTGCTGCAGATGTGGAGGACCAATTGCATAATAACCTGTTGAGCAACTGCCGTGACCACTTTGACCTTCCGCCGCAACAAGCGGTCCCGCTTTGCTCCACGTTGGGCTTCCTGCTAACGGATTTCGCCTCCCCTCTAGCTACTATGAACACAGCCGGTACGTCTGCTTCCTCTCTACCGCCCGCATGATGCAGAGTTAACTTTGACTTACCTACTCCCGCGTCCACAAGTGGCTGCCCACATTCTTCGACCGCCAGTTCATCAAATCTGTCGAAACTTCCGGCATTCAAACCTGCCCACCCGGAAATCTGGTTCAACCTGGTTGAGCAAACTTTCAGTGTCTGTGAACTTGATGACAATGCCCGTTTCACATGTCTCATGAAGCACCTCCATGACCATGTCGACTTAATTTACGACCTGGTTAAATCACCTCCTCTGAACGAGAAGTATGCTACAGCTAAACAAGCAATACTGGAATGTGTCTCCAAGACAAGAAGAGAAAACATTCGACAGCTCGTCTATGAAGAATGCCTCGGCGACAGATCTCTGTCCCAGCTGTGGCGATGCCTTCGACTTCTCGTCGGTGAATATGACATGCCAGACGCCACGTTCACCGAGATTTGGATGGAAAAGCTGTCTCTGTCTGTCCAAACGGCCATCTCCACCTACGAAGATAGACCAAATAGCGAATGCTTGTGCGCCACCAACTGAGTTTACTTCGCTCTACTACGTGAACGCCATGCCCAGCATTCTGGCAGCTATGCCAGTTTCCAACCACAACCAGGGTCCCAACTTGGACAACCCACTAAACCTAAGTCTCTCAAGCTCGCCGCACTTCACGTCCACACAACAACAGCGCATCTGACTCCGAGGAAGTTTCTGGGCTGCCGCCGTCTGACCACTCGCAGGAGCAGACGTCCGCCCGTAAATACTGTTTATTCCATGCAAAATTCAGGGAACAGGCATGCAATTGTAAACCGCTGTGCTCCTACCCAAACTTCAACCACAGGTAGGCAGCGGCGGCACCTCCTGCGACGTAAACAACAGGCGCTGTTCCACGCTCCATTCTGTGTCCAACACTAATGCTTCAAATGGACAAGTCTATGTCCACGACTTGAACTCTGGCACAAACTTTCTCATCGACACAGGCGCAGATGTTTCCCTACTTCCATCTTGTCTTGCTACCAAAAAGATCCGACTACACAAAACTGTCCTACGTGCTGTAAACTCATGTAGTTTGTTGTGCTTAGGTTCTTTTTCATATGCAGTGTCCCTCTCGCCTGAGTGCAACCTGCAGTGGTCCTTCCTGGTGGCTGACATCGACGATCCCATTTTGGGCATCGACTTTCTGTGACACCACAAACTGTAGCCTGACCTCGTCAAGAATACAGTGTTCTACCACCCTATGCAGGAACACATCCCGTGTGCTTCGTCGAGTGTCAATAGTACTGCTAAACAGGTCCACCTGGCTAGGAAGGGTAATAACCCATCCTCTGAGCTCTTGTCATGGACAAATAAGTGGCTCACGGAGCGTGTCGAGTCTACACGCCTGCGCTTGGAACAACTTGAGTTATGCTGTCGCCTCAATGACTTAAGTAACGTGTTATCTTCGGCATGGCAGCGGCTTGCAGCAGATGATGCCTCGGCAACACACAAGGTTAGTCAGTGCCACTACAGTGTTCTCGCGCCCAAGTGCATTTGTGACCGTGTGCCACCTACACTGTACAGTGTCCGCACTCCCACCAGCTCTAACTGTGTTAATTCGAGCGCACATTCATCCCCCTCCTCGCTTGGGCAGCTAACTTCCCAGGCGCAGGTTAATGTTTTTGATTTACTGTCATCAGTAGTTCATTTGTGCCCGCTACCGCCAGCAAGCTCTACAGCAGCGCCTTCGGTTACTAATAAACAGTGTACCAACCTTGTTTCGCGTAGCTCACTTGTTTGTCACTCCCAGCCACCCAACAGTTGGCACTTACGCAAACTTTCGCCATCTGTGGCACAGCCCAGCCTAGCGGCTGCTGCGCACACTATACCACAGACAGTCACCTCGTGTAACATGTTGTGTGTTTCCGTGGTTACAGATGGCACCGCCCACAAAATTTGCTTGCAAGACGGACCACCTATCTCTTGCCGACCACGCCGTCTCAAGCCAGAACTCATGAAAGTGACTCGCGAACAAATAGACAATCTCTTAACAGCCAGCATCATTGAACCATCTGCCGCATGCTGGGCCTCGCCTATCCACTTCGTCACAAAAAGCGACGGCACCTGGCGTATGGTTGGCGACTATACTAAGTTGAACTCTTGTACTAACATAGACAAGTACCCAGTTCCTAACGTTTCGAATTTTAACCATGCTCTTGCAGGCACCAAATATTTTTTGGTAGTGGACTGTAGGAGGGCCTATCATCAAATTCCGATGGCACCAGAGAATATTGAAAAGACAGCTTTTACAACACCTTTCATTACCAGTTCATGCCCTTTGGCCTCCGCAATGCTGCACAAACTTGGCAGAGATTCATAAACAAGGTGTTGTTTCATCTGGATTTTTGTTTCGTTTACTTGGATGACATTCTTATTTTCAGTCCTACTTTGCAAAAGAACAAGAAACATTTGCAGATTGTTAAAGACACTCTTACCACTGCCGGTGTTGAACTGAATAATAAGAAGCTCCAGTGGCATCAGACTTTGGTATGATTCTTAGGCTACATCGTGTCAGCTAAGGAATTCACGTCTCCCGAGGATAAAATCAAACCTGTTTTGGATTTGCCACGCCCTCACTCGTTTAAGGAGCTGTGCAGGTTCATCAAAATAGTTAATTATTATAGGAAGCACTTGCCTGCCGCAGCTGAGGTTCAGGCTCCCCTAACAGATGCCCTTGATGGCAAAAATACGACCGGTATTTGCCCGGTCCCCTGGACCCCTGCCATGAAACAAGCTTTTGAAAAACTGCAGCACCTACTAGAAAATGCAGTGACTGTTGCCCTCCAGCATCTGGATGCTATATTTTTTTATTACCACGGATGCCAGTGATACTGTAGTAGGTGCTGTCCTCAGCCAAACCGCCGGACATACTACCTCTCCTTTGCAGTTCTTTTCTAAGAAGCTCAACGGCGCTCAAAAAAAGTACTCGGCCTTTGATACGGAGCTCTTGGCAGTTTACAAGGCTATGAAACACAACAGAGTTCGTAAGTGGTGCCTGCTAACGGAGAGGTATGCTGAGCTGGTGGGGTGGGAAAACCATAGCACGGTGAGGGCGGTGTGCTGCGAGTAGAGGGGTGAGTGTCAGATGGTGAGGTCTGAGTGGGCGTGGCAGGAACCTGCGGGCTACACCGGTTAGAAGAGCAGTGCGGTGTGCTGTTGCACAAAGACAGAACTGTTATATTAGAGCCCTGGGAGTTGGGCCCTCTGCTATGGGAGCCGGGAGGCGGAAAACCCTGAAATGAGTGTGGGCTCATTGACGGGGCCAGTGTAGGCGTGAGTTTACTACTACATAGTTCAGAAAACAAGGCAGACTCAAATTGACAGCCTTGGTTGGTCGTCAAGTAAACAGGGCAGCCAAAGCGTGAAATGGCAGCCAAAGCGTGAAATCCAAGTGTCTATGAAGGATCGTGCCACTGATTTGGATGTAATATTGGGTAGCGGGGCAGCTTCCACCCAACGAGGGGTTCTGTCTATAATAGATAGCATGTATCTGTAACCCTTGGAGGGGGTGAGGGGGACCCACCAAGTCGATGTGAACGTGCTGGAAGCGACTGGGAGGAGCGGCGAAGCTGCCTAATGGGGGCGACGTGTGCTGTGAAACTTTATTTTGTTGGCACAGAATGCAGGCATGGGCCCAGGCTTGGTAGTCGTGACGCATGTCGCACCAGACGAAGTGCTCTGAAATAAGTCTGGTAGAGATCCTCACACCTGATGAGCATGGTTGTTTTTGTTTTAACTTTTTAACTTGTACACAAACATATGTTTACATTTTTTATTTAGTCAACATTTTTGCGAACATGAAAAGACTTAGGCAATATTTCCACTTAATGCCATGAAATGCAGCTCTCTTTAAAGATGGATAAATTTACAAAATAATGCATATTAGGAAGAGAAGGAACAAGATAGCATTGAACAACAACATTAGTGGTAAACATCTTGAATATATATTTAAGGTTGATACTGAGAAGTGATATGAAATCAATAATTGGGATGACAAATGTGTAGATTTAGATGCAGGAAGGGTTCTCAGAAAGTGAAGTGCACCGGTAAACAAAATTGCATACAATGACAGTGCATACAATTCTAGAATATTGTTCCAGTGTTTAGCGTCCTTATCATGAAGACATGATAATAGACTTTGAACATATTCAGAGATACA
Source organism: Schistocerca americana (assembly GCF_021461395.2). Classification (NCBI taxonomy): domain Eukaryota; kingdom Metazoa; phylum Arthropoda; class Insecta; order Orthoptera; family Acrididae; genus Schistocerca; species Schistocerca americana. The sequence continues at coordinate 293,815,807 of NC_060123.1, read as the reverse complement.
GTGCTGGGACAATAACAGCATGATAAAGTCCATATGAAAGCGTATCAAACTGCTCAGTGACATTAAATTAATACCCTTTGGAAAAAGATGACATTGCTACAAAACCTGTTTTGTAAATTTATTGAACCTGTATTCAAAAAAGGTTGTGCGACTATTATGCTGCCATCATTGTATATCTCATATAGGGATCATGCAAGAGAGACTGTGATGTGCATAGAGGCATGTTCTTACCTCACTCAATAAGTGAATGTAATGGGACAGATAATCTATAATAGTGTACAAAGTAGTCTCTGCCAAGCACTATACAGTTACCTATGGAATACATATGCAGATGTATAACTTAAGTACAAACACCCTTAGGCTCTGAGGATGGACATTAGATTTAAATGCATATGAATTTTTCTCTTATGTTCCACATTCTTCAGGATATCCAAACTATGGGTCTACATAATGAACAGTGTATTTAATCTGATCTAATCCAAACAACTAGATTTGTCTGCAATATGAGTATGCATTTCTTATGATTTTCTCAGTTTTTCAAAATACTGAAAAAGAATTCAGCCTATTACAATATGGACTTCTAGAAAAGAACTATCACAATTCACATAATGTATGTGCTCATCATCAAGAAACAGCATAAACTGTTGCAGTAACCCGAATTTTTAGAGTGTATCTTGGTAAAATTCTTCTTTTGGAATGTCAAGTCAAGATGGCATCAAATTTACACTGATGGAACATATTATAATTGAATTAAACACCTTGAACTATATGAAGTGTGAAATCTGCTGTTAAAAATCCAGGAATGTAAAATTATATGGAGATCAGAGAATCAGATCAATTTTATTGCCAGTGCGTCATTGTTTCTGGTTCCAACAACAAAATATATATTCTGATACAAAAGCGTAAGATCAGTACTTTGTGGGTGTTTTCTTGAATCATAAAGTATGCTAGATGGCATACTGGACCATAAAAGCAAGGAGCACAATACTGGCTATGTTTAATCCACATATTCCTAACAAAATGTACGCACAAAGTTCTCTGAGGTATGCCATCTTTTTGTAGTGTTTTGAGCAAGTATTTTGACAGTTCAACTTTACATCATCACCACATGATCCTTGATTTATTGTGCGGTTAGGGATGCCGCTGCTCCCTTTAAATGCACTAATTACATCATCCTTTCACCTTTCTGTGACTGGGTCATATAATCTGCTGAAAGTGACATTTGATCCACATATGGTAACCTCGTGTTCAGAGGGATAATCAGAAATAGGTTCCCTTGCTTCAGGATTCAATTGAGTACATCACCATTAGTTCACAGACATCCCAGACATCCCAGATCTTACTGAAAGAAGGTTTTATGCTAATCTGATCTCAGTGGCCTCACTTATGACACTGTCACAGGACCTTGACACTTGTCAAGGAATTCCGTTGGACCAAAGTCTATGGAGTGCATAAGAGTCCTGAACATTGTTGAAAAACAGCTGATTTGCTTGGCTGCACCAAATGTTTGTGGAGTTTATTCTGCTGGCACCAGATCTTCCCTGTTCTAATAGTTTCATTATGTCATACATCAGCCAAACTGCATGTCTGATTCCAGGACAATATTGTGTACAAATGGCAGTGGTAAAATGCGAGAGTTTATAAAATATAATCAACATTTCTGCATTAAATTAGTTACACAGTTCCCTGACCTTGAGTATCATAAATGTAAAGCTGATGCCATAAGAAATATAGCTAAACAGTTTCTAAATTAATTCTTTCTTCAGTAAATAATAGCATTTACAATAGTAAATATCTTACCTTGCGAGGATCTTCTGTCATCTCTTTCACTGTTAAGTTTTGAAGTTCTTTTAAACGATACATTCTCTTTATTGCCAAATGTCGTTCCTCATCTAAACTCAGTTTCTTACTTGGATGCTGAAACACTGGATCCTCTTCAAACAATTTCCATATTTTCATCTGTTTTTCCAGAGAAACAAGTAATACATGACAGTATGCAGAAGTTTACTTTGTCTTAATGTATAGATTTGTAGATATTTAAGTTTTTATTTGACATGCATAACATTTAGAAATTCGTGACTACTGCATTATTCATTATATTCAGGAAGATGGAGAATCAAATTCAAATTCACCCATCCAGAATTAGATTTTCCATTAGTTCCCTAAATAGTTTATGTTAAATGTAGGAAATAGTCCATTAAAAAGAATATGGTTGAATCATCTGACAATCTAGCCTTGTTCTCCATCTCTAATGACACAGATGGGATGCTAAACCCTAACCATTCTTCTTTCCCTTCATTAGTGCCTCACTGTTTACCTTAGTGCAACAAATTGCTCACATCAAAGTGGTGCTCAGTGAAACAAAAGAAATATTATATACATGTGGTGTCTGTTCTTTAGAACATATCCAAAAGGAAAGACAATACATGTTGTATATTGAGGTGAGGATGGCCAGTGATTTCTTCGGTGCAGATACACACTAGGTGCGAATTCTTACAGACAGGAGTCAGCAAAATGCCACGAGTGATTAGGATAATGGATAAGGGGCACTACATTTGTAATGTGTGGCTAAGCTGAGAATGTGTGTCTGGCAGGAGGTGTGCTAGGGTAGTCCGTGAATTTGCAATGACCTTTGTATCCGGATGGTGCTGTGGTCAGCACACCTGCCTAGTAAGCAGAAGATCTGGGTTTGATTCCTGATCTGGCACAAATTCTCAACTTTCCCCATTGATTTAAAGCAATGTCCATTCACAGTCAATGTCTGTAATTCCTTTTTGTTTTAAAAGAAAGACTGTCTTCAGTTCCACACAGAAGCACAAATGTTGTGAGCTGTCCCTAGAAGCCTTTACATCGCTAATAAACTATAAAGTAAGAGTATATTGGACAGACTTATTGTTTCTCCATTTGACTCTTCATGCCATCACATCTGCACATATAATGGCATATCTACAACTACAATGCATCAAATAACATTTGATGAAAAACAAATAGTTAACAGTTTGCTAGTAACAAATTAATGCGAGTGTAATCAAAAATGATAAATACTTATTTAGCAACCTAATTAGCAAAAGTGGTATTTCAGGTCACAAATATTACCTTGTATTTCAACATTTCAGGATCTTCTAAGAGTAGCTTCAGAGATTTCCAGTCAAAAGAAGATTTTCTACGATATTTGTCAAGAGGGCTGGGCAGGAAATCAGGCAACAATTCTGATCCCATTCTTTCTTAGAGTAAATTCTGCAAAATGCAAATCAAAAGGTTATTTAAAAATAGTCATATCCAACTTATCTCAAATAGGGTACTAGGTCCGGATACTTCAAAATCTGCACACAAATTGAACAATAACTGTACCAACAAATGACAGGAGTATAGTTATCATGAGACTGGGGTTGCTGTTATAGACCTTGGATTCGTTAGTTTTGTAACTTAAAGATTATTTTTCATTCTATTTATTAACTCATCTACCTGTCACCTGTTACTCTCTCCCTCCTCCTCCCACACCCCACCCCCTCACACCTCTCTCTCTTTCTCAGACATCCTCTCAAAGCACATTCCTTCAAGCTATGTGAACTGGTGCACCATCACAGACTGCTTTCTTTGTAGGCTCCACAATGATATACTTCCATGGGAAAGATCACAATATGATACCTACAGATTTTTTTAACATAAAAAAGAAAACCACATGGTTTGTAATGAGGACATAGTACGTTTTAATTATCCTGTGGGCAGAATTTTCTTTTTAAGTTATTTTAAAGTCTGGATTTGCTATCTATTAGGCCGTTCACACATGCAGCGACTGAAAACCAATGCAACGGGTTGGAGATATCTGGTTGCAAACTGGCTTACAATGCAGCTCTGCACACGGCGCAACTCTGAGATGAGAAACTACAGTTGCCATTTGAGAGTGTGGAGAAGAAGGAGTATTGTTTGTTGTACCTGAGCATCTTTTGATTACACAGGATATGTTGAGTACAAATTCGAGCACAGAAGAAGATGTGGTCCTCTATTATTATTACTTACAAATGAAAAAAAGAAGGAAATTCTGCATTCATCCATATGTACACAGAAGCATAAACTGCAGGCTGTTTGTAGCAGCAAAGGAGCTGCAACAAACAGATTCAAAATTCACTGCTTTTTATAGAATGAGTAAACATTGCTACAGTGATCTGCTACAACCGATTTCCCCCACCACAACATAGTGAAATATGAAAATGAGGGAATGTGTCAGTGCAGAAGAACAGATATTAATCACTTTGAGGTAGGAGAGTTCTGATTTATTTTATACACAAATAATTTCACCAAAAGTACATACTGATTACTATGTTTTCTAAGGAGCTTTCTTAACTTTCCAGCTGCATTGTCAGAACCTTCCGTTGATTGTCGACCAACTGTTGGACGAACTACCTTGTAAAACTCACTGGTGGCACTATTGTCTTGGTTACTGTCCTCTGTATCTTCACCTGATTCAATGGTGACATTGCTTGATTGGGATGCCAATTACTACATAACAGCTATTGAGACAACCAGTGGTGGAGTAGGCTCCTGGTTAATGATTTCATCAATTAGCTGTAATACTCTACGCTTGAATATTTTTATCTGTTGCTCATTCATTTAATCCATCTCAGACAACAAGCTAAGAAGAAACAGTTTCCTAACCTCTATCCTCTGGTTGTGGGGCTTAGACTGCTGTGAGTCAGTTTTGCCCTTCTTGGCTTTAATAAACTTGTGGCATCTCTGGTGCAGAGTTTGACTCTGATCTGTTTGAACTGCTTTGTTCTATGTCTCTCAGTGTGCAACTTGTGTACTGCCATGTTTTGCTCTTCTTGCTTCATGTCTAATAAATACATTTACGATATTTAAAATGTGTTATTACTGATCAGCATTACGTGATAACAACAGTGGTGGCCCCGACATCATCGTTGCATGATCACGAGTTATTTTGTGCTTCTCTTCATCATTAACGGACTTTGTGTGCCAGCCCACACTGTCTTCAGAACAATGGGTCTACCAGTGTTTTTCAGCACTAGAGCCATGCATCCTATTACCTGAGCTTGTGAACATGAGTGGTGAAGTGTATCTAATGCGCTTTTGGTTAAAAGTGAACAATTATCTATGCCCGGCCATTCTGGTGGCCACTTAACCTTAACCAGCCCCACATGGCCACCATGAAGTGCGACAGCTCAACAACAGCCACAACATGGACAGTGCATCCCACCTAATGACATTGTGGCCGATCACCCAGTTATGGACGTTGTGGTTTACCTCTAAGCTAGCAGTCTCCTTTGGTTTGGTTTGATGTGCCGACAAAGCTCCAGAACTGTGATTCAAACATTCCTACGCACACAGTTGCACATTCTTATGTGCCTAGTGTTGCAGCACCCCACCCTCCCCCCACATGCCGTCCTGGTGACACTGGTCGCTTTGACTGCGCCTGTTTCTGCGACCATCGCACCATGGTTACACCATGACCACCTTCCGGCCTCTTTTGTAATGGTGCCAGCTATTCCGCCCATGCCGGTTACCAGGTCAGCCCCTCTAAAGCTGAAATGAGACTGCCTTCTGCCTGCTGTTGCAACGGGACTGGCCCTTTCACCCATGCCATGTTCATCATCAGGCCTGGAATTGGGACACACTGTGCCGACTTTTGCAACCACGCACTCCATACTGTGTGCTACATTGGCCCCCCCCCCCCTACCCCCTCCCATGCAGACTTCAGGTGATGTACTGTCTACCACTACTGCACTCCCAGCATCGGGGGCTTCCTGCTCTGCTCGCACGGATCTTTGTCTGCCGGTGTTGCATCAACATGTGACACCTAGCAGGTTACTTAAGCTGCCTGCTTTGAAGAAAGATAACCCAAAGCCTTGGTTCATGTTAGTGGAATATCCAAGGTATTTTGGACGATGATGCACGTTTTGTCTGCCTGGTGAGTCATCTCCACGATCATCCGGACCTCATCAGCAATATGCTTCTCTCACCGCCTGCCTCGCACAAGTATTCAATGGCAAAAGTACTACTTATCGAGCACTTTTCTCACCCCCGGTGGACGCTATCCACCACATTATTCATGACAAACACCTCAACGACCGCACACCTTCACAGCACTGGTGGGACCTCTGTGCATTAATTGATGATCAAGCGTTACCTGACACTGTGCTTTGGACACTGTGGATGGTCAAAATATCTTTGGATCTACACCTCCACCTGCTGTCCCATGTCACCTGCTCACCTGAGGTTCGCTTACACATGGCTGATCAAGCTTATGCTATCATTCATCACCGACACCGCCTGTCATGGACGACTCCTCTATCACCGTCAGTTGGCATGCCTGCATCTTCGGTTCCGCACGCTGCCAGCAGAAGCCAATGTGCTTGCCTCAACACCTCAGATGACAATCAGGAGCTGGCACCTTGCGGACTACAGGAGGTATTGCCTGTGGCCTCTCTACAGCAGCTGACCTCGCCCAAGCAGCAGCCCGAGCAGCTCCCAGCTCCAACGCAGCCAACTGCGGCCCCCTACCTCTCCACATAGCCTATCCTCCCAACCTATCCACTGTGCTGGTACCATGCTACTTATGGGGATGCTGCACGCAACTGTTGCGCGCCTTGCACCTACCTACCCAAACGATTCTGGCGGGCACATTTAGGCGCCATGTCCCGCCACGTTCCTTCACGGTCCCTACTATCTGATGCCACACCACTCGCTTCAGTGGTGCGACACCTCTACACCAATGACTTGTCATCGGACACTCGCTTTCTCGTCGACACTGGTGCCAACATCAGTGTTATCCTGGCCAAGCTCGCAGGCAACATATTTTCACCTGCTAACCTCTCAGTGATTTGTAATCATTCTCCTATTGCGGTCCTTGGCTCCATTATGATGTCGTTTTGCCTATTGCCGTCCACAGCTTCTGTTGGACTTTCCATGTTGCTGACATGGACGAACCTGTGACTGGGTTGGACTTTCTACACCATTATGAGCTTTCACCAGACCTGCAGGCCGCTGCACTTCACCGCATGTCTGGTTCTACTGTTCCGTGCTCAAACGAGTTCAGCAAAACTTTGCTCTCTGTCTCCTTGGCTATGCTTTCCACATGTGCATCTCTGCTCGAGCACATTACTACAAGGCTCTCTGATTTGTCGGACGTGCGTACAAGAATAGAGGATCTCGCACCCAGAATGATGAGTTACACAACTGCATTGCCTCTGCTTACGCTGAATTGTCACATGCACGGTGTACGATATGTCACCTATCTGCTGAACCACAACGAGACGACCCAGCATATGCCCCTACTGCGGCTTTTCACTAATCTGCTCCTGTGTCGTGCATTCCTCCACCTGCTGTCGTTTTCTGACTGCCGCACAGAAATATACAAGACGCAACTCCATGCTCCGCTCCTGAGATGCGGCAAGGTAGGAGTCGGCAAAATGCAACAGGGAATAACAATATTAATGTGCTAATAGTAAACTGCAGGAGCGTCTATAGAAAGGTCCCAGAACTGCTCTCATTAATAAATGGTCACAACGCCCATATAGTACTAGGGACAGAAAGTTGGCTGAAACCAGACGTAAACAGTAATGAAATCCTAAACTCAGATTGGAATGTATACCGCAGAGACAGGCTGGACAGTGGAGGGGGAGGCGTGTTTATAGTGATAAGAAGTGCAATAGTAGCGAAGGAAATTGACGGAGATCCGAAATGTGAAATAATTTGGGTGAAGGTCATGGTTAAAGCAGGCTCAGACATGGTAATTGGATGTCTCTATAGGCCCCCTGGCTCAGCAGCTGTTGTGGCTGAGCACCTGAAGGATAATTAGGAAAATATTTCGAGTAGATATCCCCACCATGTTATAGTTCTGGGTGGAGATTTTAGTTTGCCGGATATAGACTGGGATACTCAAATGTTCATAACGGGTGGCAGGGACAAAGAATCCAGTGAAATTTTTTTAAGTGCTTTATCTGAAAACTACCTTGAGTAATTAAACAGAGAACGGACTCGTGGTGATAACATATTAGACCTTCTGGTGACAAACAGACCCGAACTATTTGAAACAGTTAACGCAGAACAGGGAATCAGTGATCATAAAGCGGTTACTGCATCGATGATTTCAGCCGTAAATAGAAATATTAAAAAAGGTAGGAAGATTTTTCTGTTTAGCAAAAGTGACAAAAAGCAGATTACAAAGTACCTGATGGCTCAATACAAAAGTTTTGTCTCAAGTACAGATAGTGTTGAGGATCAGTGGACAAAGTTCAAAACCATCGTACAATATGCGTTAGATGAGTATGTGCCACGCAAGATTGTAAAAGATGGAAAAGAGCCACCGTGGTACAACAACTGAGCTAGAAAACTGCTGTGGAAGCAAAGGGAACTTCACAGCAAACATAAACATAGCCAAAGCCTTGCAGACAAACAAAAATTACGCGAAGCGAAATGTAGTGTGAGGAGGGCTATGCGAGAGGCGTTCAATGAATTCGAAAGTAAAGTTCTATGTACTGACTTGGCAGAAAATCCTAAGAAATTTTGGTCTTACGTCAAAGTGGTAGGTGGATCAAAACAAAATGTCCAGACACTCTGTGACCAAAATGGTACTGAAACAGAGGATGCCAGACTAAAGGCCGAAATACTAAATGTCTTTTTCCAAAGCTGTTTCACAGAGGAAGACTGCACTGTAGTTCCGTCTCTAGGTTGTCGCACAGATGACAAAATAGTAGATATCGAAATAGACGACAGAGGGATAGAGAAACAATTAAAATCGCTCAAAAGAGGAATGGCAGCTGGACCTGATGGGATACCAGTTCGATTTTACACAGAGTACGCTAAGGAACTTGCCCCCCTTCTTGCAGCGGTGCACCGTAGGTCTCTAGAAGAGCGTAGTGTTCCAAAGGATTGGAAAAGGGCACAGGTCATCCCCGTTTTCAAGAAGGGATGTCGAATAGATGTGCAGAACTATAGACCTATATCTCTAACGTCGGTCAGTTGTAGAATTTTGGAACACATATTATGTTCGAGTATAATGACTATTCTGGAGGCTAGAAATCTACTCTGTGAGAATCAGCATGGGTTTCGAAAAAGACGGTCGTGTGAAACCCAGCTCGCGCTATTCGTCCACGAGACTCAGAGGGCCATAGACACGGGTTCACAGGTAGATGCCGTGTTTCTTGATTTTCGCAAGGTGTTCGATACAGTTCCCCAGTCATTTAATGAAAAAAGTAAGAGCATATGGACTATCAGACCAATTGTGTGATTGAATTGAGGAGTTCCTAGATAACAGAAAGCAGCATGTCATTCTCAATGGAGAGAAGTCTTCCGAAGTAAGAGTGATTTCAGATGTGCCGCAGGGGAGTGTCATAGGACCGTTGTTATTCACAATATACATAAATGACCTTGTGGATGACATCGGAAGTGCACTGAGGCTTTTTGCAGATGATGCTGTGGTGTATCGAGAGGTTGTAACAATGGAAAATTGTACTGAAATGCAGGAGGATCTGCAGCGAATTGACGCATGGTGCAGGGAATGGCAATTGAATCTCAATGTAGACAAGTGTAATGTGCTGCGAATACGTAGAAAGATAGATCGCATATCATTTAGCTACAAAATAGCAGGTCAGCAACTGGAAGTAGTTAATTCCATAAATTATCTGGGAGTACGCATTAGGAGTGATTTAAAATGGAATGATCATATAAAGTTGATCATCGGTAAAGCAGATGCCAGACTGAGATTCATTGGAAGAATCCTAAGGAAATGCAATCCAAAAACAAAGAAAGTAGGTTACAGTACGCTTGTTCGCCCACTGCTTGAATACTGCTCAGCAGTGTGGGATCCATACCAGATAGGGTTGATAGAAGAGATAGAGAAGATCCAACGGAGAGCAGCGCGCTTCGTTACAGGATCATTTAGTAATCGCAAAAGTTTTACGGAGATGATAGATAAACTCCAGTGGAAGACTCTGCAGGAGAGACGCTCAGTAGCTCAGTACGGGCTTTTCTTAAAGTTTCGAGAACATACCTTCACCGAGGAGTCAAGCAGTATATTGCTCCCTCCTACGTGTATCTCATGAAGAGACCATGAGGATAAAATCAGAGAGATTAGAGCCCACACAGAAGCATTCTGACAATCCTTCTTTCCACGAACAATACGAGACTGGAATAGAAGGGAGAACCAATAGAGGTACTCAGGGTACCCTCCGCCACACACCGTTGGGTGGCTTGCGGAGTATGGATGTAGATGTAGATGTACCGCATCTTCCATCGCCGACTTCAGCCGATGCACCGCCTATGCCACCCCGGTTCAACAAGGTCAGTGAAACGGCGTTGCCTGCGGACCTCTTCCTGACCCATCTTGCCAACCTCCCTTCACGAGCATCAGGCATCAGTAATGGCACTTATCACAGGATTTGCACCACCTGTATGTTACAAGGCCAGATGCTTTAATGCTTCCAAACTTATGCGTGCCAAGGAAATCGTTCAGGATCTGTTGGCTTCGGGCGTGCTCCACCCCTCCGATAGCAGCTGGTTTTCACCTGTTACCTTGTTCCTAAAAAGGACGGCACCTTACGCATGTATGGGGACTACAGGTCCTTAATGGTCACACCATTATCGATAACTACCCCATTCCTCATATCCAGAATTTCACACAATTATTACATGGTTCTAAGTTTTTCTCTGTTTTAGATTATTCCAAGGCATACCATCAAATCCCTATGCATCCTCTGGACATTCCGAACATGGCCATCATCACACCCTTCAGCCTAGTTGAATACTTTTACACGCCTTATGGATTGAAAAATGCTGTGCATATATGGCAGCAGTTCATTGATTCCATTTTGCTACCTCTGCCATTTGCCTACACTTACCTAGATGATATACTGATCTTTTCCTCCTCTGCTGAGGAACATCAAGTTCACCTTGATGCAGTCCATTCGGCCCTTGCTATCAATGGCGTGGTGATCACCCATGATAAATCTCAACTCTGTTCCACATCCATTATGTTCTTAGGCCATACTATCTCTGCTGATGGCCTCTGACCGATGAGTTCTCGTGTTGAAACCATACTTGTTCTCCCTGTTCCTGAAGATAATGCTCAGCTCTGTCGTTTTATGGATATAGCAAACTTTTACCGCCGACATATTCCGCAGGCTGCTTCCGTCCAATTAGTCCTCACGAACGCCCTCTTCGGCAAAAACACCACCGGGAAACGGAAGTTGAACTTGACCATATCCATGTTTGACGCATGTGAAAACCTTAAAAATATCCTCACCAAAGTGATTACACTCGCCCACCCTGTCCCTGAGGCCCGTGTTATGATCACGACTGATGCCAGTGACTCAGCTGTGGGCACTGTTTTACAACAGCACACTGCTGATTCAACCCAACTGCTCCACTTATTTTCCTAGAAACTGACTAAGAGCCAGTGTAAGTGGTCGGAGCTTCTCACTGCGTACAGGGCGATTAAACCATCAGTAGTGATCTCGAAGGGTGACCTTTCATGATCTACTCAGATCACAAGCCTCTCGTGGACGCTATTCATAACCCAGCTAAGGACCTTCCGCCGAGTCGTTTCCACCATATGGACTACATCTGTCAGCACTCTTCTGACACATGCTATATCCGCGGCACAGAGAATGTTGTGGCAGACTGCCTATCCCGCATCTACGTGCTAAGTGGTTGAACTTGGAATAGCTCGCCCAACTTCAGGCTGAAGACAACAATATACAGCAATTAATTTCAGATAGCAAGTCATCGCTCTCTGTCCAACGCCACATCCTACATGGGTCGACGACCCCAGTTCTTTGCGACATCTCTACAGGCACTCCCCGCCCCATGCTCCCTACTGCTCTTCATCATGGGGTCTTTACTGCTTTGGATGGCTTGGCCTACTTGGGAATGCGAGCCACGAGGCTGGTTACTGAGTGCTTCGTATGGCCCGGCATGAAGCATGACTGCCGCACTTGGGCCCACATGTGTGTACACTGCCAGCATAGTAAGGTCAGAAGACTCGCTCCATGAGGCAAGTTTGATGTTCCAAGTGGACGCCTTCGGCACGTCCACATTGACATTGTTGGTCCTCCCCCCCTTTTTACCAACTGTTGATCATGTGAACCACTGGGTCGAGCCATTCCCTCTTGTCAACATCACGGCCGAGATCATTGCTCATTCTTTCATATCCACATGGTTCACACGATTCAGTTGTCCCCTTTCTCTCGCAACTGGCCAGGGACGACAGTTCCTCTTTGCACGACTGTGCGAATGCTGCAGTGTTTCTAAATTTCACACCACAGCCTACCACCCACAGGTGAAAGGCTTGGTCAAATGGTGGCACCGCACCCCCAAGGCCGTGCTTATGTGCCATGGCGGCTTATGGTCCGAGGCCCTCCATTGGGTCCTGCTGGGCATCCGCTCAGCACATAAAGAAGACTTGAATGCATCACTTACTGAGATTCTATATGGCGAGCACCTCCTCCTTCCAGTAGAGTTTGTGGAGGACTCACCATCGGCCGATACTATGGATCTTCTGGCTCTGGTTGAACGGGTTTGTGTGGACATCGCGCACCTCCACCCCCCCATTCCCCCTGCCACGCCCTCATTCCACCCCACCTGTGTTCGTCCACAAGGACCTTGCATTTTGTGAATTTGCAATGCTGTGCTATGAGTCCATGCGAGCAGCCTTGCAACCACCTTATGTGGGCCTTCACCAAGTGTTATGTCGAACTGTGAACACGTTCATAATTCATCTACATGGACAACCACAGACCATGTCTGTTAATCGCCTGAAACTGGTGTGGTCACTCTCTGACTCGTCTTCCGACACTTCCAATCTGCCCTCCGTCAATGCCGCTTGGCCTCCCAATGCCAACTGGCCTTTCATCGACGCCTTTCCACCTACGAAGCAGTTGATGGCAGCGGACTATTTCCGGCATGCTTACTTCTTGCACTGTCCCCCATCTACAACTGCCACGCTTGCATTATGACTATGATTTCGAGTGATAATGCTTCCCTCTGCCATGCTCCGCGCTATGGGGGGAAGGAGGGGATGGCTGGGTTCTGTGGCGTCTCTGGTGCAGAGTGCCCTATCTTTGACTCTGATCTCTTTGAATTGCTTTGTTCTGTGTCTCTCTCGGCGTGCAACTTGTGTACTGTCATGTTTCTTCTTCTTGTTTTGTGTCTAGTAAATGCATTTACTATATTTAAAGTGTGTTATTACCTATCAGCGTTACGAGATAACCACAAACTCAATGAAACAGTTGTCAATTTCATCAGCTTTAGAGCGTTGTTTTATAGGGTTTTTGCTTGTGCACTAGAATCGGATGCCACATGGGAATTTCTGTCAGTTTGACAATCTTGAGACTGTTCATGTTGACTGTCTTCATTCAGCTCATTAGTCACAGTCTTTTGTAAGGGTGGTAAAGGTGTTTCTGACGGTGTTGGTGTTGACGAGGATGATGATGGTGAACATGGGAGATGCTGAAAAGAGATTTCGTCACTGTTTACAGCATAAAGTACATTTTATTTGACATGAGGGATATCTGGTAAATTTCCAGTGGCAGCAGAGGTTAAGGATTTCACGAACGTTAATGCAAACTTCATTGCTTGCATCAAATAATAAGGCTTGACATTGTCCTACAGACACTTGGAGGAGGTTTGAGGTTCTGAACAAAGACCGTTCGTAAATTCCTCCATTTCTCTTGGCATTCAGGCACTGACACAAAAAGAAGGCCTATCTTCTAAGTGCCAAATAGGTAATAAAATGTAGGGAATTGCGAAATAAATTAATAAACTAAACTTATACATAGTTTTTCATTTACAAGTACTTGGCTACTGGCTCCACATTTGTATCACTTTCATTGTACTTTGCACAAGGAGAGGCCACCTTTGGATGCGTAGCAGCAGAGACCACAAAAATATTTTGGGATGCTCTCAAAGAAATGTATACACCAGTTCTAAAAAGAGAGGACTGGAAGAAGACAGCCAAATGTTTTTGTAATTTATGGAATATTCCAAACTGTATTGGAGCACTGGATGGCAAGCATATCACAATAGAAGAAATGGCAAACAGTGGTTCTATTTTTATTTTTTTATTTGGTATGCTTATTCCATGGATCCGTACATGCGAGTATTTCGCCTGGATGTGGAACGTGTCAATACAATTGTACAAATACAATTAATGCTACAGAATAGTAATATAATACAATGATAAAGATGTTAATAATCATCACTTTTTCTCATTTACAAGCAGTCATTTGACTAGTATAGCAATTCACACTATAACTATAACATTAACACTATAACATTAACATAATATTGTATCATCCATCTAATAATTAAGAGACTAAATACATCTGTTATTAATGGAGTGCATTACTTCTGGGAAAGAATTCATCTAAGGAGTACAGTAGATGGTCAAGCAGGTATTTTTTAATGTACCTTTGAACAGCATTTCATTTTATCTTGTACATTTAATATAATTAGGCAGTGCATTAAAAGTGTTTATAGCAGCATACTATACTCCCTTCTGTACAAATGATAAAGTTTTTAGTTCAACATCTAGATCATCTTTACCTCTAGTATTGTAGTTACGGTATTAACAATTTTTTTCATACTGAGCATAGTCTTTATTAACTACATTCATCAGAGAGTGTATGTACTGACATGTTGTGGTCAGAATACCTACTAACTGTGTGAAAAGTTTTCTACATGAGGTTCATGGAGGAACCCTACACATGATTCTGACTGCTCTCTTCTGAGCAGTTAAGATTTTTTTGAGGCCAGAGGCCAGAATATTATTCCGTAACTCATTAATGAGTAAAAGTACCCAAAGTAAGCTGATTTTAAAATGTTAATGTCCCCAAAACGAGTAATAATTCTTAGAGCAAAAGTTGCTGATGAAAGCCTTTTCAGAGTAAGGGACACATGCTGTTCCCAGTTGAGCCTACTGTCAATGTGAACCCCCAGGAATTTAGTGGAGTGCATCTGTTCTAGTTCCTGGTTGTCATGTGCAATTACTATATTTTCTAGAGTTTTATTTTTTGTGTGGAACTGTATAATATTAGTTTTTTTTAAATATTAGCTGAAAGAGAATTAATTGAAAACATCATTAACATCAGTCTCCACATCAGCAGTAGACCTACCATCTACTACAATGCTTGTATCATCAGCAAACATTGTGAATTCACAAATTTTTACAAATGGACAGGGGTAAATCATTAACATATATTAAAAACAGCAAGGGTCCAAGGACAGATCCCTGGGGAACTCCATGCTGAATTTTGCCCCATTCAGAATCCACTAGATTAGAAGATCCTTTGTTGCAGCCGTTTAGAACCACCTTTTGTTTCCTGTCTTCAAGATATGATTTTAGCCAGTTACCTATAGGCCCTTTGATTCTGTAATGATAGGCCTTCTCCAAGAGCATTTTGTGGTTTACACAATTAAAGACCTTGGAATATCACAGAAGACACCAACTGGTGACTTCTTACTATTAATAGGATCCAAGACATCATTTGTGAGTGAATATATGGCACGCTCTGTGGAAACCCCTTTTTGAAAACCAAACTGTCTGTGGTTAATAATATTAAGTTTATCAAGATGTGCCACAATCCTGTTATACACTGCTTTTTCAAGAACCTTTGAAAACGTTGCTAAGAGAGAGACAGGGCGATAATTTTTGACATCTGTAGCATCGCCAAACTAGAAAAGAGGTCTCACAATGGCATATTTCATTTATCTCTGGAACAACTCCCTCATAAAGGGACTTGTTGCAAATGTGGGCAAGTACTACACTTACATCATTACTGCAGGCTTTCAGCAGTTTACTAGAGATGTTATCTATACCTGAAGATCCTTTACTTTTCAATGAGTGAATTATTTTTTATTTCATTAACAGTTATGGGTGTTACATTTATATCATTAAAACATTGTGGGAGGTTAAGTTTAAGAATATCTGCAGCTTCCCTTGTTAAATGTGTCTGCTATCTGCTTACTACCAGTTATTTCCAAATAGTTAATTTTCAGGACACCAGTTTTTTCATTGTCAGTTGGTGCAGTACCTGTTTCCCTCTTTATTACATTCCAAATCGTTCTGATTTTATTATTTGAACAAATAATTTCAGATTGTATGCACATACTTTTAGATTTTTAATGACTTTGGTTAAAATTTCACAGTATGTCCTATAATAGTTCATCTGGAGGGGATTATTGGATTGTCTGGATATTATATACAGTTCTCTTTTTCTCTGGCATGATATTTTTATGCCCTTGGTGAGCCATAGTATTTTGCTTGATTGGCTGTTCGGTAGTCCGCTGACCTTTTTGGGAAAGACACTTTCAAATATACTTGATAATTCATAAGTAAATAAATTTACTTCTATTACAAATCATACCACTCTGTTGCGCTAATGGCCTGCGACGATGTTGATGGATTATTTACTTTAATAGAGACGGGATTATGCTGGACGAAACAGTGACGGAGGAATATTTCGCGCATCAGCAATGGAACACTAACACGTCATGCAGGTCTTGATATTCCATCCGCATCAAGATCAATGTACGATGAGAATGATAACCCATTTCCCTATTATTTTGTAGCAGATGAACCGTTCCCCTTATCGTGCTACTTAATAAGACCATTCTCTAAAAAGTGTCTCGATAATGTGAAAAGAAATTCCAACTGCCTCTTAAGCATGTGCATTTGGAACGGCTTCAGAAAAGTTTCAAGTTCTAAATGGTCCAATACGTTGCGAGAATCCTGACACGGTGAATAATGTTATCAACGCCGTTTGTGTTCTCCACAAGTACGTACGCAAACGTGAAGGTATAGAATTTGCATCAACACACTTCCAAGAAAATCGTGAACCCGCTAATGATGCTGCAATATTTCAAGCAAATCGTAACGTTTCATTTTGTGCTAATTCATCAGCAGTTGCATTAACATATTATTAGCAAATTACTTTTTAAACCCACGTGCCTCTCTTCTGTGGCAAAAGAACTACTGTACTTGAATATTCATTTCATGTTAACTGTAGGCCTAGTTAAATTCTGTGAATGAATAAAACGTGTTGCCGATTACTTTTATTTTGAAAACCTGGGCGTGATTACATTTATATTCACGGAAACGTGGTTTATGCTATTTAAATCTTTTATATTTGAAAGCCACTGTAATTAACACACATCGTAGATTTAAGACGTCTCTGCCATTTCTAGGTTTGTTTGCGCCCAACAATCTAATTTTACAGAATGGCATTGTCACGCAACGAATACTCCAGGTTTTGTACATTTTGTACATTTGTTCCCACTGATTTACTGGTATTTTTTTTTTAAACAATAGATACACGGTACATTACATACCTTTCATATGAACTCCTTTTCCGGCTTCACACTTTGTCTGTCAAATCTCTCCTCCTGTAGTAGACTGGAAGCTTGTAAACATATAAAATGGAATGTTTTTCTGCTTTCCACACAAACGTAATGTTCAAAACTTGCTCTTTCATTTTTAAAATCACGTAAAACAAAGCTGATGTCGAGAACACGACGCAAATCGGGTCGACTACAACGCGGGCGCTGAGTCGCATGCAACTGTTTACTAATGCGTCGCGAGCGGTGTACGGGTCTGCGGAGGAGGAAAAAAAATTTAATATTCCGTACTGTAATACATAATCCGTGTAAGAACTTTTGTTTCCGAAAGTGCTTTATTAGTTTCTCAATTTCAAACGAGGAGGCATATGAGAGTACATGATCATCAAGTTTATGGAAGCTGGTTTCCCAACATGTGACCTTGATTTTTTTTTTCTAAGCTACATGACCCTGTTGTCTCTGCTACTAAGAGATGATCATTACGAAATATCTTTTTATTTAAATTAATAAAGGAGTTAACTGGCTCTGTGAACTCTTGTGCTGTCTCTTGTTGTTCTATAGTTTGCATAAAGATTTAATTCTTTTTCTTGGATATTAGTTTCACATATCATGTTGCTTACTACTAGACTTTTTTAAATAACATTTCTTAATAAGTGTGAGTAACTGGAATAATATTCAAGTGAAGTGGGATCTTTACCTTTCTTCTTAACATCCAAATTTCACTATTTTTGTTGAAAAGGTACTCAAATCCCACTAGTGATCTACAGTTTAACATGCTTTTTTAAGGACATTTGTCACTGCTTTACTGGGAAAGCTGTTTTAAAATAATGACACAAATCCACCATAGAGAATGTCAAATCTGATGCTGACATTCTATTTCCAATATATTTCATTCCAGTCATCTTTCTACAAATTATTTCTAACATCTTTTGTCTCTGAGTCATTAATTATCATAAGTGGCAACCACAGTGGTTTCTCAGCACTCTATGGTAATAGGCTGTTTATCATAACTATCTATGGAATATGATCTGAGAGTTCATTAACCACTGAGTACTCCTTTATTTTCTTGATTATAGGATCATACAACAGATCAGCTGGGGTTTTTTGATCTTGCTCCACACGTGTTCGAAAGCTAGTTCCCAAAATCAAACTGTAAGAGTTAAATGGTATTTCTTGGTAACATTTCCTCTCAGGGTCCTTTTAAAAATGTAGACTGAACCCACTGCACATCATTAACAACTGCTTTTCATCTGACAGAAAAGGAAATAAGGAATCAAGATATGTAATAAAGAATTGAAAGTTTGCAATGGATATCTGCACACAGTTTCTGTTTTAAATGATTTTCTTATCATCAGCTGAGAAGCACACACTTGTACGACCCTTTTTTTTTTTGACTGGTTTGATGCGGCCCGCCACAAATTCCTTTCCTGTGCTAACCTCTTCATCTCAGAGTAGCACTTGCAACCTATGTCCTCAATTATTTGCTTGACGTATTCCAATCTCTATCTTCCTCTACAGTTTTTGCCCTCTACAGCTCCCTCTAGTACCATGGAAGTCATTCCCTCATGTCTTAGCAGATGTCCTATCATCCTGTCCCTTCTCCTTATCAGTGTTTTCCACATATTCCCTTCCTCTCCGATTCTGCGTGGAACCTCCCCATACCTTACCTTATCAGTCCTAACCTACACAAAATTTAGGCTACTTATAGTTTTTCTTAACATAGAGTATGTACAACCACAACAGAGGGCTATCTGTGGAGAGGTTGAACAAGCGAGTGAACCTGAAGAATGGCAGCAGCCTTTTATTGACTTATCTGACTTTGTAATGTTTAGCCTTCATAGCATTGCTATCAGGTACTATGAACAGCAGAAAGCAAGGAGAAGCTACAACCATTATTTTCACAAGAACATGCAGCTCTAGTGAGTGGCTTAATAGTGAGGTGATGAGGGCACCTCTTTGGTTATAACATTTTGGAGATAAAGCAGTTTCCAATTCGAACTCTGAAAGGGGACTATTCAGGAGGATGTCATCAGGAAAAACAAAACTTGTGTTTTACAGGTCGGAGCATGGATTACTAGATAGGCAGGTTTGAGAAATTAGAAAGGAAAATGCACACATTGAAGCTGGATATAGAAGGAATTAGTGAAGTAAGGTGGCTAGGACTTCTGGTCAGATAAGTACAGGGTTATAAATACAAAATCAAACACGGACATTCTAGGAGTAAATCTAATGATGAACAAGAAAACAGTAATGCAGGTAAGCTACTACAAACGACATAATGAACACATTACCATAGCCAAAGCAGACATGAACTTGACTCATCTAAAAATTGCTAGCCTACATTGAGATGATAAAAGTTATGGAATACTTTCTGATATCATGTTGGATTTCCTTTTGCCTAGTGTAGTGCAGCAGCTCAACATGGCATAAACTCAACAAGTCACTGGAAGTTCCCAGCAGAAATATTGAGCTATGCTGCCTCTATAGCTGTCCATAATTGCAAACGTATTGCCAGTGCAGGATTTAGAGCACAAACTGACCTCCCAATTATGTCCCATATATGTTCAGTGGGATTCATGTCAGGCAATCTGGTGGCCAAATCATTCACTCAAATTGTCCAAAATGTTCTCAAACTAGTCGTGAACAACTGTGGCCCAATGTCATGATGCATTGTCATGCACAAAAATTCAGTTGTTGTCTGGAACATAAAGACCTTGAAGGGCAGCAAATGGTCTCCAAGAAGCCGAACATAACCATTTCCAGTCAGTGATTAGTGCAATTGGGCCAGAGGACCCAGTCCATTCCATGTAACCACTGCCCACACCATATGGAGCTGCCACCAGCTTACACAGGTCCTTGCGTCCGTGGCGTTGCGGGGTTTGCACCACACTTGAAACCTATGATCAGTTCTTACCAACTGAAATCAGGACTCATTTGACCCGGCCACAGTTTTCCATTCACTGACGCTCCAACAGATATGGTCACAAGTCCAGGAGAGATGCTGCAGGTAATGACACTGTTAGCAGAGGCACTCGCATTGGTTACCTGCTGCCTTAGCCCATAAATCCAAATTTCACCACATTGTCCTGATGGACATGTTTGTCTTATGTCCCACATCAATTTCTACAGTTATTTCATGCAGTGTTGCTTGTCTGTTAGCATTGATATCTCTGCACAAACACCAGTGCTCTCAGGCGTTAAGTGAAGGCTGTCGGCCACTGCATTGTCTGTGGTGACAGATAATGCCAGAAATTTGGTATTCTTGGCACACTCTTTGACACTGTGTACCTCGGAATATTGGATTCCCTAATGATTTCTGAAACTGAGTGTCCCATGCATCTAGCTCCAGCTACTATTCAACATTAGAAGTCTGTCAAGTGTCATCATGCACCTACATTCGCATTAGAAATCTTTCCACATGAATCACCTGAGTATAGCTCTCGCAGAATACGGTGGCCGATGTGCAGTGATCAGATTTCATCCAAAGCGCTGGACGAGTTCGTTCGTTTGTTCAGAAGGCGAGGTTGGTAAGTATTTTCCAAAAAATGGCTCTGAGCACTACGGGACTTAACTTCTGAGGTCATCAGTCCCCCAGAACTTGGAACTACTTAAACCTAACTAACCTAAGGACATCACACACATCCATGCCCGAGGCAGGATTCGAACTTGCTATCGTAGCGGTCGCGCAGTTCCAAACTGTAGCGCATAGAACCGCTCGGCCACACCGGCCGACAGTGTTTTCCACCTTTCCCCTACGGAATCAAGGCGCGCGTCCTGAAATCTTTCTCAAACGATTTTACAGAAACTATTCGGTAAAAAATTTCATTTTTGTTTTACTTATAGCTTAATATGTTTGGTTCGTGATGGTACGCCTATCATTTCGTTAATGTTCATAGTTATTGTCATATATGCGTGAAAGTAAGACACTTCGCGAAATTCAGACGAGTGTGCAATGAAAAATAGAGGTCGCTATCATTTTGCTTTTGGCGCATACTGCATAATATGTTGTTGCGTATGAAATTATCTAAAACACTGAATTTTTCTTTACACTTGGGTAGAGGTATCTGTCTGTCACCAATCTCGAGAAATCTGATCTGTTGTAGCACATTTATTTGCGATTGCGCCGCACCAGCGATAAGGTCAGAGTGAAATATCCACAACATTCCTCATATTTCATAAACGATTTCAGATATCAAAATGAGATTTTGGCAAATGATGGCACACAAGGAGAAGAGTATTTTACTATATCGGTATTACGTAAAACTTCATTACCTACCGTGTTATTCCAATTACTACAGACTTTTTTGGTGAAAGAGTGTAATTTTTAAGAGCTATCATCAGCTGGTGACATGAGAAATGCTGTTGGTTTTGGAACAACGTATGTGAAGACGTTACACATTTTGTTGTACCAAGGATGTACTTTTTCATAATCTACTGCCTTTACTTTTCCTCTGCGCCTCACTTCATAAACTTAATAAAGCACTGTTTCAGAATTCTCTCGCAATTGTGTCTACACAACATGTAAATGAGGTGAACAGCGTAAACTCAACTGTGTTTTGGCAAAAGAAGCAAATTTTGATATGGCAACCAGAGAAATGTGTAGGTTTTACTAAAAATTCGCCACTGGTGACGCTTCTCTGAAACAAATGGTTAACAAGCCAGGCAAGAATAAATCGCTGCATTTTCAGCGGAATTGTTTTTAGATACGGTACTAACAAAATCAGAGGTGACTGTGGATCTCTCTAAATGGTCACCATGCAAGTGTGGGTGTGGAGGGGCCTACTTAATATTTACAAAAACTGGGAGCGTAGGTATCAGTTTAAAATGGCACTTGGCCGTACAACGATCTGCGACCCCCACCATAGCCGCTCTCCCCACACATCCCCAACCGACTGCGCATCTAACGGACGTGATCTTTTGCACGCACTATTCAAATGACAAGTTTCACCAATGCACAGCCCATTTAATCATTGTGTATCCAATACTACAGCCATCTGTATATGTGCATATTGCTATCCATGACTCCTGTCACCCTGGAGTATATTGGTACTAGATCTGCAGATGATGAAGAAATTAAAACTGTGTTAGAGAATATAAAAAAAATTATCCGTATAGTTAAGAGAGATAAAAAAGTTAACTGTCATGGTGACTGGAATTCTATAGAAGAAAAAGGAAAAGGAGGACAAATAGTCGGAGAATATGGGCTATGAGAAACGAATGAAGTGGGAAATCATTTGGTAGAATTTTACTCAAAGCATAATTTAATCATTGCAAATACTTGTATAAGAACTGCATAAGAAAATTGTATATGTAGAAGAGTCCTGGAGACTCCAGAAGGTTTCAGACAGATTATGTTACGGTAAGACAGTGATTTCAGAATCAAATTTTAAACTGTAAACATTTCCAGGAACAATGTGGGCTCTGGCCATAACTTGTTGGTTAATGGACAGAAAGTGCAAAATGGCTGGGCAAAACATACACTTATATGAAAATGTCACAGAGTTTTGTACTGAGTAATATAAATTAAATAAGAGTATAAATTACAAATCAAACACAAAAGAACAAATTATGCATTATTGTAGGCAACAATACATTCAACACATAGTCCCACACTACATTGCTAGCACTAAGTTCATTCTGGTGCCATACAGTTTTGTCCAACACATCATCTTCTTTTGAGTAAATATGTTTTCACAAATTACATCAACTTGGAACTCATATGCTACAGTAATGGAGTGCAGTGTTCATTCACGTATTTTTGGCAGAGTTGCATACCTTATCAAGTATCCTAAAATTTTACATGCGTTAATGTATTTACATTTTTGCGACAGAGTATACAGGCACAGTATGTAGTGACACACAATAATCAACTGAAAATAGCAATGTGTCGTTTCCTGTTGTGCATATTTATCGTGTACTGATTCACATTTTGATCCATTCGATCAATTACAATAATGTGCTTGTCATATTCTGTTGGTGTAGGTTATTGAGGAACTATGATGCGTGTTGTTGGCTGATGATAGTACCTTATAACTTTGATTACTGTGTTCACAACAGATATATTTAAAGCGGTAGAAATAAAGGAATTTTCATGTTAGTTATACAGGTACCGACCATGTTTCTTTCTTATGAGCGAATGAATAGTACCCTCTTTATCTTTCTCTATTTCATTCTTCTTTGGGAGGGGACGATTATGGCCAATATACACCTTTTCTCAGTCCCAGTGCACCTAAAACCTCGTTTCAAAGAAAAATTGAAAACTTCAGTCTTGTAAACAAGTTATCAAAATAGAAATAAAACCATTAAACTGCTCTCGTTAGTGTTTAGTGTTACGTGTTTGCAATGATGAAAATGTAGCGTGTGGTCCTCTGGCACAAATAATGTTGAATAAATTTTAATAAATAACATGTGATTGTTGATTTATTACAAAACTGTTAAGTTTTTGAACCTGAATGCTAAAATATTTCAATTTTTTTACTTAACCTAAATCCATGCTTTGATGCCTCCCCATGAACCATGGACCATGCCGTTGGTGGGGAGGCTTGCGTGCCTCAGCGATACAGATGGCCGTACCGTAGGTACAACCACAACGGAGGGGTATCTGTTGAGAGGCCAGACAAACGTGTGGTTCCTGAAGAGGGGCAGCAGCCTTTTCAGTAGTTGCAGGAGCAACAGTCTGGATGACTGACTCATCTGTCCTTGTAACAGTAACCAAAACGGCCTTGCTGTGCTGGTACTGCGAACGGCTGAAAGCAAAGGGAAACTACAACCGTAATTTTTCCCGAGGGCATGCAGCTTTACTGTATGGTTCAATGATGATGGCGTCCTCTTGGGTAAAATATTCCGGAGGTAAAATAGTACCCCATTCGGTTCTCCGGGCGGGGACTAGTCAAGAGGACGTTGTTATCAGGAGAAAGAAAACTGGCGTTCTACGGTTCGGAGCGTGGAGTGTCAGATCCCTTAATCGAGCAGGTAGGTTAGAAAATTTAAAAAGGGAAATGGATAGGTTAAAGTTAGATATAGTGGGAATTAGTGAAGTTCGGTGGCAGGAGGAACAAGACTTTTGGTCAGGTGAGTACAGGGTAAAAAATACAAAATCAAATAGGGGTAGTGCAGGAGTAGGTTTAATAATGAATAAAAAAATAGGCGTGCGGGTAAGCTACTACAAACAGCATAGTGAATGCATTATTGTGGCCAAGATAGACACGAAGCCCACGCCTACTACAGTAGTACAAGTTTACACGCCAACTAGCTCTGCAGATGATGAAGAAATTGATGAAATGTATGATGAGATAAAAGAAATTATTCAGATGGTGAAGGGAGACGAAAATTTAATAGTCATGGGTGACTGGAATTCGAGTGTAGGAAAAGGGAGAGAAGGAAACATAGTAGGTGAATATGGATTGAGGGTAAGAAACGAAAGAGGAAGCCGCCTGGTAGAATTTTGCACAGAGCATAACTTAATCATAGCTAACACTTGGTTCAAGAATCATGAAAGAAGGTTGTATACCTGGAAGAATCCTGGAGATACTAAAAGGCATCAGATAGATTATATAATGGTAAGACAGAGATTTAGGAACCAGGTTTTAAACTGTAAGACATATCCAGGGGCAGATGTGGACTCTGACCACAATCTATTGGTAATGAATTGCAGATTAAAATTGAAGAAACTGCAAAAAGGTGGGAATTTAAGGAGATGGGAGCTGGATAAACTGACTAAACCAGAGGTTGTACAGAGTTTGAGGGAGAGCATAAGGGAACAATTGACAGGAATGGGGGAAAGAAATACAATAGAAGAAGAATGGGTAGCTTTGAGGAATGAAATAGTGAAGGCAGCAGTGGATCAAGTAGGCACAAAGACGAGGGCTAGTAGAAATCCTTGGGTAACAGAAGAAATATTGAATTTAATTGATGAAAGAAGAAAATATAAAAATGCAGTAAATGAAGCAGGCAAAAAGGAATACAAACGTCTCAAAAGTGAGATCGACAGGACGTGCAAAATGGCTAGGCAGGGATGGCTAGAGGACAAATGTAAGGATGTAGAGGCTTATCTCACTAAGGGTAAGATAGATACTGCCTATAGGAAAATTAAAGAGACCTTTGGAGAAAAGAGAACCACATGTATGAATATCAAGAGCTCAGATGGAAACCCAGTTCTAACCAAAGAAGGGAAAGCAGAAAGATGGAAGGAGTATATACAGGGTCTATACAAGGGCGATGTACTTGAGGACAATATTATAGAAGTGGAAGAGAATGTTTATGAAGATGAAATGAGATACGATACTGCGTGAAGAGTTTGACAGAGCACTGAAAGACCTGAGCCGAAACAAGGCCCCAGGAGTAGACAACATTCCATTGGAACTACTGACGGCCTTGGGAGGGCCAGTCCTGACAAAACTCTACCATCTGGTGAGGAAGATGTATGAGACAGGTGAAGTGCCCTCAGACTTCAAGCAGAATATAATAATTCCAATCCCAAAGAAAGCAGGTGTTGACAGATGTGAAAATTACCGAACTATCAGTTTAATAAGTCACAGCTGCAAAATACTAACGCGAATTCCTTACAGACGAATGGAAAAACTGGTACAAGCCGACATCGGGGAAGATCAGTTTGGATTCCGTAGAAATATTGGAACACGTGAGGCAATACTGACCTTACGACTTATCTTAGAAGAAAGGTCAAGGAAAGGCAAACCTACGTTTCTAGCATTTGTAGACTTAGAGAAAGCTTTAGACAATGTTGACTGGAATACTCCCTTTCAAATTCTAAAGGTGGCAGCGGTAAAATACAGGGAGCGAAAGGCTATTTACAATTTGTACAGAAACCAGATGGCTGTTATAAGAGTCGAGGGGCGCGGAAGGGAAGCAGTGGTTGGGAAGGGAGTGAGACAGGGTTGTAGCCTCTCCCCGATGTTATTCAATCTGTATATTGAGCAAGCAGTAAAGGAAACAAAAGAAAAATTCGGAGTAGATATTAAAATCCATGGAAAAGAAATAAAAACTTTGAGGTTCGCCGATGACATTGTAATTCTGTCAGAGACAGCAAAGGACTTGGAAGAGCAGTTGAACGGAATGTGTCTTGAAAGGAGGATATATGATGCACATCAACAAAAGCAAAACGAGGATAATGGAATGTAGTCGAATTAAGTCGGGTGATGCTGAAGGTATTAGATTAGGAAATGAGACACTTAAAGTAGTAAAGGAGTTTTGCTATTTGGGGAGCAAAATAACTCATGATGGTCGAAGTAGAGAGGATATAAAATGTAGACTGGCAATGGCAAGGAAAGCGTTTCTGAAGAAGAGAAATTTGTTAACATCGAGTATAGATTTAAGTGTCAGGAAGTCGTTTCTGAAAGTATTTGTATGGAGTGTAACCATGTATGAAAGTGAAACATGGACGATAAATAGTTCGGACAGGAGGAGAACAGAAGCTTTCGAAATGTGGTGCTACAGAAGAATGCTGAAGATTAGATGGGTAGATCACATAACTAATGAGGATGTATTGAATAGAATTGGGGAGAAGAGGAGTTTGTGGTACAACTTGACGAGAAGAAGAGACCGGTTGGTAGGACATGTTCTGAGGCATCAAGGGATCACAAATTTAGCATTGGAGGGCAGCGTGGAGGGGAAAAATCGTAGAGGGAGACCAAGAGATGAATACACTAAGCAGACTCAGAAGGATGTAGGTTGCAGTAGGTACTGGGAGATGAAGAAACTTGCACAGGATAGGGTAGCATGGAGAGCTGCATCAAACCAGTCTCAGGACTGAAGACCACGACAACAACATGCTTTGATGACTGAAAGAACAGATTTTCAACAATCCTTAAATAAGCATAACAAGATTACAGAAATTCATTGTTGTCCAAAAATCAGTGAAAGTGTAGTTCTGTGACATGTACCATTAATGTAACAGTGGACACTAATGAATTAATATCGAGAATGACAAACTAGTAGTAAGCAAATAATAACAAGATGAAGGGTGGAAACAATAAATAGTGGGCTATACATTGGGAAATGGAGACAATATGACAGAAAGGAAAGAGGGAGCTGATGAAGATGAGATGGGCGAAGGGATGTAGATGTAAGAATAGTAAGAAGGAGCTCTAAAACACCTAAGTGGAAACAGGGCTCATGGAGTAGATGACAGTCCATCAGAGCTATTGTGAATCTTGGAAGTGCAAGCCATGACAAAATTTTCCAACTTGTATGCAAGATATATCAGACAGGGGGAATACCTTCAGACTTATATTAGAAGACAGACTGAGGAAAGGAAAATCTACCCTTATGACATTTGTATATTTAGAGAAAGCTTTCGAAATTGCTGACTAGATTTCATTCTTAAAAATTCTTAAGGAAACAGGAATAAAATATGGGGAGCAAACGTGCAATGGCAGTTCATACGGAAACCAGACTTCTGTTATAAGAAACTTCCTGGCAGATTAAAACTATGTGCTGGACCGAGACTCGAACTCGGAACCTTTGCCTTTCGCGGGCAAGTGCTCTACCAACTGAGCTACCCAAGCACGTCTCAAGCCCCGTCCTCACAGCTTTACTTCTGCCAGTACCTCGTCTGCTGTTATAAGCTATGTACATCCATCTCCCAATAGATTATGGGGCAACAGCTGTTACAGCTATTAGCACGTCTTTATGTAGTAGGGATGACATCTACAGCTATATTTATACGCCAAATTTTATTTTCTATCAATTCCAGTGTTACTTTACACCACCCTTACGTGTATCAACGATACCAGGTGATCAAGTGGATACCAGGTAATGATAATTATGTATCTCACGGAGGTTTAAAAAAATTGATGTACGCCATTTCCCACTTTTGATGTGAATGGTGGCTACTCTGGCTGATGACGGAAGAGTATCAACCAACGCAGCTGCCATTGACACCTTAACCAGTACAAAAAGATTCAGCACAGCAGGCATTGATTTTTTTATGCACAATGAAATGCATAGTTATGATCACACAGTGTAGTCCGCCCCTGGTAGCTGAGTGGTCAGCTCGACGGAATGTCATACCTAACGGCTCGGGTTGATTCCCGGCTGGGTCGGAGATTTTCTCCGCTCAGCGACACGCATCGACACGCAAGTCGCCGAAGTGGCGTCAACTCGAAAGACTTGCACCAGGCGAACGGTCTACCCGACGGGAGGCCCTAGCCACAAGGCATTTCCATTACCCAGTGTAATCTGACACTAAAATCAATTACAAATTAAATTGAACCTATAAATACAGCTGAAGGTATCATCCATAATACATAAATGTGGAGTTGTAAGAGTTGAAGGATCTTAAAGGGAAGTAAATTTCAGAAGGGAATGAGACTGTTGTAGTCTATCCCTGATGTTATTCAGTCTCTACAGTGAGCAAGCAATAAAGGAAACCAAGGTGAAATTTCCTAGGGGAATTAAAGTTAAGAGAGAAGAAAAAAAACTTCGAGGTTTACTGATAATATTCTGTAAGATATGGCAAAGGACTTGGAAAAGCAATTGAATGTAATGAAGGGATAGTGTGTTAAAATGAGATAAATTAGTTAGTTTCATGTTACATGGATCATTTGTGCCATTAAACACAATGATGTGGAACAAGTCATTTTACATTCACGTTTAGCAGTTATTTGAGGAGAAACTATTTCAGTTTGTTTTCACATTTGACTTTGCTTTTTGTCAGGCATTTTATGTCACTGTGTAAATAGCTATCAAATTTGAATAGGGAAAGATATCAGTTGGACTACATCCTGATACAAAAAAGGTATAGGAACTGTTTGAAGAATGCCATAGCTTCTCCAGGAGCGGATATAAATTCAGACCACAACCTAGTAGGGGAGAAATACAAGTGAAGTTGAAAAAAGTCTGGAGAGGTAAATCAAAAGGAAGACTAAACACAGAAAGAATCAAAGAGTTAGCAAAGGCATCAGATTAGGAAAACAGATTTATGGAAAAATGGGAAAGAGGTAATGTTGATGTAAGTGTTAATGACAAATGGATAAAAATGAGGGAAGGACTCATGGACTCTGCCAAACAAGTAATAGAAAACATGGTGAAAAATATGGAAGGGTGAAGAAAGTGGAAAAATGTAGAAACTGGAGAAGGCAAAAAGAGGTACAGGAAACTAAAGAAGCAAGGGAAAAATGGATGAAACACAAATGCAAAGAAATAGAGAAAATGGAGAAAGAGCGGAAGTATGAAATGATGTATAGACTGGCTAGTGAGATAGTTTTTGAACGTAAAAGAAAGAGAAATAACACGGAAATAGAAAGAGCGGATGGAACTGTAGCAGAGAACCACAGGAGGTTTTGAACAGATGGCAATAATGAATGTATAATGGAGATAAAATATAAAGCGAATAAGGTTGAAGAGGAGCAGTATGTGCCGGAAGACGGAAAGGGATTCACCATCTTGGAAGCAGAAGCAGAAAAGGCGTTGAAGGAGATGAAGAATAGGAAGGCATGTGAAATTCATGATTTGCCAGCAGAACTGTTGAAGAGTCTGAGAAACAAGGAAAGAAAAGAAGTAGTCAACATATGTGCTGAGATATATGACAAAGGGGAATGGCCTGATGACTTCCTTGCAACAGTTATGATACCAATAGAGAAAAAGAGAAACATAAAAAATATGAAGAGCATTGGACCATCAGTCTAATTTCTCATGCGGCTATAGTGTTGCTGGGAGTGTTGAATAGAAGTTGTCGGCTCCATTAACACAATATATATCTGTTTTGAATTGTCTGATAAAGTCGAGATAACGGGAATGGTGGGGGTTACACCACCTTCGTAGGTTGAGTGTTGCATACACCTGCAGCCAATGAGCCACGAAAATCGTGACCCAATTGCTGACGTCCTTGTGAAAAAGTTGGACTGACACATAGAGGGCCAATAATCTGTCATAGGCCGATCACGCTATCGCAACTCAATGAGTTTCTGAGAAAAAAATCGGAATGATTGTTGTCGATTTCCTATGATCTGTTGTAAAATCGCACCAGTGGCGGTTTTGCTGACGTCTGCTGTGACAGACCAAGTGTGTCAAAGGTATGAGGTGTGCCACGGCAGCTTAGTGGTGCTAATCCTTTATAAATATTGTGTATGTTTGCATCCAATTAGTCAATGACTTGTCACGAGCACTCTTGCCAACTAAAACAATTGTTAATGATGTTTTAATCACTGCTGCCTGCAGTATATGATGGCAATAAAAGTTTATCAACGCAGTAGCCGATATAGTTCGCTAAATTGTTGGCTGAGGTGTCTAGTAGATGACATCCACATGCTCTTGTATTGGTTGAACGCCATACCGTGTCACCGAGTGGCCTACAAAGGTAACTTGTTGCCTGCGTAGCCGGCAATTTTCGTCGTTGACGAGTGTTCCAAGTGTCTCCAACACTTTGAAGATTTGCCACAAGTGACTGCCATGCTATGCCGAAGAAGAAGGATATATGAGGATAGTGTCCAAATAAGAGAAGCAGAAAGGAAACTTATGGAAGACCCTGTTGATGAAATACTACCATATCTGAGCGGCTTTCTTTAGTCCAAATGGCACGAAAATAAATTCGTACAGTCGAAATGGAGGAATAATGGCAATTTTGGGCGTGTCTTCCGGGCCCACAGGGATCTGTAGGTACACCTTCTAACAGATGAGAACAATGAAAACTGATGCACCGGCTAACGTGTGGGCGAAATCCTGAACGATGCGTACGTGATATAATTTGGTATCGTATGAGAGTTTAAGGCCCAGTAATCCCTGTATAGTCGGTAGGAACCATCCTTTTTAGGCGTCAGATAGATGGGGAAATCCCAAGCACTGTGTGAAGACTATGCAATCTCTGACTGTAACAAATCGTCAGTTGCTGCCTTAGCATCACGTAAAGTGTCTGTCATTAGCTGCTGAGTTTTGTGGAAGACAGGGGGCCCCGCTATAGTATTGCTTTTATGAAAGGTATTGTCACTGACGACTTTCTTTGCTTTGGGTGGGCCGTGAAAGACAGAGCACTGGTATTATCAGGGTGTTAGAATTTTTCACTGATTTCATTGTCACTGGCTCGGGAGCCGTACATCGAAGTACGTGTATGAGACTCTGCGACAAACTACAAGGTTTCTTTGCTCCTGTGAAGGCCACTGATAACTCCAGGTAATTGAAACATTCTTGAATGTATTCGATCATCTCGTCCATGTTAATAAACTCTTGTCCTCCCTAGAGAAACCACTAAAGCTGTTCATCAAACATTGTAGCTTTTCCACATCCAGCTGGATGTGGTGGGTTAGAACTAGTGGCTATTATGCTCAGTGTATGGTGTTTGTCTTCAGCTGTGCCAGGCAATGCTTAGCATCTTTTATACATATAAAGTTTTACGTTCCACCTTCACGTCTTCATTCTTCTTGTTCAAGAAATCTCTTTGGCTGTTGTAACGCTGAAAACTGCTGCATTCGGATGCGAATGTGTGGGTGGTTTACCTACAATGCCTGCCACTGCATCTCTGCTGCTGGTTTGGCGAAGTTTCCTGTCTGCCAATCAGGAGAAAAGTGAAAATGCCACAAAAAGACCGCACTCAGTAATGGCTCATTGGCCTCGGCAGTGGCGAATCTCCAAATGAAGTGGACATTCGGTAGTGGCGAATTTCCAAATGAAGTGGACATGTAGACCTAAACCTAATGTGCAAACGATTGTGCAGTACAGTTCGATAAATGTATCGTTTACGGCTCGTAGCTGTAGGGGAGATGCCGACAACTTTGATTAAGCTGCTGTCTTCTGGATGGCACTTACCTCTGAACCTGTGTTGATGAGGAATGAAATGTGCCACATTCCGTGGCACGTATTGGAGGTCGCATGTGGAGTCTGAGTGGGAGCGAGGTTCAGAACATTTGCGAGTGTGACTACCAAAAACATGCGTGGAACCAACACCAATGTGAACTTTCTCATCTGTAGTTAGAACTCTGATCCTTGTTAATTGCGAGCTGGCCCACATCAAACAGCTGATAACAGTTGTTTACATGTGATGAGACTGTTGTATCCCTCCATACACGCTCGGCTCTATTCGGCTATTCATTCCCATGTCAGGGATTTTAATGGCTTCCGCCACTGTGAGCCGTTTCTGAGTCCACCGTAGTATGACGCTGTTGTGGGAACGCAAAAATCTCATCAGCGATGTGCAGCCTATCATCGCGTGTATCACCTTGATGAGAAATCTGGGATACTTGTATTTGTAAAGATAATTTCCTTGGCCACATAGCTCACAGTGCATCATCTGGCATAAATGTTGGATTTATTACACTTCCAGCACTGTAAGGACGTTCTGCAGTCCTGTTTCTCTGAGCAAATCACCCCCTTTATCTGTTGTTCATGTGATACGAACAGGCGTTGTAGTAAGGTAGCGTTTGCTGTGTCAAATTTGCCCATGGTTGAGGTGACTGAATCACGTCGCGAATGAGGAATACATAGTCATCAGCATTGCTTACTAAGGCAGAAAATGGTAAAACATCGTTGACGACAGACAAGTCAAAATAGTCTCTGCAGTAGCAAACCATATCTGTGGATAGTAGGTGCTGAGAAGTAGGTAATGTAGATGCGTAACGCCATAACACAGAAATATCATGGAAAATATGTCCATGGGGCATTAGGTTACGTGATTCGATGGTGTCGGTGTATGGAGAACCACTGATCATGCACAGGAGAAAACGATCATGCACTGGAGAAAATCTGGAATTCTTCTTGTGTATTCCAGCTGGCTGGGCTCCACGTGTTGGGAGAAACAGATTCGACTGCTTTGTTCCCGGCACAGAAGCACAAAAGAATAAGTGTGGGGTGTTGTGTGATGCTGCAAAATCATACAAAAACCAGAATCATTCTCATGAAAACTTTTTGTAACCTGGTCGATATCACTACTGAAGTCGATGAAGTTAATAGGTTGCGCCACACTATGCTGTACAGTTGCTCCATGTGGTGGGCAACAAGTTCAGGAGGTGAAACATAATCACTTATAGATTTTAAACTAATATTGTCCGTTCCGTATCACTCACTACACTTCGAGATCCCTTTACCTGTTGGTAAAATTGTCCAAGTAATCTTTGTTCAATTTAAAGATCCATTGTTTCAGCAGAGCACTTACTTGCATGTTTAGAATGCAACAAAAAGTCAGCTTGTTTGTCACGGATCACCAGCGTAGGAAATCCGAGCAAATAGGTATCCAGAATAACACTCGTGGAATGGTAGAGTGAAACTATAATACCTTATTAATATAACCACCGGACATAAGTGCAGCCACTTAAGCAAATTCGGATGCAAAAGAACCGACTAAAAACTCAATTACAAAGCAAATATGGAAAATAAACTCAAGGAAACTAGTTACTCTATAAGGTCGGAGCGTACACAATCAATACTGTTTGGCGCGGAGTCTCCACAAATGTTTCTCTGTTGCTGTATTTTTGGGCTTCCTGAACCTCGCATGGGCAATACCAGTTTAGAAAAAGAGTGACCCATGCATGGGCGCAAGCTTCAAATCCGTTTCAATCTTCACTAAAGTGATTTAGACTGCAATGAAAGAACAAAACTCAAATTACTTTGAAATTAATGAATTCTGTACAGATGCACAGCATGGCTTCCAGAAAGGAAAATCTACAAGTGCAGCAGCTCTAGATACGGTCAGTAGGATGTAGCACGATTTTGAAGAAAAAGAATCTTTAGCACTGACACTTTGTAACAAAAGTAAGGCATTTGACTGCATTCCACGTAAGATCCTTCTGAACAACTTCATTCAATCTGGATTTGGAGGCAATGTTCTGGCAACCCTCGAATCTTATTTAGAGGACGGAAGGCAGATTGTATCAGTCGAAGGCGCACTGTGATGTGAGCGATAGTTGAGACACAGCATGCCACAGAGATCGGTCACGAGACCCCTCCTTTTTCTAGTTTTTGTAAATCATTTAAGATCAAATGAACGGTTCTTTCAATTTGCAGATAACACGGCTTTTTATTCTGAAAGCGTTAATGGTAGCGAGGTTCAAGAAGGGGCAGATGTTTTTTTGGTTGTAAAAAAGAAATGTTTCTTATTAACTACATGAAAATCGACGAAGAAAAAACGCAATAATTGGTTTGTAGCGTCAGTTACAAAGGATACGAGAACTGATAATGGCTGCGAAACTCTTGGGTTTCATGGTAGACAGCAAACTCACTTGGCATGGACACAATGCACATATGTTTGACATAGTCTCACGCTTCATATACCTCGTGAGAAAACTGAAACATGTGATAACTCAGCGACTCTCAACCACTCCTCGCTAGGGGAGTGAGACAGTACTAAATGGGGGAGTGGGGTAGGAGCATGTTGAAAAGGAAAATCCTGATAAGTACGAGTGGGACTGACGCATCGATGATTCCGTGCAAATTTAATTAGGAATATAGATCCAGAATGAGATTTTCACTCTGCAGCGGAGTGTGCGCTGATATGAAACTTCCTGGCAGATTAAAACTGTGTGCCCAACCGAGACTCGAACTCGGGACCTTTGCCTATCGCGGGCAAGTGCTCTACCATCTGAGCTACCGAAGCACGACTCACGGCCGGCACTCACAGCTTTACTTCTGCCAGTATCTCGTCTCCTACCTTCCAAACTTTACAGAAGCTCTCCTGCGAACCTTGCAGAACTAGCACTCCTGAAAGAAAAGATATAGCGGAGACATGGCTTAGCCACAGCCTGGGGCTTAGAAGATTAATTTTTTTTTCGCCGCCAAGGGACCACAGACTTCAGTGCGTGACATTAATTTTAACAATACGTCTATCCGTTCCTGAGAAAAGCGAGGCTCAACAGTCAGACAGATAGACGACAAAGTCATCCTGTAAGAGTAACGCTTTACCGATTGATGTGCGCAACCCTAAAAATTATGAATTCAATAACTGATTAATTTCCCTGAAAAGAAAGCAATGCAAAATGCATTTTGACATAATAAAAAATCGAAATTCATATTTACACTGACACAATGCGCTTATAAATATGACTGTATGAGTACTGCACAATGCATTTAATGATTAACTTTTTAATACTAAACTAGAAACAAATTTAGTAATTATTAGTGAGTGCCCTGGAACTGATCTTCAGACCAAAGATTTCGAAGGCGGGCTTAAGATCAGAAACAGGTATTCTGAATTCTTTTTCTAAGTTTCTACATTTTGATTTCAATGCAGCCAATGCAGAAAATCCGGTTTAGCAGAGGTAGGTTGTTGAAAATGGTACTAGTATACGTACTACTCTCGTTATAACTGCAAAAAACTCATCATTCATCCATGCCCAAAATGCAAAGGGTAGTTTATTACCAAATTATCATTATATTTCGCCACTTACCGTAAAGTCTGAAGATTTCTTCTTCAGCAGTTGAAAGAGCTGCGGGAGTATTTTCAACTGATCTCTAACCTACTCCTAATGGGCTTACAAGTTTTTATCAGCAAGAAAATACGGGGCGTCCATAAACGAACGTCCCAGTTTGAATGGTATATTATAATAGTTCAGTTTAGACTATTTGAAGCAGACCATACTTTAAATTGAAGGTAAACGCATCTATGTTTTCTTAAAATTGTTCAATATGTGCACCTTTAGTTATACGGCACACATTCAACTTAAACTCTTAATTCTTCCCACGCTTTGGTTAAGAAGTCCAGAGTAATAGAAGCAATAGCCGCTTCAGTTCTGTGTCTCAACTCTGGTTTATCATTAAGACTCGATCTTTTACAAAGCCCCAAAGGCGTGAGGTTAGGTGAAAGTGGAGCGCAGTAGAAAGCTCTGTCGTACAGACCATCACGACCAACAGGCGCTTTGACGTTCGACCACTCTCTAACAAACAGAAGCCAATGGGAACGAGCTCCATCTTGTTACCAGACAAAGTTTTCAGGTTCCCTTCTAATTAGGGAAAGAGCCATTCTTACAACATATCCCGATAAGGCACTCCTGTTACCGTAGCTTCAGCAAAAAGGATGAGCCATACAGTTGACACTGGAATTCAGCGCAAAAAACATTTAATTTTGGGGAGTTTCTTTGATAATGTCCCATTTCACGAGGGAGTTCTGTCCCACATACGAACATTATGAGTTTTACCTTCCCACTTAGATGAATAGTTACCTCATCACTAAACACCACACGTTCAAGAAAGTCATCCGTCTGCTACAACACTTGACTTGCTAAGTTATAACGTACACCATAGTCATCTGACTTTACAGAATGTACGAAGTGTAACTAGTATAGATGAACGCGTAACCATTTTGTTAAAACCTTCCATTGTCGTCTTTGGCAAATACGAAGGTAGGTCGACATCATCTTCAGACACTTTTGGTTGTCCCGTGCTTTTTCCTTTACACACCTATCCGGTCGTTTCGAACTGACCATAAAATTGGGGGGTGCTTTCGCCACATGAGGGATCACAAACTTTAAACGAAAAGTACATTGAACTGAAATTACAGATTCACTCTTAGAAATCTGCAAAACACAAAACGCTTTAGTGGGCTACATTCAGGAGTCGTCACTGCAAGCGTGAAAACAACTAAGCAATACTCGCACATCTGAAAGTATTTGAGTTACTCTTTAGTTGTGGCCTTCAAGAAACACTATACAACGCTTATAGTTGGTTTTAATAAAATTTGTAACTGGGACGTTAAGTTGTGGAGACCCTGGTTTTCTACTCCTTTCTAGAGCGGTGAAATGACTCTCAATAGTTACAAGAACATTTTTTACATGTTTTATTTCAACCTTGTACGTTTTAACACATTCATCCACATTTGCGAACATTTCTAGGCTTTTTGCTTCAAATTTCTGCTCCACAGTTCCAATTTTCTACAAAAAGCATTAATTTTATCACTCGTTTCGAACATATGTGTATCGATATTTGCTCCTTAGTGTTAAAGATACAGGTATTTAACTTCTCGAATATGTCGGTCAAGTAGCTCAGTTTCATTACAGATAAACCATTTCTTAAACTTTTCGGTTTCCCGTCGGTTTTCCTCTTTCAGAAAAATGGCGACTTCCTTTTTTAATTCATAAACAAGTCGCAAATATTTCCCTCTTGATAAGCATCTTGCCTCGCAACAAAATAGTAACACTGAATTCACTGCACACATGTCTTTACACAGTGCAGAAAAAATTCTTGATTTTAGGATCGCATTTCTTACATAATTTACTATAGCTACAATGATTGTTATCGCAGCATTCAGAACAGGATTCATTTCTTTGGAAACCAGAGCTTCTCTATGGCGCACGTCATGTGTCCAGACACAATTTGGAGATTTTTATTTCACAAATGCTTGTATACTGTGGAATCCTCCAGACATTGAAAGAATACCGTCACTACATATTTTGACGCAGTTTTTCCATTTTATGTTTACCTCGTTTATAAAATCATTTAAGATAATGGGCGTGCTGTAGCTTTCGGTTCTGTTGGTTTCTTACTGTGGAAATACCATCACAAAATCGAACATGGGCAATGAGATTAGCATCTTTATTGCTGTCTGCTGCTTCCTCAAGCTGAATTGAAAACAATTTGCCACGCAACTTCATGAAAAGCTGAAGGTTTACATCTTCAGTTATGTCACCAATTCTACGGGCAAGGACGGAGTGGCCGACCGGTTCTAGGCGCTACAGTCTGGAACCGCGCGACCGCTACGGTCGCAGGTTCAAATCCACCCTTGGGCATGGATGTATGTGATGTCCTTAGGTTGGTTAGGTTTAAGTAGTTCTAAGTTCTAGGAGACTGATGACCTCAGAAGTTAAGTCCCATAGTGCTCAGAGCCATTTGAACCATTTCTACGGGCAACAGCATCACTTGACAGAGGTATGGACTGCAGTTATCTGGGAAACCCTAAGGGTGCTCACACCAGGGGTCAAGGGGAGCCTTCCCTGCAGCTCTTAGGTAAACGAAAAAGAAAAAAAATAGTGGTCAGGTGTTTTTCTTTCAAGAAAATTGTTTAAAAGTCGGTATCACGTAGGTTTTTAACAGGGTCGGAATTTTTTCATGGGTGCTTACAAGCCACCATTCGTCTTCCAAAATATAAAACATATTCCAACCCCCAGGTATAGCCCCCCTCCCCCCTCTACAAACTGTCGTATTGGTGCCGATGCTCCAAAGATTGTTTCTGCATCGTCAAACGCAGTTGGCAAAACAAAGTCTTCACCAGTAATATAACGCTTTTTACATCTGGCTATTTTATATGAAACTGTGTAGGAGACAAATAAAACTTATTCACATACAAAGCTTAATTTTTTTTTGTTTATTTAAATGCTTTTATCCGAAGAGTTCTCGGGATTTGTTAAAATATTGTGAAGTGTTTCCAAATTTTGTATTAGTTTATTAGGTCTATTGCTGGAGCCGGCGGTTGTGGCCGAGCAGCTCTAGGCGCTTCAGTCCGGAACCGCACTGTTGCTGCGGTCGCAGGTTGAAATCCTGCCTCCGGCATGGACGTGTGGGATGTCGTTAGGTTAGTTAGGTTTAAGTAGTTTCTAAGTCTAGGGGACTGATGACCTCAGATGTTAAGTCCCATAGTGCTTAGAGCCATTTGAACCATTTTTTCATGCTGGATGCCGCCAAAATTTTTGACCAAATGACACACGGGGGCTTTTCTTCACTGCTGGTAAACCCAAAATTTAAGTATTCTTGAGAACATTTTCTTGATTTCACTTTCTTAACGATGCTTGTCTGTGCACTTTCGTGGAACTTCACTATTGCCTAACGCTCGTTAACATCCGCTTAAAAATTTATCTTGATTCTCTATAATACTACCGCAGTGAAATTTTAATATGGTGAACCACAGTTAACACACAATTTACAATATACATACTCACGTCAGATTCGAAAGAGGTAACGGGATCGCCTAGACTGGCTGGAATTGAACGAGGACCGCCATTTATACATGTTTACGTCGCGGTCGTACGGACTCCAGAATGTTTGACGGTAATTAGAACTTGACGGGAAGCCTCGACAGTGCCTGATACAATGGACGTTTAAAGTTCTCTTTATTTCTGGGGCAGTGACTGTTGGCGAGCGGAGTCGCGTGATAAGTTAACTGACGACCCCCTGGTATTGACCGTTACATGTAGGCACCTTTACAACACTTCATTTCGAATATGTACTTTGTCCCATTGCTGCCAACGTTAGCGATCTAACGAGTCATTGTCAGCTCTTGACTAGAAAAGATTAGTTTTGACTTGCACATTCACATCTGATCCACGTTAGTATTTACGAATGTGCATTGCAACACTGTGAAAGATTAATATGATTTTAGTAAACTGCAGGAGCAACCAAGACAGATCCACACAATTATAGACCTATATCGTTGACGTCAATCTGTTGTAGAATTATGACGTTTTTGGAAAATGAACGTCGCCTCTATAAAAATCAACATGGATGCCGCAAACAGAGATCCTGCGAAACTCAGCTCGCTCTGTTCCTCCATGAGATCCACAGCGCAGTGGACAACGGCGCTCAGCTTGATGCCGTGTTCCTTGACTTCAGTAAGGCGTTTGACACCGTCTCGCATTGTCGTTAAATGAAAAAAAAATAAAAATAAAAAACGAGTTTACGACATATCGGAGCAGACTTGCGATTGGATTCAAGACTTTCTTGCAGACAGAACTCAACAAGTTCTTAATGGTACTAACTCGACAGGGAAGTGTGATAGGACCATTGCTGTTTACAATATTTACAAATGATCTAGTAGAAAGCGTCGGATGCTTTTTAAGGCTATTCGCAGATGATGCAGTTGTTTATACGAAAGTAGCAATGCCAGAAGATAGTAAGAATTGTAAGTAGGCTGTTTAGGTTTTTATGTTGGTAACGCCATGTAGCGCTCTATATGAAAATCACTGACTGTGCTGTGTGCAGTCTGTGGCTGGTTTGCATTGTTGAAATTCGCTATTGTAGTCTTGGGCAGTTGGATGTGAACAGCGCGTAGTTGGAGGTGAGCCGCCAGCAGTGGTGGATGTGGGGAGAGAGATGGCAGAATTTTAAGAGCGGACGATCTGGACGTGTGTCCGCCAGAAAGAGTAAATTTGTAATACTGGATATCATGAACTGATATATATAAATATCATGATTTTTGAACACTATTAAGGTAAATACATTGTTTGTTCTCTATCAAAATCTTTCATTTGCTAACTATGCCTATCAGTTGCTAGTTCCTTCAGTAGTTAGAATCTTTTATTTAGCTGGCAGTATTGGCGCTCGCTACATTGCAGTAGTTCGAGTAACGAAGATTTTTGTGAGGTAGGCGATTCATGAAAGGTATAGGCTATCGTTAGTCAGGGCCATTCTTTTGTAGGGATTATTGAAAGTCAGACTGCGTTGCGCTAAAAATATTCTGTCAGTTTAGTGATGATCAGAATAAGTAAAGAGAGAAATGTCTGAGTACGTTCAGTTTTGGTCAGCTGTTTGAAAATCAAATAACTTAAGGGGTTTATCAGCCCAGTCATTCATAAATTTTATAAGGGGACGTTTCAGAATTTGCAGATCGACGTGCAGAGAACTGATTAATGGTGCAGACTCTGGCAGTTGATTCTGAACCTAAATAAATGTAACACATTGCACATACATAGAAAAAGAAATCCGCTACTGTATAGTTACACTATTGATGACAAACAGCTGGAGATAGCGTCTGCTGAAAAATACGTAGGCGAAACTATCCAGAGCGTCCTTAAGTGGAATGACCATACAAAACAGATAGTGGGAAAAGCAGACACCAGACTAAGATTCATCGGAAGAATCTTAAGGAAATGT
Organism: Schistocerca americana; assembly: GCF_021461395.2. Lineage (NCBI taxonomy): Eukaryota > Metazoa > Arthropoda > Insecta > Orthoptera > Acrididae > Schistocerca > Schistocerca americana. The sequence goes on along the minus strand of NC_060123.1, from coordinate 293,774,722 downwards.
AACTCATCCACAAAAGAAGTGGCTTATAAGGCGCTTGTTCGCCCGATGTTTGAGTATTGTTCGTCTATCTGGGATCCCTATCAGGTATGACTGATAGAGGAGATAGAGAAGATCCAACGAAGAGCGGGGCGTTTCGTCACGGGATCGTTTAGCTGGTAAGAGAGAGTTACGTAGATGCTAAACAAACTCCACTGGCAGACGTTACAAGAGAGCCGTTGTGCAGCACGGAGAGATTTACTATTGAAATTTCGGGACAGCACTTTTCAGGAGGAGTCGGACAACATATTACTTCCCCTCACATACATCTCGCGTATTGATCATGAGGAGAAAATTCGAGAAATTAGAGGCAATACAGAGGCTTAACCGACAATCATTCTTCTCACACACTATTCGCGAGCGGAACAGGGTTGTAGAGATCAAACCCTGCTACCGAAAGTACCCTCCGCCACATACCATTAGGTGGCTTGCAGAGTATGATGTAGATGTAGAAAGCAAACAGCATGTAAGTACAGCTGTATATTCTGATGATAATTCACAGTCTCTATAGAAGTAAGGAATCTTGACTCTCGACAGGTTGCTGAATTGTGTTCATTTTCATGATAATTTTAGCGGCAATTTTTGGGGCTTCGAGGGAACAAGCTCCACGCCTCGTACACAACGCAGGCAACCAACATATACACGAGATTTTCGGTTCTACAAAAGCAGAAACGACACAGCAACATTAGGATCAGGTCGAAGTTTTGTGTCACGTGCACATTGTGTCTAGTAACAGCGTTGTATAAACAGCTTCAAGTAAGAGCCACATTTGAAGGTGATTATCTCTATGATGTGTACTGATGAACGCCCTTTGCTGAAGCATGTAATTTTTGAAATTCAAGCTGTCGGTACTAGACGCACACACCTGTCAGTTGCCACACTGGAAGCGGAAAGAAGAAATAAAATCACCGTCTCACATCTTCACATCCCGCAGTGGCTATGCTACTTTCCCCCCGCCATGCCGCATCCCCTGAGGTAATCAAATTTCTGCACGCTATCTTTGGTTCAAATTCAAATGGCTCTGAGCACTATGGGACTTAACTTCTAAGGTCATCAGTCCCCTAGAACTTAGAACTACTTGAACCTAACTAACCTAAGGACGTCACACAACACCCAGTCATCACGAGGCAGAGAAAATCCCTGACCCCGCCGGGAATCGAACCCGGGCGTGGGAAGCGAGAACGCTACCGCACGACCACGAGCTGCGGACACGCTATCTTTAAGAGAGCAATCATTGTTGCCAAATTAGTGGTTTTCCCATAAAATCTGGTTGTTTTGAGTACCTGTCTGGTGCGCAAATTTTGCAGCTAGTGGCTTTTAAAAATATTTGGGTAGCATTACAGAAAAATTATTTTTCAAAATTCTTGATCCACGCAACATACATTTAGTTTTGTGGCGTCTATTAGCCCTAAAATTTGTCAGCTAAACATTTATAATACACATTATTCTGTGATTTCATAATACTGTTACACTTTGGTTAAAATGGCACTGAGCACTATGGGACTTAACTTCTAAGGTCATCAGTCCCCTAGAACTTAGAACTACTTAAACCTAACTAACCTAAGGACATCACACACATCCATGCCCGAGGCAGGATTCGAACCTGCTACCGTAGTGGTCGCGCGGTTCCAGACTGTAGCGCCTTTAGCCGCTTGGCCACCCCGGCCGGCTGTTACACTTTATTCTGTCTTCGTTTCGCCGCGTGGTTTGAGGTGCCATGTCACGGATTCCGCGGCCCCTCGCGCTGGAGGTTCGAGTCCTCCTTCGGACATGGGTGTATGTGTGTTGTTCGTAGCATAAGTTAGTTTAAAGTAATTTCTTCGCTCCTGTATTGTTATCGCTCTTATTGTTATACACTATAGTATTAATAAATCTCCGTCTGTATGCATAGTACATATTATACGCACACCTTTACGTGGAAATTGAGTTAGGGGGGAAGGGCGGTTGGTCTACGGTTGCGTAAAATACCGATAGAGATCGGACCTGAACTACCACGTTTACGGCAACGACAACGTGCAACTGTCACGTTTTCGACAATGACAATGTGCAGAAACAATTGCACGTTAGCCGTTACCGAATGCTGTATGTACTCAGCTTTGCTTTATGGTGTGCATTGCTCGGTGTTTCCATTTCTTATTTTGAAATAACCGCAGAGAATAATCTTGATCTGTTGCGGTGTTCGAATACGACTCTCACAACACCAGAAGGGATCACTGACCCATATGACGTTTGAATCAGTCCAGCTGTCGCAGAAGTAGAGAACAAGGGCGTTGGCTGGAAGCTATGCGAGTAAAGTCCTCGTTTGTTCACGTTTGCCGCAGACTGCCAGGGGCCCTATTCTGCATCGTTCATACCGATCGGTTTAGTGGGTTAGTCTCGGTGTTGCCGTCATTTTCGGTTCTTTATCCAAATATCCTATTCACTAAGCTTCTGACACCTGTTAACGAACGGTCCTCCCACCGATTTTACGACAATTGTACCGAGAGGTTTTGGATTTCGGTATGATCCTGTCGATCGGTGAGCTGTGGTTTATGTACACCTATAATTTGTTATTTTAAACATATTTAGCGCTTTTAGCTTTGGATTTAGTGATTGTGTTACTAAAGAATCACCAGAGGACGCATCCGGTTGGAAAGTGAGTTCATAATAGACTATTTTCCTTTGTTAGCAATATGGTTAGATTCGGTTGTTACTGTGAATGATTACACAAAAAAAAAGTTTTCGGTCAATATTCTCTCAAAATATGTGTTATTTTTATGCAAATAAGAGTTTAAAGGTCATTAAATATCAAGACATCGGCTCTGCTTACACATATTGTACGAGTGTGAACTGACGTTACTAGTGACTTTGAGTACTTTTTCCCACAAATGGTTTAGTTAGTAATTATCGAAACGCATTTACAACTTTCAAGTAACAGTGGAAAGCAATTATGTGAAGCCTGATATTGGAAACCTTCCAAACTATCACGCATTTATGAGTTAATGTAGCACTGTTGGGCAACGAAGTCAGCCTACGTTCCTCTACTTGATACTAAAAGACTTGAGGGATGCTGTTCTATTGTTTGGCGCGGCGAAGTGGTCAGCGGGCGGGAATGCGATGCGTAAGGACACGGGTTAGCGCACGGATGGGTGCAAAAAAAATTGTTTTTTCCTCTTCATATATGCAACACGTTTTGAGACATTGTTATTCGTGTAAGTTAAGATTTGTCTGCAATATTTGTTATTACTTACAAGTAAGAGCGCACTTCCTCAATAATGATTTCGTGATTTCCGTGTGTTTAAAAAACGAAATATGAAATTACTGTGAGTGAAACAACCGACAGCGACCTTTATATTTTTTCTTGTCAGAAACAATTCACCATTTTTTACGAAACGCGATTTCCGAGTAAGCGGTTAGACAGGAATCCAAGAGCACAACTTCAATTACTGGGAATGCAACTAGCAGTAGTCATCTTCATAATCTTGCTTGTCACAAGTCTTTATTTGCGATCGAATCCTCAACAACAGTAGACAGAGATGAAAAGATCTCCACCGTAATATTTTTAGACTGTAGCACCATATACGAAACATTTTCATTCGTGAGATGCATGTTATAAACTTTGACGAACTGCAGGAGCTCCCGAAAATTTTGTTTTTAAGACCCAAATCGTTGACGTATCATATAGGGAAGTGGGCTACTTAATGATTTGGATCTCTAGGAGCGAGTTATAACCACATTCTGTTTATCTTCTTATTCTTTGAAACTCTCAGAATCAATTTTTCGGGTGTTTTCATAGATGTATTAGTACAATGTGGTACTACACACTATTCCTAAGTCATTTTCCGAAACGTAAAATCCAAAATTCGATGTCAGTGTGAATGAGAATAAGATGGCATAATGCGGCAATTACGACAATCTGCAATCTGCAGAATACAGTCAAATACGCCATCGTTATTATGCATGCATGGAAATATGCGGTCAGGGAAACTGTAAACATTTCTATGCATTTCAGCTGAGAATCATGGAAATGGATATACTGCATCTGATACTGTTAAGGAGGAGACAAGAGCGATGAAGGCGGGCACGTCAGCTCGATGGAATGCGGCGTCATGCGATTATGGCAACGTAAACGCAATTTCGGTACTTGGAAGAATACCGCGCCTGTGTCGTCTGCTAGCCGCTTTGTGTTCGTGGCGCTGTGCGCGCTGCAGTGCCCATGCGCGGATCTGCTGCCGCTTGCTTTTGATTGGCTTGCGCGACGCGAACCGACAACAGCGCTTCGGTTCTCTAGACCCGAACGGTAATGCTTCCGAAATAAATACTGAATAATGCTGGGGCTCTAATTCGACTACTAGACCGTTCGGCGCTCTTGAGTACCGAAACGATCGGCACAATGGCGGAATGATACAGAATAGGCACCCTCAGGTCTCAGGAAACATTTTGCGGTTGTTAAATCGGTGTTTTTTTTACGTCAGTGAATGTTTTTTTTTAGTGTTAAACAAGGGTAAAGACACAGTATACACGGAAATTTCGTGCTATAAGGGGCGTTCAAAAAGAAACAAGCCAGAGGCATAATTACAGAAAACAGTACCTGTATGTTAGAAGTATTGACCCTGGCTGTTGAGACACTTGTTCTGCTGTGACACAAGGCGGTGAATGGCCATCCCATAAAATTCCCGGGGCTGCGATGTGAACCAGTTCTGCATGTACAGCTGGACATCGTCGTCCACACGAGTGCCCAACATTTCTCACAAACCTTGACCACCCTTCACCAAGCGATCAAATCAAAACGACCAGACTTTTCACCCGTGGGGTCATTGTGCTCCAAGACAATGCAAAGCCTCATATGGGCAACACAGTCGCGGCTCTCCTGCAGAAATTCAAATAGAAGGTTCTCAGCCACCCTCCATACAGTCCGGACCTCTCTCTCTGCGATTACGCTGTTTTTGGTCCCGTTAAAAAGGCTTTGCAGGGCAAACGATTCACCTCGGACGACGACGTCCAGCTGTACGTGCAGAACTGGTTCACATCGCAACCCCGGGAATTTTATGAGACAGTCATTCACACCTTGTGTCACAGAGGGACCAGTCTCTCAACAGCCAGGGTCAAAACTTCGAACATACAGGTACTGGTTTCTGTAATTATGCCTCCGGTTCGTTTCTTTTTAAATGCCCCTTATAAATGGCTGCCCGATAGTAAATTTGCAGAATGACTAGAAATAGTTGAATGTGATGACATAACACATATTGTAAATTTTGTTGCACTCTGTTGGCGCCTTATACTGATATATTAAGCCACTGTGACACAAAAAAAACACTAGACAGCAGCAGCACCATTTTCTAGCGTAAGAGAAACAAAAATATCTTTCAAAACCGTAAGGGACTCTTTACAGGTGAATCGAGCTGAAGGTTCCTTTCCATAATTTGACTCCAGCCATTGTGCGGTTATGTCATGTGACCACATAAGTGATGTGTGCAAGAGTAAATTCACAGACAGTGATGTCACCAAAAAATTTCAAATACATAGAACGAAGTGTAGTGCAGCTATAAAATATGTAGTAAGACCCTATTTTGTGGACAATTGGCGGCAATATGTCGGTGACAGCATGTATTGGATTTTAATTGATGAATCAACAGATATTAGTGTGATCAAATTTTTAGGAATAACAGTAATATACTACAATGCTGCAACCAACGCAATCATTTCAACAATTTCGAAAGGGGCCAACCTCGAGCATACACAGTCTATTGTAACAGAAATTAAACACGCATTTCAGTAATTCAAATTAGATCTACACTAGCTGCGGGGTACAGGCACAGACAGTGCAAATTTAAAGGCTGGTGTTAACAACCGTGTCCATCAAATTTTGAAACAAAGTCATTTCGCATTTTATCCTTACAAAATGTGTACGACATTCGATTCAACTTGCTACTTTTGCTGCGAGTGAAACGCTGCCAAGAAACCTTGAATTCTTAGTCAGGGAAACATATAATTAGTTTTCGCATTCTTCAACTCGTCAACAGTTGTATCGTGATATTTATCAGACCCATCAAAATTCCAACGCGGATGCGATACGCGACGGTTGCCCATAGAACCTGCGGTAACAAGAATTGCAGACCAATGGTTAGAGTCTAGGATGCACTTTGAAATAACTCGAACAAAGACAATGCACCACTGCAGAAATGCTTCGTGCAGTGTGTTCTGATGAATGCAATTTGGCATATTTAATATTTTTAAAGCCGTTTCTTTCAGATTTGCGGATGGTCAATTAACATTTTGAATCCAGCACAGGGGACCTATGCATACCGTTAAATGACCTCTTGTGTTAATAGAGGCGTTGATGAAAGAAGTTCTTGTCCCTACATATCTTGTGCAAAGCAAATTAAATTTTGATTTTGAGAAGCACTTACATCCAAACCATATCTAGGATACGAATGCGAAAAAAAAACTGATGAACTGAGAAAATCTCAATACACCCAGAACAAGAACGTGTACTACGTCAGAGATGCATCAAGTTTGTCTGGCAGTTAATTATTCAGTTGTTGCAGAGACTTTCAGACAACATTGAAATTTTGAGGAAAATTCACATATTTCAGTGTCCAGAGCTCTTCAGGTTGTTAAAGAGCCACTGATTCATATCCCTAAAACGTGTAACATCGATCATGCTACAATAACAAAAACTGATTTTCAGTGAAAAAATATGCTTCATCCGCTACTACCTCTGCCTCTGGTGTTGAACCTTCTGTCGAAGATGTTGATGATCGCAAGCTTTTTATTTTCTCTTAGGTAAGTTCACTGTGTCGCATAGCATAATACTGTTCTAGCTTTAAACATAAGGAATAAAATGAATTGTCTCATATTTTTGGCTATTCAATGTACTCAATGCTTAAAAAAATAACATTTTAGTGATTTTGTTAAACGCACGAAAAAAATCTAGTGGGCTCTAGGTCTTCTGAATAAGCTGTTTAACGGAAAATTCCATTTTATTGTTGGCAACACTGAGAGCAATAGACGGTTATCGATTCTGGTTTGCCGGCCGGAGTGGCCGTGCAGTTGTAGACGCTACAGTCTGGAGCCGAGCGACCGCTATGGTCGCAGGTTCGAATCCTGCCTCGGGAATGGATGTGTGTGATGTCTTTAGGTTATTTAGGTTTAATTAGTTCTAAGTTCTAGGCGACTGATGACCTCAGAAGTTAAGTCGCATAGTGCTCAGAGCCATTTGAACCATTTGATTCTGGTTTTGTCATTGTAGCGGATCAGTGTCGTGAAACAGCAGTAAACATACTTATTCTTGGTAATCTGTAAGATTTGTAACTTTGTAGCTTTTCCATCAAAATACTCAAAATAGATTATTATATAGATTTTTATCATTTGACAAGAATGGGGGGGGGGGGGGGGAAGGGGGAGGCGACGAAAATTATGATTAAAAACTAGGTCGCAAATTCTGTATGGTTGAGTATTTGCTCATGGTATATGAGGTGTACTGAACAGTAATGCCTCCAAATTTTTTAATGAAAATTCTTCAAGCTTTTGAAATAAAACAAACGTTATTAACGTTCCACATCTTTATTGTTAATGTCTACGGTTTGCAACCCTCTGCAGCTAGAGGACTCAGAATTATGACGTGTAACATGGCGGTGTATAACGTAACTACAGTATGTCAGTGCGTGAGAAGCAAGATGCTGTAATCGAGTTTCGAATTCGATGATTTCGTCGACCCATTGACCGTTCTCTCCTTCAGCATGTTAATGCCAGACCACGCACGAGTGCTGTGACATCTGCAACAATCCGACTCCTTGGGATCAGTGTCATCGATCATCCTCCATACAGTCCTAATTTGGCCCCATCTAATTTTCATGGGTTTGCAAAATTTAAAGAAAACTTTTGAGGACTTCATTTTAACAGTGAGGAAGCGGTGCAAAAATAAGGTAGTGAGTCCGTCAATGAAGTCAAGCATTCTGCATTGACACTATCAACAAACTGATCTTTCGTTGGGAGGAATGTGTTCGTAGCCAGGGTGACTGTTGAAAAATAAATATGTAGATGCAGAATGGTAATAACGTCTGTTTTATTTTTAAAAAATTTAAGAATTTTCACATAAAATTTCTGAGGTATTACTTTTCAGCATGTCCTCGTATAATTCGCTTTTTCACAGCCTGATACTACGGGCCGACTCTGCACACTGCAAGAACAATAAGGATCATATCACCGACCAGAAAACTGTAGCACTGCGAATCTATTTCACACCTCTAGGAGTGATGACAATTTTCGGTCACCATGTCTTCAACTGTCTCATGTATGCGAAGGGAGATCATGATACACTCACACCCGAACATCCAGATGTCATTCAGATCGCTACCAGACTTTGTAGATCGATAGAGTATCAACCAAATCACCGGTTTAGTTTCGTACTGTGAGCTGTCGTCCAGTAAAACATGCGTGAACGCCAATTAAAAGTAACACCGGAACTACGGAGCACAGGTAAAGCATATCTGGGAACGACTGACAAGCTCTCGCGTAGGTGATTTGGTACAGCATCAGGCCATCATATCAAAAGTCACGCGTTCAAATCCAACTGATGACAACTTTTTTTAAACTGTTTAAGAGTGAAACTATTATATGGTTGAACATTTTATCTGATATGTAAAATGACGTTTCAGAATTTGCAGCAATGTTCTTTTGGCAGTCTGCTTTCCCTTCGTAGTTGAAAGTAGCAAGCCTGTAGAGTACATTTGTATAGATAAATGTGGGGTTTTAACATGAGACATTTGGTACGATGACCTGACGTTCGACCAACTCACCTACGCGCGATCATCATAGCACACGCTCGCAGATACGCTTTTCCTTGATCCGTAGTTCTGGTGTTACATTTATTACCGTTTGCGCATGTTCTACTGGACGACAGCACACAGATGGAACTAAATCGGTGTTTTGGTTGATATTGTGTCGAAATACAACGTACCGATCTGAGTGTCTGACATTTGGAGGTTTGGGTGTTAGCAACAAGAGTTACATCAACAGTTACCGCACACACGTAGCCAACGTGGTAACTGGGAGCTGGCCAGGCAGGCAACTGCCAGGGATGTAACCGTCAAAGAGGTGCACTTTCAGAGTTACAGGGCTGTCTGTTCCTAGAAAATAAGTCTTGGAGAGCGCAAAGTTTAAATCATGCCCCTGCAGTCGAGATGGCATATGGAACGCCCTGACAGCTAGCGGCGTTGCTGCCAGCTTTCAACCGCGAAGCGCAAACGGCTGCAGGCGGAAACAGCAGGACAGAGCTGCGACAACACGTGAGGCCTTACTGTAGAGACGTTTACAAAATCGCATTACTCTTATGGTTGAGGCAGCCCGCGAAGCTGTCACGTCCGGCCCACTGCAACTGTGAGGGATCAACTTAACGCAGACTCAACTGTAGTTGCCCTTGCTACGACGCTGGCAGTACCTATTGAAATGTTCAGTCATCTACAGACTGAAATGCAGTTCTTGGAATTGGTGAAATTTCGAGGAAAGATGTCGTACAATCTACGCTGAAGAGCACTGTACAGCTCGAATGAATTTTTTTACAGTGAAAGAGAAAACTGTACTGCACAAACAAGTAAATTAATTACTAGACCCTACTGTCAGAGACAGCAAAGGACCTGGTAGAGCAGTTTAACGGAATGGACAGGGTCTTGAAAGGAGGGTATAAGATGAACATCAACAAAAGCAAAACGAGGATAATGGAATGTAGTCGAATTAAGTCGGGTGATGCTGAGGGAATTAGAATAGGAAATGAGACACTTAAAGTAGTAAAGGGGTTTTGCTATTTGGGGAGCAAAATAACTGATGATGGTCAAAGTAGAGAGGATATAAAATGTAGACTGGCAATGGCAAGGAAAGCGTTTCTGAAGAAGAAAAATTTGTTAATATCGAGTATAGATTTAAATGTCAGGAAGTCGTTTCTGAAAGTATTTGTATGGAGTGTAGTCATGTGTGGAAGTGAAACGTGGACGATAAGTAGTTTAAACAAGAAGAGAATAGAAGCTTTTGAAATGTGGTGCTACAGAAGAATGCTGAAGATTAGATGGGCAGATCACATAACTAATGAGGAGGTATTGAATAGAATTGGGGAGAAGAGGAGCTTGTGGCACAACTTGATGAGAAGAAGGGATCGGTTGCTAGGACATGTTCTGAGACGTCGAGATATCACCAATTTAGTATTGGAGGGCAGCGTGGAGGGTAAAAATCGTAGCGGGAGACCAAGAGATGAATACACTAAGCAGATTCAGAAGTATGTAGGCTGCACTAGGTACTGGGAGATGAAGAAGCTTGCACAGAATAGATTAGCATGGAGAGCTGCATCAAAGCAGTCTAAGAACTGAAGACCGCAACAACAACAACAACACTATTTAGTGAACACATACTTGTAAAAAATATTGTCACTTTATATATTAATAAGTAACATACTATGCTGTGGCAATTTTTTGTGGAATTGTTGTGCCTAAATGCTTGTATAAATTTTAAAACATTGATTCAGTCTGTCAAGTCATCACTAGCCATTGAGGTATCTATGGTAATAAATGAAAATCTGCAACTAGAAATGCCTTACAGTTTAAAATCTGGTTCTGAAATCCCTGTCTTACCATTATATAATAAATCTGAAACCTTCTAGCATGTACAGGTCTCTTTGACGTATACCGTCTTTTTTCTTGGTGCTTAAGCCAAGTGGTAGTGATGATTAAATTATGCCCTGTACGAACTTCTACCAGGCTGCTAGCTCTTCCATTCCCTTCCCTCAGTCCATATTCTCCTACTGTTTTTCCTCCTCTTTCTTTTCCTCCTTCCCACGAGATACAGCCCTATCGAAGGCTTTTTCAGTCCTGGGAAGGAGGGTTTGCGTGCTCCAGCGAAGTTGAGGGATACGTAGACAGTAGCATTGCTTTTGGCAGGGTCACCCAAGCCAGACACAGGATGAAGAACAATCGTGTCTCACATTGTGTAGGGGGGGGGGGGAGGAGGGGGTGGCGCTGGGGGCCCTTAGGCGTAATGAAGCCAACCCCCACAGGGAACTGAACCCCAAGGGGAAACCGTATTCTTTCACGTTAGAGGTAGGGCGTAAGGCAAACAACCTCGTCTAGTAAAATGAAATTATTATGGAGACCTTACATCAGCCTCGGAAGGATACGCATTACAGGGTGGTGGCCAAGTAAGGGAAAATAGTTAACTGCATGGGAAACATTGTGATTGTCACCTGTAGTGTGACGACATGTAAGAGACTTGGCAAACAGTGAAAATAGAGCCACTAAAAGAAATACAATGGAAAGGACAAGACATGACTGTATCTGGCAAACATATCTACGTATAAAAACATATTCCACAAGCAATCGTATGGTGCTTGACGGAGGATACCTTGTCCCACTACTAGTCATTTCCTTTTCTGTTCCAGTCAAAAATAGAGCGAGGGAAAACCGACTGTCTATATGCCTCCATAGGAGCAGTCATTTCTCTTATCTTCATGGGTTTTACTTGAAATGTGCGCTGGCGGCAGTAGAGTCGTTCTGCAGTCAGCTTCAAATACCGGTTCTCTAAATTTTGTCAATAATGTTCCTCGAAAAGAACGTCGCCTCTCGCCCAGGGATTCTCATTCGTCTTCCCGAAGCTTCTTCATAATACCTGTGTGCTCGAACCTACCGGTAACAAATCTAGCAACCTGCCTCTGAAATGATTCAATGTCTTCCTTTAATCCGATCTGGTAGGGATCCCAAACACTCGAGCAGTACTCATGAGTAGTTCACACTAATCTTCTATATGCAGTCTCCTTTACAGATAAACGACACTTTTCTAAAATTCTCCCAATAATCCGAAACTGATCATTGGTCTTCAATACTAAACTCCTTACATGTTCGTTCCATTTCATGTCGCTTTGCAGCGTTACACCTAGATAGTTAATGGATATGAATTTTTCAAGCAGCTCACTATTTATGCTGTATTCGAACATTACGGGATTGTTTTTCCTACTCATCTGCATTAACTTACTCATCACATCAATTACAAGTTTTGTCTAAGTCATTTTGCATCGTCCTATAGTCATTCAACGACGATAACTTCTCGTATACCGCTACATCATCAGTAAATAGCCGCAGGTTATTGCTCACCTTGTCCGCTGGGAAATTTATATATAGAGAAAATAATAGCGGTCCTATCACACTTACCTGGTACCCTTCTCTCTTATGAGCACTCGCCGTTGAGGAGAACGTATTGGATTCTATTACTTACGAAGTCTTCGAGCCACTCACATATCTGGGAACCTATTCCGTATGCTCGTACGTCTGTTAACAGTCTGCAGTGGAACATCTTGTCAAAAGCTTTTAAGAAATATAAAGATGCGGAATCGGTCTGTTGCCATTCATCCATAGTTTGCAGGATATCACGTAAGAAAAGTTTCGCACGACCGATGCTTTTCGAAACAGTGCTGATATGTGAACATAAGCTTTTCCATTTTTAGGAAATTTATTATATACGAACTAACAGTATGTTCAAGAATTCTTCAGCAAATCGATTTTGAGGATACTGGTCTGTAATTTTCCAGGTCAGTTCTGTTACCCATATTATATCCAGTTACTTGGGACCTCGCGCTGGGTTAGAGATTCGCGATAGATGCAAGCTAGGTAAGGTGCTAATGTAAAGCGCCTGGTCCCCGGCACGAATCCGCCCGGCGGATTTGTGTCGAGGTCCGGTGAACCGGCCAGTCTGTGGATGATTTTTAGGCGGTTTTCCATCTGCCTCGGCGAATGCGGGCTGGTTCCCCTTATTCCGCCTCAGTTACACTGAGTCAGCGATTTATTTTCAACTCTTTCAGTTGTTTCTCAATGCCAGGGATGTCTGCTACTATGTCCTCCATGTGGGAGTCTGTGCAATGGTCAAACAACAGTATGCTTGCATGATTCTCTTGCGCAAATGATTGCTTAAAAGCGACATTTAAAACTTCAGCTTTACTTTCGCTAACGTCTACTGCCTTAGCAGACTGGTAAACGAGTGACTGCATAGGATCCTTCGACCCGTTTAGCGTTTTTACATCGTATCATAATTTTCTCGTGTTCGCAAGATCTTTTGCTAAGGTATGACGATGGTAGCTGTGTACCTCACGCATCAATCTTTAAACACACGAACTTCTGCAAAGTTTTACCTACCGTCATTTTTGCGTTCTCTTTTGAACCGAAAGGAACAGTCTTTGTTTCTTCAACATTTTCCGAATTTTGTTGCTGAACTACGGTGGGTTTTCCGTCCTTAATCCGGTTACTCGGCACGTGCTTCTCCAAAGTATGATTTACAATCCGTTTAAAGTTTGCCCATAATTCCTGTACCCCCTTCATCCTGGAACTAGATTTCAATTCTCTGTCTAAGGAGGATGCTAACAACTGCCTATCTGCTCTTTCCAGCAAAAATACTCTCCTAGCCGTCTTGATTGATTTATTAACTTTAATAACCATCGTTGCTATGATGAAATCATGATCACTAAACCCTCTCTCCCTCTGTCTCTATACAGGCACCGTCGATAAGCTCAGGGGTGCCTGTAGCTACCAGATCTCAGATATTTCCATTACGTATGCGCTGTCAAACTAGCTGCTCAAGGCATTTTTCGGAAAACCTGTTCAAAAGTACTTCGCAAGATTGTTCTTACCAACTGCAATGAATCTATAGATGTCTTAGTCTATACTCGGTAGGTTAAACTCGCATGATGTAAATATTTCCGCGCTACTGACTGTAGACTTCCTTTGAATGACCTTATGGCCGGTAAAAACATCCAATAATTAACTTTATTTCACCTAGATATGTTGCATTGGTCCAGGTAACTTCACTACCACACCCAAATTCGGCCTCAATAAAGACGATGTTTTTGTTAACTACAGTGAACACTCCACCTCCTATGATGTCTAATCTGTCTTTCCAACATACGTTTCATGACTCGCTAAATATCACAGAACTTTCCACGTCGGCTTTCAGCCAGGTCTAGGTCCCAACAATAATTTGAGCGTGACGACTTTCCTGGAAGGCAGCGAATTCAGGTAACTTTGTTACAAATACTTCGACAATTTACTGATAAAATTTTGACTGTCGCAGTGTCTTTACTCTGAACGTGGTCTGATTTTGCTACCTGTGTGTCGACTGGCTAGTGTTCATCAGAGTTGCTCAAACTACCGTCTAGCTTTAAAAATCTCCATGTGCACTCCACAAGTGCAATGCTTCCAAAATGAGATTTTCACTCTACAGCGAAGTGGGCGCTGATATGAAACATCCTGGCAGATTAAAACTGTGTGCCGGACCAAGACTCGAACCTGTGATCTAGACAGGTAGGATACGAGGTACTGGCAGAATTGGATCTGTGAGGACGGGTTATGAGTCGTGCTATGGTAGCTCAGATGGTAGAGCACTTGCCCGCAAAAGGCAAAGATCCCGGGTTTGAGTCTCGGTCCGGCACACAGTTTTAATCTGCCAGGAAGTTTCAAGCACAATGCTACCTGAACAGCTGCTTCCTTTGTGTAATGCACCCCTGACGTTTGAGTATCATGGGGAGTGCTCCTATTCTCCACCTGATAACGCAGGTCAAGAAATCTGCATCCAAGACCGTTGCAGAGTCAACGAAACCTTTCGCTAAGACCTCCACCTGGCTCCAAACCAAAGGACGTCAATTAACTATGGGAACAATGCTGCATACTGCGAGCTCTATTTGCACCCTTCGTGCATGGCCAGCACCTCCACCACATTTGCCAGTGGCCCTTGTCAACTGTGGATGGCCTCAAAGCCCAAGCGACAGACGTCATTGGTGCCAATGTAACCCACAACTTGCAGATGACTGCGCCCTGCACAGCTTAGCTGCAGTCAAGGCCTCTCCCACATGTCTCAAATGGTTCAAATGGATCTGAGTACTATGGGACTTAACATCTGTGGTCATCAGTCCCCTAGAACTTAGAACTACTTAAACCTAACTAACCTAAGGACATCACACTCGTCCATGCCCGAGGCAGGATTCGAACCTGCGACCGTAGCGGTCACGCGGTTCCAGACTGAAGCGCCTAGAACCGCACGGCCACACCAGCCGGCCCCACATATCTGATGAGGCTCCTTGACAGACGTCATGAGTGCACATTGGCTTCCTTTCTGGCTCTGAGCGCTGTTTCCCTAAGATGCTCCTGTCGACTCACAGTGTGAACGGACGAGGCGAGACAGCCAGCCTCCACACTGGCCCTCCATCGAGGGACACGAAAGCGTCACCACCTGCCACTCACCTTGCAGTGAGGTCAGATCGACCGGGTCGAGTACACTGGAAGGTGCCTCGGCAGCAGAGGCCGTGGGAGAATCAAGAGCCACCGAGGTGTAGCATGCAATTTGTCAGATTCTTCGCCACTGCCACACCCTGAGGGAGCAGCCTGAAAGCGACTGACCATAACCAAAAGCGCCTTCAACTGCTCGCGAATTTCAGCCAGCTCCTCTATGTCCGAACATCCTGTCCACCCTAGCAGGACTAACTTAAGAAGTAAACTATACAAGCACACAGAGATATCTAATTATGTTACTTACTACCCTCCCGACGTGCCACCGATGGAGGTTGATGCCTTAATGCGCTGTATAACTGGCTGCTCTGAAGAAATGACAATTGCTCTACAGACTGCCCGACTCTGTATTTACAGTTACAAAAATGTGATTTACACGGAATTTATGAAATATACAACTAAGAAAAAACAAAAAAAGTGAAATACGTAACTTGCTGTTCTGCATCTGCGTAACGGGTGACAGTTGGACTCTTGACTGTCTGAATGTCTACGCTGAAATGAACGGCTGCTGCGGAGGATGCAGGAGGAGGAAATCAACAAAGTTCAGAGGCAAGCTGTGAAAACTATCCCTGGGGATCTGAACGCAAAAACGGGGTAAAAAGAAGTGCATAGAAACATAACAGGAAAGAAAGCCTGCATGATGTCAGTAATGATAATGAGTTAAGTCTAATAGTCTTCCCCAGTGAGAAGAAGATGAGATATTAAGAAATGCACTTGGGCTTTGCCACACGGAGTTACATAAAACCAAATAGACCATTTGATTAAAAACAGGGCGGTCAGAAATAGTCTGAAAAGCTTGTAAAGATGATGAAGGATAGGTTGTGCTGAAAAATAATTGTCAAGAAAAAATTCGATACTTTGTACAGTTTTCGAGTCAATTAGCATCGAAGTTGCCAATTAGGCCATTGCAAGCACATACTCAAGCATCTCACCAGACAAAATTAATGTCAGTTGTTCTCATAGTGTAGACGACAGTGTACAAGACTGCTCAGCCTTTGGCTCAGGGTCGATCTTATTCTATCCTATGTCCAAGTTTTGTATCGCTGTCTCGTTTCGTTGTAGGAAACCAAACGAAGGACACGTTTGGCAACATCTTCTCTGGTGGGGCGCTTGAATTTGCACGTGTAACGATCTGTTGGCTAACTTCCACGGAAATCAACTCAGAAACGGTGCAACGCAGCGAATGTTTTCCTTGGCAATTACACTCCTGGAAATGGAAAAAAGAACACATTGACACCGGTGTGTCAGACCCACCATACTTGCTCCGGACACTGCGAGAGGGCTGTACAAGCAATGATCACACGCACGGCACAGCGGACACACCAGGAACCGCGGTGTTGGCCGTCGAATGGCGCTAGCTGCGCAGCATTTGTGCACCGCCGCCGTCAGTGTCAGCCAGTTTGCCGTGGCATACGGAGCTCCATCGCAGTCTTTAACACTGGTAGCATGCCGCGACAGCGTGGACGTGAACTGTATGTGCAGTTGACGGACTTTGAGCGAGGGCGTATAGTGGGCATGCGGGAGGCCGGGTGGACGTACCGCCGAATTGCTCAACACGTGGGGCGTGAGGTCTCCACAGTACATCGATGTTGTCGCCAGTGGTCGGCGGAAGGTGCACGTGCCCGTCGACCTGAGACCGGACCGCAGCGACGCATGGATGCACGCCAAGACCGTAGGATCCTACGCAGTGCCGTAGGGGACCGCACCGCCACTTCCTAGCAAATTAGGGACACTGTTGCTCCTGGGGTATCGGCGAGGACCATTCGCAACCGTCTCCATGAAGTTGGGCTACGGTCCCGCACACCGTTAGGCCGTCTTCCGCTCACGCCCCAACATCGTGCAGCCCGCCTCCAGTGGTGTCGCGACAGGCGTGAATGGAGGGACGAATGGAGACGTGTCGTCTTCAGCGATGAGAGTCGCTTCTGCCTTGGTGCCAATGATGGTCGTATGCGTGTTTGGCGCCGTGCAGGTGAGCGCCACAATCAGGACTGCATACGACCGAGGCACACAGGGCCAACACCCGGCATCATGGTGTGGGGAGCGATCTCCTACACTCGCCGTACACCACTGGTGATCGTCGAGGGGACACTGAATAGTGCACGGTACATCCAAACCGTCATCGAACCCATCGTTCTACCATTCCTAGACCGGCAAGGGAACTTGCTGTTCCAACAGGACAATGCACGTCCGCATGTATCCCGTGCCACCCAACGTGCTCTAGAAGGTGTAAGTCAACTACTCTGGCCAGCAAGATCTCCGGATCTGTCCCCCATTGAGCATGTTTGGGACTGGATGAAGCGTCGTCTCACGCGGTCTGCACGTCCAGCACGAACGCTGGTCCAACTGAGGCGCCAGGTGGAAATGGCATGGCAAGCCGTTCCACAGGACTACATCCAGCATCTCTACGATCGTCTCCATGGGAGAATAGCAGGCTGCATTGCTGCGAAAGGTGGATATACACTGTACTAGTGCCGACATTGTGCATGCTCTGTTGCCTGTGTCTATGTGCCTGTGGTTCTGTCAGTGTGATCATGTGATATATCTGACCCCAGGAATGTGTCAATAAAGTTTCCCCTTCCTGGGACAATGAATTCACGGTGTTCTTATTTCAATTTCCAGGAGTGTATTTCTCAGCACAACCTACCGTTAAAAGCTTTTCAGATTGTTTCTGACCACTCTGTATAAATGGTATGTACGAACGTTATGGAAGTTAGTAGGTGTAGGGAGGCGGACAGAAACACAGATCATTAGGAAGTGTGGATCAGATATGGGTATAAGATGGGTAGGATTAAAATAAAAAAAAAAAATAAAAAAAAATAAAAAAAATAAAAAAAAACGGAAAAATAAAATACAAGAAGAAATTAGAAGAGATTATCGAGACAAGAAAGAAGGAAAGCGTTCTAGGCGCTACAGTCAGGAACCGCGCGACCGCTACTGTCGCAGGTTCGAATCCTGCCTCGGGCATGGATGTGTGTGTTGTCCTTAGGTTAGTTAGGTTTAATAGTTCTAAGTTCTAGAGGACTGATGACCTCAGAAGTTAAGTCCCATAGTACTCAGAGCCAAGAAGGATAGGGATGTCCAAACTAAGTGGGAGATTCTAAAAACAGCCATCAGTTGGGCTGCGGGGAAAGTGCTAGGGAAGGTAGTGTGCAAAAGGACAGAGAACAGGTTCGACGAGGAATGCTCACTGTTAATCCAAGAGAGAATTGAAGGGAGACAAAGAATGTTGCAATGGAAGACAAGAATAGCACCGGAAGACTACGGAAACAAACGGAACAGAACGGATAATTTATGTAGGACGAAGAAAAGGCTGTATGAAAGGAAAAAGATAGAGGAGATGGACGAAAAGAGGGACAGTAATGAGATACGAGAGTTTTAGAGAACAGAAGAGAAGATATCAATCAAGAGCAATGTTCTGCAAGGGTAAAGATGGAAACCTAATTGGAGATATAAGCAAAGCTTTGGGAAGATGGCAAGAGTATTTTACTGAGTTATTCGATGAAAGGTAGGGGGACTAACAGACAGAAAACCTTGAATAAGGAAGGGGAGGAACCAGATTTAGAATTGGAATTACGATTAGAAGCGGAGGAGCAGGAAGTCGAACAACTTTACTTAGAGGAAGTAGAGAAGGAAATTAAAGGCTTAAATAATAATAAAGCAGCAGAAGGAGGAGGCTTAGGGGCTGAATCGTTAAAATTTAGGGAAAAGAAGAAGAGACAGCTGTTAATGAATTAATAAAGGGAATGGGTAAAGGAAAAAATGCCCAGGGGCTGGAGCGTGGGAATAATCACCCCATTACATAATAAAGATGATGAGTCAGAATGTAGCAATTACTGTAGCATTACTCTCTTTGATATAACATAAACTGTGTTTTAGTAAGATTTTAGACACGTAGCCAGAACGCCAGATAGAAAGGATACTGAAAGGTTATCAAGCTGGATTTAGGATAAACCGATCCACAATGTCTTACATATTTTTACTGTGATAAGTACTAAAGAAATTTTATGAATATGATAAGCAACTGCTTCAGTTGTACGTTGACTTTAAATAAGCGTATGTCAGCCTAGACAAAAATAAGATTCTCCAAAGTATGATAGATTTTATAATCCCACTAAAATTAGTGACGATGAAAGCAACAGTTTACAAGATCAGAATAAAACAAGAGATGCCAGGAGAGTTCCCTGTAGGGAGGGACTGCCGCAGGGACACGTAATCCTTGTGCTACTCTTTAGCTTAGCGCTGTAGAGAAGGTAATTCGACAAATGGCAACAAACGCAGGGGGAACAATATTTAATCGGCAGGTCCAGGTGGTGGCATACGCTGCTGTACCATTAATTGAAAGGAATGTCAGATTTCTGAAGTATAATAGGGTAATTTTGCTGCATCAGAAGGAGCAGTGCGAAAATTATGAATGGAAGTGAATACGGGCGAAACAAATTATGTGATGATGGGAGATCCTCTTAGGGATAGAGGAGAGACATCAATAAAAGTAAATGGGAAAAATATCACATCAGGGAAGAGTTTAAATATTTAGGTTCTATACTAATAGAAGGTGATAGTACAGGAGCAGAAATTTAAGAAAGGATAGCAGTTGGAAACCAAGGCTGTTATTCCTTGCAGGATATATTCAGGTCCAGAAATGCTAGTAGGTACACAAAAATCAAAATATATTTCATCATACATTCTTTGAATCTTCATCATCTGCAGAGCTAGCTGACATACGAGTATAAACTTTTCCCGGTGAATTAAATGTTCGAAGAGATTTCGGGAATGCAGCCGGTCGTCGTAAACTTCACTGCATGACATTTCTATTGGACATCTAGCAGTCGCCTTCAGGTGAGTCATCGAAGACTTTCTGCACCCAGAAAGTTTGCAACTGCAGAACATTGTATCTCCAACGGACATACAATGGAGTATGATAAACATATTTTTGGGATTCCGTTATAAAAGAATGCGTTGAAATACGCATCGCGGAAAATATAATGAAACGTGACAGCGTCTACCGGCTGGATAATGTGAGGAATCCCGTCATCTCCGAGATTTGCTCCAGGTGAAGACACCAGAATACTCCGATGACCGCGGTGAACGACAACGCCGAAGACAGCTGATCTTTGCAGTTACACCAGCGAGGGCGCTGCTGCCGGGCGGTGTGGTCCTTCTGTCACCGTGATTCTGAAGCATGAGCGGGAATACTATCAGCGCGCTATGTAAGGCACAGCGGATAACGTCTTCGTCAGTCGCTGATGGCTCACCTTGAGAGGACTGGCACGTGTCTAGTTCAAATATCGTGGAGTGAATTTTACTACACCCGGCAGCAAATTTCGAATCTCATGCTTTCACTATGCTGTTTATAGTGGCTTGCTCTCATGCGTATTTTCTTATTCATTATAAGGCCTGTTCCTGCATTACAGCTGTCTGATTTTATTTTGATAACGCTGTAATGACCTGACCAGAAGTCTTGACCTTTAATCTACTGCACTTCAATAACTTCCAACAAATCTAAATTCAACTCAACGGTATCCATTTCCCTTTTATCATTTTCTATTCTACCTACCCGATTAACGGATCTAACATACCACACTCCGACGCATAGAATGCCAGTTTTGCTTATCCTGATGACTACATCAGAATGAGTAGTTCCCACCCGGGGATCCGAAATGGGGCACTATTCTACTTCTGGAATATTTTACCCAAAAGAATCCATCACCATTTAACCATATACGAGGGCTGGAACTTAAATAGTGGCAACTGTTTATTCACAACCGACACAAAAGAGCTGCATTTTTGCACCTGTTACTGTCCTTCAAAGTAGTCAGCAGCGTTGTGTAGACCCCGTTGCCTGCGATGTGGAAGGCGTAGTATACCGTTAGCACAGCCAGTTCTGTTGATGGTGCGAATGGAGTGGTCTACTGCCTGTCGAATCTCTGGAACAGTTCTGAAGCGAATGTCGCGAAGTGGTTCCTTCATCTTCGGAATCAAATCAAAGTCACAAGGACTTAAGTTCGGGGAGTATGGTGGATGGTACAGTACAGGGTGAGGCAGTGAAACGGCACGATTTTGTAAAACCACCAAAGATATATTTACAAGTAAAATCATAATAGTTGAACATGGATCTCAAGTACAAGAGTGGAAATTAAAGATTTAACTTAAAAACAATCATTTTTTAAATATGGTGTCAGTGAGGTGTCGTCCTTGGTTTTGCACACATTGTCTAAGCCTGAGATGAAATTGTCCCATGACGTTTCGTAGCATCTGTACTGGAATGTTGTTAATTTCCTGTCGAATTCGCTCCTTCAGGTCTTCTTTTGTTCTTGGTGGATTTTCCTGGAAGACTTTGCACTTGAGGTAGCCCCAAAGAAAAAAGTCTGGTGCCGTCAGATCTGGTGAACGGGCAGGCCAGGGGAAATCGCCATTCCTGCTGATTAGACGTCGTGGAAATGCAAGTCTGAGCAATTCCATTGAGACATTAGCAGTATGGCTTGTTGCACCATCTTGCTGGAAGAGTGTTTCAGCATCTGGATCATGTCGATCAATTCCAGGCAGACCAAAAATGGTCAACATGTCAGCATAACGTCCAGAGTTTATCGTCACTGTGTTGCCATCTTCATCTTCAAAAAAATAGGGCCCCACGATTCCACGAGATGACATTGCGCACCAGACTGTCACTTTTTCAGAATGGAGAGGTTTTTCATGAAGTTCGTGCGGGTTATCTGAGGACCAATATCTGAAGTTTTGCTTATTTACGTACCCACTAAGATGAAAGTGGGCTTCATCACTCATCCATAAGTTATGCACTCTTTCTTCATTTCGTTCAATAACGTTAAGCATTGACTGGCAAAAGCGTATACGGTTATTGTAGTCATTAGGTTTAAGGGCTTGCACTACCTGAATTTTGTATGGATGATAGTGAAGGTCACTCTTCAAAACCCGTCTTACTGATCGATTGCTGAGACCAAGTTCTGCGCTGTGCCGTCTCGCGGATTTTTGCGGACTTCGTCCCAACGCTTCGCGCACACGATTAATGTTCTCGGGTGTCCGGATTGTTTTTGTGCTGCCGCCTCTTTTCTTTGTTGTGCTAGCAGTAGCTTCAAAGGTTTTAACCCAAAGGAGAATGGCTTTCCTTGATGGCACGGGAGCCCATGGCGGCAGGTTGAATTCACGACGAAAGGCACGTTGAGCACCAACCACACTATCCGCGTTTTTGTAATATGCCTTTACGGCATATGCACGTTGCGCTCTCGACCAACGCTCCATGGCTACTGAAACTTCCACCACTCTAGACGCCCAAGGTCACTTCCCCCACTCTCGCAACCCCCCTCCGCGCCCGACAACCACTATCGAAATCGTGCCGTTTCACTGCCTCACCCTGTATTTCCCAGTCCCATCGACCGAACATAGCAGCCACAGCTTGCGCTGTACGCGCCCGCGCATTGTCGTGCAAAATGATGGGAGGGTTGCGCAGAAAGTGTCGCTGCTTCTTTCACAAAGCTGGCCGCAGGTGATGCTCCAAAAACGAACAGTAATACTGTGCACTGACGGTCTGCCATGGAGGAACGTGATGCGTTAGGATAACTCCATCACAGTCATACACGAGGATCACCATAACTTTAGACTGCTCCTTTCGCATAATCAACAGAACAGGCTCCGCTAACGGTTTACTACGCCTTCCACATCACTGGCATCGGGTTCTACACAACGCCGGTGACTACGTTGAAGGACAGTAACAGGTGCAAACATGTAACTCTTTTGTATCGGTTGTGAATAAATAGTTGCCACTATTTAAGTTCCAACCCTCGTAGTAGAACTGCATGCCTTCGGGAAAAGTAATTGCTATAGTTTCCCCTTCCTTTCAGCTGTTCGCAATACAGCAAGGCCATGTCGGCTGATGTAAGACCAGATCAGTACAATCATCCAGACTGGTGCCCCTGCAGCTACCGAAAAAGTTGTGTGGCCCCTTCAGGAACACCGTGTTTGGTCTCTCTACAGACGTCCCTCCGTTCTGATTGCACCTACATTACGGTTGTCTGTATCGCTGAGGCACGCAAACCACACCACCTCGGTAAGGTCCGTGGTCCATGGGAGGAGTGTAACATCTATCGGTATTATTATGATTATTATTACAACTACTGTTGTTGTTGCGTGCCGGCCGGGGTGGACGAGCGGTTTTAGGCGCTATAGTCTGGAACCGCGCGACCGCTACGTCTCAGGTTCGAATCCTGCCTCGGGCATGGATGTATGTGATGTTCTTAGGTTAGTTAGGTTTAAGTAGTTCTAAGTTCTAGGAGACTGATGACATCAGAAGTTAAGTCCCATAGTGCTCAGAGCCATTTGAACCATTTTTTGTTGTTGTTGCGTTCCCTCCCTAGGCCCGACAAGATGCCTACTGAGATGCGGCAAGGTAGGAGTAGGCAAAATGCAACAGGGAATAACAATATTAATGTGCTAATAGTAAACTGCAGGAGCGTCTATAGAAAGGTCCCAGAACGGCTCTCATTAATAAACGGTCACAATGCCCACATAGTACAAGGGACATAAAGTTGGCTGAAACCAGATTTAAACAGTAACGAAATCTAAACCCAGATTGGAATGTATACCGCAGAGACAGGCTGGACAGTGAAGGGGGAGGCGTGTTTATAGCGATAAGAAGAGCAATAGTATCGAAGGAAATTGACGGATATCCGAAATGTGAAATAATTTGGGTGAAGGTCACGGTTAAAGCAGGCTCAGACCTGGTAATTGGATGTCTCTAAAGGCCCCCTGGCTCAGCAGCTGTTTTGGCTGAGCATCTGAAAGATAATTTGGAAAATATTTCGAGTAGATTTCCTCACCATGTTATAGTTCTGGGTGAAGATTTTAATTTGCCGGATATAGACTGGAAGACTCAAACGTTCATAACCGGTGCCAGGGATAAAGAATCCAGTGAAATTTTTTAAAGTGCATTATCTGAAAATTACCTTGAGCAGTTAAACAGGGGACCGACTCGTGGCGATAACATATTAGACCTTCTGGTGACAAACAGACCAGAACTATTTGAAACAGTTAACGCAGAACAGGGAATCAGCGATCATAAAGCGGTTACTGCATCGACGATTTCAGCCGTAAATAGAAATATTAAAAAAGGTAGGAAGATTTTTCTGTTTAGCAAAAGTGACAAAAAGCAGATTTCAGAGTACCTGATGGCTCAACATAAAAGTTTTGTCTCAAGTACAGATAGTGTTGAGGATCAGTGGACAAAGTTCAAAACCCTCATACAATATGCGTTAGATGAGTATGTGCCAAGCAAGATTGTAAGAGATGGAAAAGAGCCACCGTGGTACAACAACCGAGTTAGAAAACTGCTGCGGAAGCAAAGGCAACTTCACAGCAAACATAAACATAGCCAAAGCCTTGCAGACAAACAAAAATTACGCGAAGCGAAATGTAGTGTGAGGAGGGCTATGCGAGAGGCGTTCAATGAATTCGAAAGTAAAGTTCTATGTACTGACTTGGCAGAAAATCCTAAGAAATTTTTGTCTTATGTCAAAGCGGTAGGTGGATCAAAACAAAATGTCCAGACCTCTGTGACCAAAATGGTACTGAAACAGAGGGTGCCAGACTAAAGGTCGAAATACTAAATGTCTTTTTCCAAAGCTGTTTCACAGAGGAAGACTGCACTGTAGTTCCTTCTCTAGATTGTCGCACAGATGACAAAATGGTAGATATCGAAATAGACGACAGAGAGATAGAGAAACAATAAAAGATCGCTCAAAAGAGGAAAGACCGCTGGACCTGATGGGCCATAGACACGGGTTCACAGGTAGATGCCGTGTTTCTTGACTTCCGCAAGGCGTTCGATACAGTTCCCCACAGTCGTTTAATGAATAAAGTGAGAGCATATGGACTATCAGACCAATTGTGTGATTGGATTGAAGAGTTCCTAGATAACAGAAGGCAGCATGTCATTCTCAATGGAGAGAAGTCTTCCGAAGTAAGAGTGATTTCAGGTGTACCGCAGGGGAGTGTCGTAGGACCGTTGCTATTCACAATATACATAAATGACCTTGTGGATGACATCGGAAGTTCACTGAGGCTTTTTGCGGATGATGCTGTGGTATATCGAGAGGTTGTAACAATGGAAAATTGTACTGAAATGCAGGAGGATCTGCAGCGAATTGACGCATGGTGCAGGGAATGGCAATTGAATCTCAATGTAGACAAGAGTAATGTGCTGCGAATACATAGAAAGAAAGATCCCTTATCATTTAGCTACAAAATAGGAGGTCAGCAACTGGAAGCAGTTAATTCCATAAATTATCTGGGAGTACGAATTAGGAGTGATTTAAAATGGAATGGTCATACAAAGTTGATCGTCGGTGAAGAAGATGCCACACTGAGATTCATTGGAAGAATCCTAAGGAAATGCAATTCGAAAACATAGGAAGTAGGTTACAGTACGCTTGTTCGCCCACTGCTTGAATACTGCTCGGCAGTGTGGGATCCGTACCAGATAGGGTTGATAGAAGAGATAGAGAAGATCCAACGGAGAGCAGCGCGCTTCGTTGCAGGATCATTTAGTAATCGCGAAAGCCGTACGGAGATGATAGATAAACTCCAGTGGAAGACTCTGCAGGAGAGACGCTCAGTAGCTCGGTACGGGCTTCTGTTGAAGTTTCGAGAACATACCTTCACCGAGGAGTCAAGCAGTATATTGCTCCCTCTTACGTATATCTCGCGAAGAGATCATAAGGATAAAATCAGAGAGATTAGAGCCCACACAGAAGCATACTGACAATCCTTCTTTCCACGAACAATACGAGACTGGAATAGAAGGGAGAACCGATAGAGGTACTCAAGGTACCCTCCGCCGCACACCGTCAGGTGGCTTGCGGAGTATGGATGTAGATGTAGATGTATATACGCAGAAAAGTGTACTAAACCAAAATATTGAGGTTAAGTGAAAAATCCAGTCTTTCTGTGAGTTATGCACTTAAGTTCGGATTCAAAACTGAATCTTTATTCCCGCTAGCTTTAAATGTTAGTCTTCGTAAGCCATCTCACTATACAGCGTGGATCGTTAAGAATAAATCTGATGTAAACATTACATTATGTATTCTTTCTCGTTTGCTGCAACCTCATTCGATCTTCTTTCACGTGGAGCGGAAGCCGAGCTGTCTTGAGTACAGTCAAATACGATGATAAGAATATCTTTTATGCGCACATCGACTCAACTACAATGCTGGACAACAGTTTAACCGGTGAATTTAACTTTAACAGCACTGGCCAACCCGCTGGTCCATCTAACTTTCAGTGATGTGAACAGCTACAGCTATGACGTAAAAAGAGACGAGCAGAGAAACAATATAGTGTCGAAAGTCATGTAATTTTTATGCACAGTGAAATAATTTTGCGGCTTCTCATGGGACCAGACGAAAAACGTAACACGGTCGTGACCTTAGTTAACATAGTACTGTAACTGAAAACAAGAGCAATGAAAATTCCTAACTTAAACACAAGGTATATTTTCAGCGTGAACTATGTGCGATGTAAAAACGTATTGCAGGGATTTCATCGTACAGTTAAATACTGAAGCCACTGGAGGTATTACTTAGTTGTCTACTAATCTTTGAACCGCTCCCATATCCGAAATGGTGGAAGAATTTAAATATCTAGGTTCTATAATAACAGAAGGTAATAGGACAGCAGTAGAAATTTAAGAAACGATAGCAGGTGGAAACCGATGCCATTATTCCTTGCAGAATACATTCCGGTCCACAAATATTAAAGGGAATACAAAAATCAAAATATATTTTACTATATTAAGGCCTATAGTAATGTATGTGTCAGACGAAGCCACTGGAGGTAAAAGGCATAAATACCGCAGAAACAGTATCAATGCAATAACTGCGGAAAAAGGCTGGTTATTGAGATGGGAAAGGAAGGCATTGAGATAGCAAAAAAGCCGGAGAATAAAGGCAAACGCAGAACTACATACACTTTTTGGACAGATGACTGTTGTAGTGAAAATAAGGCAAGGAAAAGTAAGATGAGCTCGTCATGTACAGAGAATACCATAAATTCGGAGTGTTAAGAAGGTGTTTGTATGAAAACCCGACGGTAGAAGAAGAGGGAGACCCAGGAAAAGGTGGCTGGAAGTATGAAATAGGACATCAAAGACAAAAACTACATAGCTAAAGTATGATTAAGAAAAACGCCGATGGCTGTTAATATATTACGGTATCTTGCAATTTTATTTACAAAAAATAGTAATAACATACCTAATACATAGGTAGGACTACTTCCAAGAGCGTAACGACACCAGTGTACGTGTAGTACGGCAGCTGACCAATCATAGCGTTTGTGTTAGTTTATATCAGGTTTATTCTAATGATGAACGAAGTATAGAATATTACAACAGTGATTTTTTTTTTTAAACAGATGGTTAAAAACGTTGAACGAAAATGACGGTTGTAAACTTTGGATTTGTGACGAAAATTGTGATTAGGACTGAAATGAAACACCATTTAGAGAATACCTACTGGTATAGCGAAAAAGTGAACAAAACTTCTCCTGTTTCCGTTATAGTCTTCTGCAGATACTCTATATTGTGCCTAGTGAACAATAAGATGTCAAAATCGAAATCCAGAGTACCAAAGCATCGTTAATGTAATGAAGGCATAAATACCGCAGAAACAGTATCAATGCAATAACTAAACACGATGAGTACGAGTTACATAAAAGCACTAAGAACTGGTGGTGGTTGATGGTAGAACTACTCAGTTGCTAGACTGGCTTGGTGTCACATCGGTAATATTAACTGCTAGATGCTAAACATTGTCACTTCTATAACTTTGTTTTCTGGTGCAAATGACCTTCACTAATGGCAAATATTTGCGCGCGTGAAAAATGTCAAGACATGTGCAGCTTCTCAACCCAAATTAAACTTAGTTCAGCTCAATTATTACATTTATAAGTCAGGTGGGCGTCGAAAGCCTGCTTTATATATTAGTCCAGATCATGTAGGGCTCTCAGGGGTAGCTATTAGCTTCCAATTACTTGCGAATTCTGTGCGATGGAACAAAATGTGAGTTCTTATAAACACTGGAATGTAATTTTCATCTGTCGATGAAGTGGAAATGAAGTTTTATTTTCCCTTGTATCAGAAAACTACTCATCTACGAAATATTTCTCAGAATCGATAGCGGTACAAAACTAAGCCAGACCAAGGAAACAGTTGAGCACAGAATGTAAACAACCACTGCCAACTTCTCTTCGCATGGGCATGAATTCACCACAATGATTCATTGTGTATAAGCTACTCTTCGCTCGGGTCCCCGGGTTCGATTCCCGGCGGGGTCAGGGATTTTCTCTGCCTCGTGATGGCTGGGTGTTGTGTGCTGTCCTTAGGTTAGTTAGGTTTAAGTAGTTCTAAGTTCTAGGGGACTGATGACCATAGATGTTAAGTCCCATAGTGCTCAGAGCCATTTTTTAAGCTACTCTTCACTCTGTTATGAAATTTTTGTTTTCCACAAAGGTCTGTAGAAGAGATGAGCTTCTTTTCTTAATAAATGCAAAATATAAAACTGAACTAGCGCTCTGTCTAGATAGATTTTATATTACAACAGACGACTGAGTAGCAAACCTTAGCAGTGGACGCCGAAAGTAAACCTGAGCAGCACGCTAATGTTGATGCTGACGCCAACAGTATACCAACTAGCGTTGTGTTTGTTAGCACCAGTGATAATTATGAATTACTTGTTTTTCCAACGTATAGATAAGATATGATACAATTCGTATTGCCAAGTAGATATCTAATCGTCTGTCTGTTCGGAATCGGCCTTTAATCGAGTCCATGTGAGACTGCCCTGATAGGCTGTTCTGCATTCCATACAATGTTCGATAGACCTCAAATTTGTCTTGCACATGTGTAATTGGTAACAATGGAGGTCGATCACATGGATTCAAGCGATGAATCCTCAATTGAGATACTAGAACTGTTTCAGTGTTCATGATAGAAATCTGCAAGGCAATGTTGGCCTGTAAGTTTTAGTAATGTGTGACGTAGCGTAGAAAGAAGAAGGTAGCATTATTTCAATCTAACAAGGGGAGGCCGCCAATTGTGAAATTCAGATTCGATTCATAGTGCGCATAATAAAAGCCCATGGCCAGAGGTGTAATGTGGCAAAGCACCAAGATGCACTTCTCAGCCGTTGTCGAGAAAATCGAGTTAAAAGAAACCGTTGCGGTGAAATACTCTCTACGATTAACAATTTTCTACAGCGTCGTGGCGCAGCGGTAAGCGTTCGGGTTCGTAATCCGAAGGTCGCCGGATCGAATCTCGCGCCATGCAACCTTTTTTTCTTAGTATTTGTTTTTTGTAATTCAAATATATATATATATATATATATATATATATATATATATATATATATATATATTTCTTAGTATTTGTTTTTTTGTAATTCAAATATATATATATATATTCTTAGTATTTGTTTTTTGTAATTCAAATATATATATATATATATATATATATATATACATGTTAACCACGTATAGTTAACGGAAGACGTAGAAACGATATTCCGAAACGAATACGTATAGCGTAAGTCAAACGTTCGAATTAGAATAGAGACCCCACGAACACAAATTTGCTGTGGCAGGTATGAAATATAAACTCCGTTACTCGCTCGTTACACTTGGAGGACAGATGTTGAATGGGCCGAAACGAGCCGCCGTATAACAGCGTAGTTGCCTGCTAACTTCGAAAGAAGGTAGATGCGGTCCCTAGCGCAACTTATAACATCGTCGAAAATCAGTGCGGACGGGAGAGCTTTGGTACACCCTGTTAAAAAAAACGGAAAAATGGAGGCGGTGCAATTGGAGAGCGATCCGCCTTCACCAATATGCATAAGCAATTCATTAATATATATATATATATATATATATATATATATAAAAGACTCACAAAAAGAAATTTTGAACATAGACACCCGTAAAGGCTACTTCGACTCAGACCACCACCTACTACAGATCAGGATTCGTCTTTTGCCCAAGAAAAAGCTCCAGAAGAACAAAATTGTTAGACCAGATCCAGAATACGTTACATTAAACCAGGCACAAATATTACACAAAATTAAAATGGAGAAAACGACAGACTGGACACAACTTTCACGAAGAATCCGAGAGGCTATGAAACTAGCAAAAGCACCACGCACACGGAAACACCGTTGGTGGAACCACACATGTGACCAAGCTATTGACCAACGAATCAGTGCATGGAAAAAATTTAGTAGCCATAAATCCCAAGAGAATTGGATGAACTTCTTGAAAACACAGAAGCAATCAAGCAAAATCATTCGCAGTGAAAAACGACAGCATGACAAACGGCGACTGACAGAGATCGAATCGGACTTCATGAAGAACAATACAAGAAACTTCTACAGAACGTTCAGAGAAAATATGACTGGATATCAACCACCCAACTTGTGCTTCAGAAGACCAGATGGAACCCTAGAAACCAATACCAAAAACAATTGTGACAATCTGGCAAAGTACTTTGAAAAACTGCACAACACGGACCCCCCCCCCCATGGAAGAAATGATGACAGAAACGAGCACATATAATCCAGATAGTGAACCTCCAACTCTAGAAGAAGTTAAAGAAGTAATCAAGTCACTCAAGAATCGTAGAGCACCAGGAGAAGATGGCATCATCGCGGAAATCTGGAAGTTACAAGACCCAGAACTCACCAAAGACATCCACAGGATCTTGGAAGACATCTGGAAGACCATGAAAATTCCTGACGACTGGAAAACTGCCCTGATACACCCACTACACAAAAAAGGTGACAAGACCGACCCGAACAACTACAGAGGAATATCGCTACTACCGGTCACATACAAGATCCTCTGTAAAGCTTTACTGAACAGACTAGAATGCCAGACCGACCACTTGATTGGGGAATACCAAGCAGGCTTCCGTAAAGGGCGGTCTTCTGCGGAACAAATTTGGAACCTGAAAATGATTTTACAACACAAACAGAACCTGATCATTACCTTTGGTGACTTCAAGAAGGCGTATGACTCTATCGAGCGGAAAACTCTCTTCAAAATTCTAGCAGAATACAAAGTAGACAACAGAACACGGGCTATCATAGAGCAAACTTTAACCAACACGACCTCCAAAGTAAAGTTCTGTGGGGAACTATCAGAGCCCTTTGAAATTCGCACAGGTGTCCGACAAGGCGATGGCCTCTCACCTCTCCTTTTCAATCTGGTGTTAGATAAGGTCACAAAAGAATGGGAAACGTCACAACAGGGGATAACCTTAGGAAACCTACAGATTAAATGCCTGGCTTTTGCAGACGATTTGGCGATTGTCACGAAAGGTATAAAGGAAACAAAAGACGCTATTGAAAAACTGACGAAATCGCTTCCAAAACTGGAATACAGATCTCTTACGAAAAGACACAGTTTATGAGCACAAAGAAACTCTCATCTCTGAACACAAAGTATGGCACGATTTACAAAACGGCAAACTTAAAATACCTCGGTGAAACACTACAAATGAGTGGACATAACAGAGATTCAAACGAAGAAAGAAAGACTAAACTGGACAAGGCATACAAAGTAGTGTGGAATCATTACAACAAGAAGTCTATCTCACAAAAAGCCAAATTACGCCATTATGACACGGTGGTGCTCCCCGTGGCACTATATGCAGCAGAGACCACACTAATCGTAAGGCATACACGTATCAGACAATTAGAAAAAGTAGAACGGAAAATACTCAGGAAAATATTTGGCACAACTAACAACAATGGAATATGGATCAAGAAACCTACAGAGGAACTGTACAAACAAACGGAGACAATCACAGAAAAGATTAGAAAACGCAGACTACAATTCTATGGACACCTATACAGAACGCCATCACACAGGCTGACCAAACAGATCTTTGACTGGGTAACCACTAGAAACAACAAATGGGTGGCAGAGGTAGAAAACGACCCGAACCAACTCAACATAACAGCAGACACAATAAACGACAGAATAAAATTCAGAAACATCATTAAGAAAAGTAAACTACATGAGATACAATGTGACAAACGAACAGGCATAAAATGGACCGAAGATCGCAAGCAAGATCACAGCCAGAAGATGAAAGAAATATGGGCAACCAAAAAGGCAATCAAGATGAAGCCGAAGACACAAAGCCGACAAAAAGCATGGACAGAGGACCGGAAACAGAAACACAGCGAGCGAATGAGGGAAGTTTGGGCAGCAAGGAAGGCAGCAAAAGGAACTGGCCATGTAGTTTAGTCCAGATGCGCTCTTTAAGGGCAAAACACCAATAATATATATATATATATATATATATATATATATATATATATATATATATATATATATATATACAGGGCTATTACAAATGATTGAAGCGATTTCATAAATTCACTGTAGCTCCATTCATTGACATATGGTCACGACACACTACAGTTACGTAGAAAAACTCATAAAGTTTTGTTCGGCTGAAGCCGCACTTCAGGTTTCTGCCGCCAGAGCGCTCGAGAGCGCAGTGAGACAAAATGGCGACAGGAGCCGAGAAAGCGTATGTCTTGCTTGAAATGCACTCACATCAGTCAGTCATAACAGTGCAACGACACTTCAGGACGAAGTTCAACAAAGATCCACCAACTGCTAACTCCATTCGGCGATGGTATGCGCAGTTTAAAGCTTCTGGATGCCTCTGTAAGGGGAAATCAACGGGTCGGCCTGCAGTGAGCGAAGAAACGGTTGAACGCGTGCGGGCAAGTTTCACGCGTAGCCCGCGGAAGTCGACGAATAAAGCAAGCAGGGAGCTAAACGTACTACAGCCGACGATTTGGAAAATCTTACGGAAAAGGCTAAAGCAGAAGCCTTACCATTTACAATTGCTACAAGCCCTGACACCCGATGACAAAGTCAAACGCTTTGAATTTTCGGCGCGGTTGCAACAGCTCATGGAAGAGGATGCGTTCAGTGCGAAACTTGTTTTCAGTGATGAAGCAACATTTTTTTCTTAATGGTGAAGTGAACAGACACAATGTGCGAATCTGGGCGGAAGAGAATCCTCACACATTCATGCAGCAAATTCAGAATTCACCAAAAGTTAATGTGTTTTGTGCAATCTCACGGTTTAAAGTTTACGGCCCCTTTTTCTTCTTCGAAAGAAACGTTACAGGACACGTGTATCCGGACATGGTGGAAAATTGGCTCATGCCACAACTGGAGACCGACAGCGCCGACTTCATCTTTCAACAGGATGGTGATCCACCGCACTTCCATCATGATGTTCGGCATTTCTTAAACAGGAGATTGGAAAACCGATGGATCGGTCGTGGTGGAGATCATGATCAGCAATTCATGTCATGGCCTCCACACTCTCCCAACTTAACCCCATGCGATTTCTTTCTGTGGGGTTATGTGAAAGATTCAGTGTTTAAACCTCCTCTACCAAGAAACGTGCCAGAACTGCGAGCTCGCATCAACGATGCTTTCGAACTCATTGATGGGGACATGCTGCGCCGAGTGTGGGAGGAACTTGATTATCGGCTTGATGTCCGCCGAATCACTAAAAGGGCACATATCGAACATTTGTGAATGCCTAAAAAAACTTTTTGAGTTTTTGTATGTGTGTGCAAAGCATTGTGAAAATGTCTCAAATAATAAAGTTATTGTAGAGTTGTGAACTCGCTTTTTTTTATTGTTTTTAAATAAAGAAAATGTTAGGCACTGTACAAGGCTTGAACGCAGAACCTTTCGCTTAGCATCCAAACACTTTAACCCTTACACTTTTTTTTTGACATATTATAACTTGGCAAAAAAAGTAAGGAAATTTTTCGCTTGAGGAAAGACTTTTTTTATTTGTTTATTTTTTTTACTTAGACCTACTTTTTTTTATTTTTTTTTTGCCCGATGCATGATTTTTTTTTGTTTTGTCTTTTTTTTAAAGAAGGTGGGGGAGGGCGCGGAAGGCAGAGCAATCAGGGGTCGTAACCTGGGGCCTGGTCGCAGTGTCCCCCTCGTCCGTCAAGGAATCAGGGATGGGAAGGGGAAATCTTTTGTGGGAATTATTATTTATTTATTTATTTTTATTTACTGTTTTTAATGCATTCTTAATGTGGTTTTACTTTATACCACAACAAAAATAAATGTATCTAGCACCGCATCATGCTCGGAGAAAAAGAAAACAATATCTCGGCACGTTCCTACACCGAGGTAATGTATATGGGGAAAACGAAAAAAAAGTGCTTCATACAGGATGCAGAAGGGTGTGTCGCTACTCTCCTTACGCTTCATCATCCAGGTACGTCTTCACGTATATCATGTTGTTCCACCGAGAATCGAACTTAGTCATGTCAGCTCACTCAATGGGTATCTTCTCCTACCTGTTGATGATCCAGCTGCGTGGAGGGTCGCGTAGGGCACTCCCTAAGTAATTAGAAAAATACTGTCTGTATTTTGGGTTCCGTACGATCTTGCAATGACGTTCTTGTAGGTAGTTCCAAAAGTCTAATACATCTTTAGGTCCATCGTGAAATAAGTAGTGTACCGCATGCGCAGGGATCCACGTGACAGCGTTGGTCTTGGCGTGCGGGAAATACTGTTGATCCGGAAATAGTAGAAACCAAGGTGTAATGTGTTCTGGAGTCACTCGTAGAAAATACGACAAAATTTGTCGCACCAAGCACCATACGTCTTCTGCCGCGTCACATGTGAGACGGTGTTCGTCCATGTCTGGTATCCCGCAGTCTACGCAGAGAGGCGATTCCGCCATGTTTATCTTGTGGAGGCGTGATCGGGCGATCTGTTTACCATTGACTGTGATGTACCATGTGGATCGGACGGCTGTGTCCACTGGAATCGCGTGAATCGTCTTCCACACCACCTTCCAATTAACCTGAGGGCTTTTGGTCTCCACAATGTTTGGTGGGCGCCTCTGCTGTAGGACATGATATATATCCCGCGAAATAGCTATGTTCAATGTAAAAGTTCCCGAAGTAGTAGAAGGGTGAGGGTATGTCTTGCGTCGTCAGTGGGGGCATAATGGACGGCGGAGCTAAGGACTCCAACAGCAAACCTGTCAAACTTTCCGGGTGGTGGCGCCACAGCTTGATGTGTGAGCTGACATACAGGGTCACTGCTCTGTCGTGGACATGGACTAGGCCAAGACCTCCCCTTTCTGGGGGAAGGGTCAGTGACTCATAACTGACTTTGAAGAGCATGCCTGTACTGACGTAGGCTCCGAATGCCGCTAATAGACGTCGAGCCATCAGTAACGGTATTGGGAGAACACGCGCTATGTGTGGAAGGCGCGATGCGAGGTAAACATTAACGAAGTGTGTCCTTTGGAGAATGTCGAGGGTCCGCAGACGAAGGTTGAAGATCTGGACCCAAAGTTGTTGTAATAAGCGGCGGTAGTTAAGAGCCGCGGTGCGCCATATGTCGTCGTTAAACTCTATTCCGAGACATTTGTTAGTGTCACGAAGCTGTAGGGGTTCGACACACGCTGGGGTCAACCCGTCTCCTATGGCCATGGCGACCGACTTGGCGACGTTGAGACAGCTGCCGGAAGCCACACCGTACGTGGTAATCCATTCTAGTGCTCTGTTGACATCGTCGCGATTGCGGAACACGAGAACCAGGTCGTCTGCGTATGCTGTACAACGAAATGTGACGTCACGTAGGGTAAGACCGGTGAGGCGTTGACGGAGACCACAGAGGAGCGGTTCCAGTGCCAGAGCATATAGTAACGTCGAAAAGGGGCAGCCTTGACGGACGGAGCGGAAAATCGGGAGGGACTGCGAGAGACGCCCGTTAACGAGCACTTTGGAAGTCGCTCCTCGGAGTAGGCGCATTACGACGGCTGTGAATTGCTGTAGGTACTGCATGTGCTGGAGAACGGACGTTAGGTGCGCATGATCCACTCGATCAAACGCTTGGCTAAAATCTAGTGATGCCAGCGCTCCCGGGATGTGGCGTGCCCTGGCTAGGGCAATTAAGTCACGGTATCGACACAGTGCTGTGTGGATGTTGTTCATACCCGCGAGGGAAGTCTGATCTGGCGAGATGATGTAAGGTAGGGTCGGTCGTAGACGGTTTGCTAATAGTCTGGTGAATAACTTCATGTCGCAGTTGACGAGTGTTAGCGGGCGGTAATCTTGTATTCGAGCCCCACCTTTAGGCTTGTGAACCGGTATAATTATTCCTACTACAAAGGTCGCAGGGAGCGGCACCGCGGGGGACATAAGCTCCCGACAGATGTCTGTTAACTTGGAAGCCAGTAAATACTGGAAAGTTCTATAAAACCCCACAGGGAGCCCGTCGGGGCCAGGAGACTTATTCGCCGCTCCTTTACCGATGGCGTCGATAACTTGGTCTTCCGTAATGTCGTTCAATAATTCAGTTTGTAAATCCTGTGGGACAATACCGTAAACCAGTTGTGAGACTGCTGTCACCGTCGTCGGGTCGGAACATTGAGCAGAATAAAGTCGTGCGTAATGGTCGAAGAAGGCTGCAGCAATATCGCGTTGTGTGGTGTGATGAAGGCCGTCCTCAGTGGTGATGGCATGTATCAGCGCCCATCTTCGCAGTGTACGTTCTCGGATGACGTGGTACATGGTGGGTCGTTCCGTTGCGAGTCTGTCTTGTGTCCGCGCTCGGACGATCGTCCCTTCGAGGTGTCGGCGCATATGGGCTACGATCTGTGCTTTCGCGCGCTGAACTGTCAGCTGTCGTTCCGGTGTGGGTGGCAAGGAGGCGCATTCGCGAAGGACGGTGAAATAAAAATCAAGGGTCTGCCGCCTCCAAGCAGCAGTCTCACAACCATACGTAATAAAGGTTCGCCGTAGGGCCGGCTTGGCGCAGGTTAACCACCAACTAATCGACGTAGGATACGTTGGGAGGTGGCGGACACACAAACTCCACGTGTCTTCGATGGCGCGTCGACGATCCGGAGAAGCGAGATGAGCAAGGTTTAATTTCCAGGGATGTCGGCTGCGCCACACCCGTTGGCGACGAAGGGTGACGGCACATATATAGGCCTCGTGATCAGAAAAGGCTACTGGCCACACCTCCGCGTCACTCGCCGTTGCCGCGAGAGAACGGGAGACGTAAATCCTATCGATGCGACTAGACGAGTGACTCTTGAAATGGGTGTATCCCGGTCTATTTCCTCGGACGTGTTCCCATGTATCTACTAGCTGGAGATCGCCGATGAGTGTCCCAAGTTCGGGGCACGGTGAATGGCGTGGCAGCTGATCTTTAGGTGCTTGGGTGCAATTGAAATCGCCCCCTAATATCAAGTCATCATGCCTGCCCTGAAAAAGCGGTGCTATTCCTTCTGCGAAGAAGAGCGATCGGTCACGACGGCGATTCGTTCCGGAAGGGGCGTACACATTGATAAACCGGACGCCTTGCACCGTTACGGCCATTCCTCTAGCGTCGGGGAGATATCGGACTTCGTCCGCCTCGAGGCCCTCTCTGAGGAGAATGGCGACTCCACTGTTAGTTGGCGAGGCGTGGGACACATGAGCCGTATAACCATACATACACGGGAAATCGGCGACGAAGACTTCTTGGAGAAAGACAATGTCAACATCTGCTGCATTGAGCATGTCTTGGAGCAGCGAGAACTTCGTACGTGTCCGAATGGTGTTAATGTTGATGGTCACTAAGCGATAGGTTTGTAGATCGTCTCCTGCGGTGGGGGCTGCCGTCAGTGTCGCCGTAAAAGGTGGGGCCTGTGATCTGCTGGCCGCGTCCGCGCCGTCATCTGTTGCTACTCGGGAGGGGCCGAGGTGTGGGAGGAGAGACCCCTCTCCTCATCCACCGCAGCGGCCGTAGAATTGTCTTCAATGCCATCCGCCTAGGGTCCGCAAGTTAACGGTGGCTGCGGTAGAACACTTGTGGGCTGAGTGACTAAGGGTGAATCCGCAGTTGTTTCCGGTTGCGTACCAATGGCGGGCGCTGTGCTGGCCATCCGTTTGTCCGAGGGAGCGGAATCGGATTTGTCAAAATCAGACAAAGTGACAGGTGAGGGCGATCTCGTGTCATCCATTCTCCTCGTCGTTTCGTCGGCCGCCCGGTCGTCAACTGGAGAAGACGTCCGCTGGAGGCAATCGTCTGGGGGTGTGCGACGTCGCTTTTTATGTTTTCTCGGTGACCTTTGTTTGCGGACCTGGGTTTCTGAGTCCGAAAGAGTTTGTGGTTCCCGTATAGCATCCCCCTCAGGGAGAAAGGCAGAGGTCGGTACAACCCTAGCGTCGAGTTCCATTCTCTCGTCCGAATCTTTATGTGGAGTCGATGGGCGGCGTTCTTCAACCCCTGCAGACACCGTAATGGTGTTGGTCAATCCAGGACCGGCGACAGGTGCGCATTCTAACGCTTCCTGTCTTCCGGGGGGGGGGGGGGGGGGTTGTCGTCTGTTATGACGGTCGATCGCGTCACCTCTGCGTAATTGAGGGGGAGGGCCGTGAGCGTAGGAGGTGGTGTCGTGTCATGCAATGGAAGTTGTGTAACCCGACGTTGAATACACGCCGAGCGCACATGACCCTCCTGGCCGCAACCAGAACAAGTACGAGGTTGGCCGTCGTACATTATTATTGCTCGACAGCCACCTATGACTAAGTAGGACGGCACATGTTTCTTTAATTCAATTTTCACTTGTCGGACGCCGTTGAGGACTTGGTACGTCTCGAAGGTGTTCCATTTTTCGGCCACGTGGCTAATTACCGTCCCATAAGGGCAGAAAGCTGAGGTAACGACGTCCGGTGGTACTTCGAAAGGGAGTTCGAAGACTCTTAGTGTGCGTAATCCTTGTCCAGCATGGTCAACAGTAACCTCTCCGATGTGACCATCGGAGTGTTTGAACTTGAGAGTGTTCGCGCATCTGTTCACAACTGCGTGACATAACTCGTCATCGACCATCTTGACGTAAACGACGCTGCTTGTGATGGATAGGTGGATACCGATGATGTGCTGTGTTGGTATTTGAACTTCGTCACGGATAAATCGTTCGACTTCAAAGGCTCGTGGTCGTGCGTAGTCGGGCTGGAAGCTGATCTTGATGGTAGCTTTTCTGTACGAATGAGCCATGGCGACTCAATGTTAACGGACGCGAGTATTAGCTGCGGTGAGGAAGTAAACAAACTACGCGCGCTCGCGACTCTGCGGACGGGACCGCGACTCTGCGGACGGGACGTAAAGACGTCCTCGCCGCTCACCGGCCGAAAGCAGACTGACTTCAATCATTTGTAATAACCCTGTATATATATATATATATATATATATATATATATATATATATATATATATATTTGAATTACGAAAAACTAATAATAAAAGAAATTGTATGGCGCGAGATTCTATCCGGCGACCTTTGGATTACGAACCCAATCGCTTACCGCTGCGCCACGACGCTGTAGAAAATTTTTAATCGTAGAGAGTATTTCACCGCAACGGTTTTCTTTTAACTGTCGACTCTCTCGACAACGGCTGAGAAGTGCATCTTGGTGCTTTGCCACATTACACCTCTGGCCATGAGCTTTAATTATGCGCAGTATGAATCGAATCTGAATTTCACAATTGGCGGCCTCCCCTTGTAAGGCTGGTGTGAGATCAGATACTGATCCAGATCAGAGGGTACAATCTTGTGAAAGGGGACAGGGGTAGGTACATGTCAGCCGGGATTTATGCATAGCAGTGTTTGCAATACTGGCTCTGGATAGTTCTTTGGGATACACTCTATTAAGGGCCGTTGACGCCCTGTCCTTGTTAGCATTATGGCGCAAATGTTGCAACGCCTGTGCTTGTATGGTTGGTGGCGTCTAATTGGAGGATGTGTGTAGAGCCAATGACGAGCTCTTAGCCGGAAAACACGTATAACTCCCGCTATTTCTTCAGAAATTAATTTGGTCGTGTTTGATGTGGTGTATAAAGTTTCTGGCTAAAGTTACATATGGGATCCTCCCTGCTGAATCTAATATAACGTTGAGTAAATAACATGCAATTGGTTGTAGTATATAACTTGACGTTTTCTTGAGACATACTCATGGTCTGATACACTTATTTATTTTGATTAAACAGTTATTAACGCTATTCTGTAAATTACGGATCTATATTAACGACATAGGAGACTATCTGGTTAGCCCTCTTCGATTATTTGCTGTCATTTACCGTCTTGTAAAGTCATCAGACGACCAAAATGAATTGCACAATGATTTACATAAGATATCTGTGTGGTGCGAAAAGTGGCACTTGACCCTGAATAAAGAAAACTACAAAGTTATTCACATGAGTACTAAAAGAAATCCTATAAATTTCAATTATGCGATAATTCATACAAATCTGAAGGCTATAAATTCAACTAAATACTTAAGGATTACAATTACAAATAACCTAAGTTGGAACGATCACATAGACAATGTTGTAGGTATAGCAAACCAAAGACTGCGATTCTTTGGCAGAACACTTAGAAGGTGCAACCGATCCACTAAAAAGACTCTTACTCTACACTTGTCCGCCCTATTCTGGAGTATTGCCGTGTGGTGTGGGATCCGTATCAGGTGGGACTGACGGATGATATTGAAAAAGTTCAAAGAAGGGGGGCTCGTTTTGTATTATCGCGAAATAGAGGAGATAGTGCCACAGACATGATATGTGAATTGGAGTGGCAATCATTAAAACAAAGGCGTTTTTCGTTGCGATGGGATCTTCTCATGAAATTTCAATCACCAGTTTTCTCTTCCGATTGCGAAAACATTCTGTTGGCACCCACCTACATAGGGAGAAATGATCATCACGATAAAATAAGAGAAATCAGGACTCGCACAGAAAAATTTAAGTGCTCGTTTTCCTCGCGCGCCGTTCGAGAGTGGAACGGTAGAGAATAGCTTGAAGGTCGTTCATTGAACCTTCTGCCAGGCACTTAATTGTGAATTGCAGACTGTGACATCATCGTGAATGCCCTTGCCACGGCGCACTGCATGGAAGCTTTTGGGAAATGTATTTAACTCATAAGTCAGGTATGAATGTAATGGAGGTTTTCCATGTCATAGTGTATTTATTGTTATTACTAAGCTTTATATCAGTTAGACTACCTTTTTCTGTGGTCGGCGGAATGCCAGTGTAAAGCCTCTGAAGGACGTCAGCCTCTTTGGCCATCTCAGAGGGCAAGTTTTTTTTATTTTTTGGAGAAGAGAAACGCACAGTCTTAGGCTCATAGAACTGTAGTACGGAGGAACTGCCTGTAAAGTAATTTTAAACTCTTAAATAACAGGGCTTCTTTTTCTATTATATAAAGTTATGTTACTATTTTTTCTGTTTTTTGTCTTTGTTAACTGTCAGTTCACTTGCAGTGTTTTGCCTTTCTGGTAGCTTTCAGATGAAAGTGCGTACTCTTACAAAACATATTACAGCGAAGTCCTGACAAAAGGTGACGCTTTATAAGATGGGCAACATAGAGACGTGTTCAAATTATTAGACTAAAGACATTTTTTCCAAAACTTTACTTTTATTACACATTTACATCCACATATAGATTATATTTGTACATTCAATACTTTGTATGCACTCTTTTGTTCTTAATCAACATTTTTATCCTGTCTGGCATAGTGTTTATTAAATTTTCACATGACATTTTAATATCATTATTATGGTACCAGATTTCCTCTAGTTTCTCCATGAGATATTGTTTGATGGTTATTGTAAATTTCCTTATCCTCTGTTCCACAATAGCCTATAAATTTTCAATTGGGTTCATATCAGGGCTCTCCCTAGCAAGGGCAACGCTTTCAGTTGCTTTTCTTCCAAGTACTTGTAAACACTTTTGGCTTGGTGGCAAGGTGCTCCATCGTGCATAAAAATGGCATCTTTATTAGGAAACCACTCATTTAATTGGGGGAAAAGTTCCTTTTCAAGGATTTCTTTATATTTTTCTTGCCTCATTGTCTCGTCAACAATGTGTAATCTGCCAGGACCTTTCACGGACATCACACTCCAGACCATAATAGAAGTTGGATGCTTCATACATTGCTGCATACACTCAGCTTTGAACTGTTTTCCAGGTCTGCGACGAACACACTGGCTGCTTTCTTCCATCATAGTGAATACAGATTCATCACTGAAGCATGTGTACAAAATTGCAAACTAGAAAACTTGGGAATAGTAGCATAGGAGACCTCAAAATGCATTGCTTCAGTATCAATAAAACATCACAATGTCAAGCAAAAACTCTTAACTTTAGAGATCAGACCCACTTAATTTATCATATCATTGCACATACCTTAGCCCAGACCTCACTTGTCCACTCCTGAAGTTGTTTAGCCCAATGCAGTCTTTTGGTTTCCATGGCAGGTGCGATTTTCTGTTTTTCTCTTGGTTGGCATACCTTTAAATCACATTCAGACAGCCTGCTCCTCACTGTCACATATGAATCTTCAACATCCAAACCCTTCAGCTGACGGCTCATATCTGTAGAAGTAAGTTTACAGTTCATTGTTGGCATGTTTATCAGTCTTCTCATTGTTCTAGGACTGATTTTTCTTTTACGTCCACATTTCCCTTTCTTGTTTGGCTTGTA
Source organism: Schistocerca americana (assembly GCF_021461395.2). Lineage (NCBI taxonomy): Eukaryota > Metazoa > Arthropoda > Insecta > Orthoptera > Acrididae > Schistocerca > Schistocerca americana. The sequence continues at coordinate 293,731,795 of NC_060123.1, read as the reverse complement.
TTCACCACCTTTCTGCACTGAAAATTTGATTCTGCTAACAGTTTTCTGTGATATTCTCAATCTGTCAGCAATTTCTTGCTGTGTATAACGATTTTCAACAAAAAGTGCAACCACAGCCTAAACTTTCCGAGGTGAAACATCTTTTGTCTTCCCCAACCTCAATTTCTTTGGAAACTCCACGATTTACTCCTGTAGCTAAAAACAAGCAAGTTCACATGGTATATAATGCCTTCTTAATGCAGCAAGAAGCCGATAAATAACAAGCTGAATTGCAGCACAGAAACATAAAACATTACCATAAACACAGTTTCAAAGCATGTACACAGACAACTAAAGGCCCGTCCACACGCAACGATCTGTCTGCGCAAATGTCTGCGCACATCACATCTGCGCAGACAGATCGTTGCGCACATCACATCTGCGCAGACAGATCGTTGCGTGTGTACAGAAGATTTGCACCAACCTGAGGTGTGTGCAAACCTGGAAGTTGGAGTTGGACGTTTGAGCGAAACCTCTCAAATCTGTGGGTTCAAACCACATCTGCGCAGACAAGTTGGAGCGTGTGGACAGGAGATCGCCGCAAATCTGGCGCGAAACAGCTGTTTGCTCAGTATTTGTACGCACAGGGCATTAAAATGGCTGATACTCGTCAGTGTTCTCGAGAGTTTGTAAGCGAATTCATTGAAATATATAGAAACCACCCATGTTTGTGTGAGATTAAAAGTAAAGAATATAGTGACCGACACAAAAAGACAGCAGCATACAATGCTCTAATTGAAAAAATTGCGGGCAGTTGACGCCTCGGCAAACAGAGAAACAGTAACAATAATAAAAAAAAAAATTCGTTGAGAACTCTGTCTAGAATTCAGATTGGAGTTTTGTATCCTGTAAAAAAAGTTTGAAACAGGTTACTTCTACACAGTAGCGAACTGAAAATGGCTACTCAGAAACAAAGTAAACCATAGTTCATTGGCCATGTAGGTATATAATCTCTAATAATATAGGCCTACTGTGTTTCAAACACGTCTACAACACCAAAAATATTATATGTAACTTGGCAGACTTAATTTACTTGACTTGCCTTCATGACCTCATCCTTCAGGACAGCGTAAATAGCTTCACATGTGTTGGGTATTATTTCACTCAACGCTTGTTTCGATATTGCAGTTGAAAATTCCAAATCCTTGTAGCTCCTTCCTGTTGCTAGGAATCTTAATGTTACCGCCAGCCGTTCATGAGGAGAAATTGCCCTTCTCATACAAGTATTTTTTCTCGTAATATGAGGCATTACAAGCTTTAAGAGATAATTATAAGTTTCGACATCCATCCGCAAATAATTTCGCCAGTCGTTAGGTTCGCCCTGCAGCTCTCGCAGTAAATTTACGTGAGAAAACTGCTTGCGCTTTAGCAGCCACTGTCTAAACCATTTTTACCGCTTTCTCTGTTTCCTGCGGTTGGTCTGAATGTTTTTTGCAACACAAGTTGCGAACACAGACCACAAAAGAACTTCCTCCATTTCTGTATTTCAAAATAACTGAATTAAATTTTTGACGTTTATGGGGAGCGTAGTCGCTTGCCACTGATATTTCTTTTCTACGCCGACAGATGGCGGGCGAGTAGTAGATTGGGGTTTGTGTCGTGTGAACACGCCACATTTGCAGCGATCTTTTGCATGTACAGACATCTGCGCCGATGTCTGCGCAGACAGTTCGTTGCGTGTGGACCGGGCTAAACATCAACATGATTTGGAGGGAAAATGACAAATGTCACCAACTGCGAAAAATTCAGTGATCTGTGAGTTGCATGGAAGGGAAATTTCGTGGCGTCAATCAAACCATTAAAACAAATCAATTATTACACTTTTCTCTCCCATTTTTACACCAGAAAACTTAACAGCATCAAAAATAATAGTTTAGTCTAATAATTTGATCACGTCTGTAAAGTCACAGCCTTTGCAATATCTTCAGATGACCAGTTACTACACTGTCCTTTCACAACCGTCCCCTGCTGACAGAAAAAGAGTCCTAAATCACATTTGAACATGTTTTAATTTCAGTAACTCGGCGCTACATCGAAAGAAACTACCCTGTATATTTACATTCTTTTGCCTAAGGTCTTTTATTTCTGTTTGCATAATTTTTAATTGCTGGTGTAAGCACCTATTGTCGCATTAACAGCTGTGTTTGTTTTCATGATTAACGTTTTGTCTACTAGTAATGTTTTCATTAGTTAGTAATACATTTGCCCGCAAGAAAATTTCTGCTTCTTCACGGTGGCGTCGTTTTTGTGCCCGAATATTTCGCTCACTGCACCGAATGATGGTACATTTAGAGTTGAAACACCATCAGGCTTTCAACTTGCGTTTCGAATGAATATTCAACATTCCATTTTTCAAATATCTTTCATAACCCAAATCAGTAAAATGTATAGAGCAGTCATGAGTATTTTCAACTGAAAACGTGTCTACATATTTATAAGCATTTATCCATTTTCTTGTCGTATCATTATTTTTAGGAAATGTATGAAGCTTAGCTCCTAACTTATTTATTTGTCTGGTGTGGTTAGTAAAACCGACAATCAAGCAGCAAACCATTATTTTTCATTTAAAAACCTACTTTAAAAAGTCCCTCAATATACTGACAATTACGGCATCATTCTGTACTCAGTCGCCAGTTACTAATAAAAATTCACGCTGCCGTAAAGAACTTGTTTGCACTCGTAAACGCAATTCCACACAATTAGTTATGGCAATTGCAGGCCATTGACGGCTGGTAGGGTTCACTCTGACTTCAGTGGCACGATTTGTTATTGCGCATGCACTGCGTGATCCCTTCATGTATTGTAATAACCATGGACTGTGGAAAAGGAATGAAAGAGGAAACCGCCTGGTAGAATTTTACACAAATCGTAATTTAATCATCACACTTTGTTTGAGGAACATGAAAAAGGGCTGTATACCTGGAAAAGACCTGGAGACACCGGACGGTTTCATATTGATTGTGTAACGGTAAGACAGAGATTTCAGAAACAGATTTTAAATTGTGAGACCATAACAGAGACAGATGTGGAACCTGGCCACAATTTATTGGTTATAAACTCTAGATTAAAACAGAAAAAACTGCAAAAAAGGTAGGAAATTGAGGAGATGGAGGGGGTAATTAACATTAAAAATTATGTGCTATCATAAATGATAGAAGAGTCAGTACTACTAGGTTTTCGTAGTTTTTCTTCCAAATGTTGGAAAATATCAGACAGTAGTGCGCATCATAGGTAAAAAACACTACTCACTGGTGATTGCAAACAGTGAGTTAACGTTATTTAAAGTTTCGTGACAGATAAACACAAAAAATCCTGTGAAAGCCTGCAAAAAAAGTTTCTGGAATTAGCTTTAAATGATGAGTATAGGAATGTACTACAACTCTCTACATAACGCTTCTGTAAGGATAGTGAGCACGAGATTAAATTAATTACAGCGCAAACAGAAGCGTTTAAACAGTCATTCTTCAGATGGGGTGAGTACATGAATGGAATGGAAAGAAGCCATAATAATTTATATAATCGGAAGTAGTCCCTGATATGCACTTCACAATGGTTTATTCGAAGTGTAACTCAATGACTGATAAAACTGCATGAAATTGTTAACATTATTGTGAGAGCAATAAATCTATCTTCAGTTACAATCTGATCTGTAGCATAGCCTGGGATCCAGGTTCAGTGCAATGCAACAGCTTGGTTGTCAGTTGGTCTGTAGTATAGCACGGGGCCTAGGTTGGGTTGGAATTCAGCAGTTTGGTTGTGGGTTGGCAAAGACAACCAGTGTGATAGCAAAAAAATCTGTCTATGGTGACAGAGTGATCTGCAGCGTAGACAGAGGTCTATGTTATGTCAGTTGTGAGCTGGTGGAGACAACGAATTTTATAGCGAAAAAATCTGTCTGTCGCAACAGACTAACCTGTAGTGTAGCCCACAGCCTAGGTTAGGTTGGAATGCAACAGTGGTTGAGAGTTAGCAAAGCCAACGAATGTGAGAGTGAAAATCCTGTCTACGGTGAAAGAGAATTCTGTAGGATAGTTTACAATGTGATAGTGATAAATTTCATTGTTGTGGCTGACTAGGCTGTACCTTAGTTTGTCTATGCTATGTTGGAAGGCGAAATATCAGCTGTGAGTCGTTAAGCCGTTATTATGCCGTTTGAAACGTGTTTCGGGTACTTGTAATTAAACAAATTTTATACCCTATCTGACATATATAGGCCTCTAGCACAAGTTTAAAATTTTCGTTCTCTCCAGATTGGAACTAAGCTATCAGGTACAAGAGAGACGTACTTTTCATTACATGCATGTTGCAGTATATTGGTTATTTTGTTGCTTTAGCTTTTAGTCTTAGTCTATAAAAGTACGCCGTGTTCTACAATGATGTATTATCGATATGTAATGTAGTCTTTACATAACACATTTTGTGGTTATTGGGAGGTGTTGGCACTAAACATTTGATCTTGTTTTTTTTTCTCTCTCTCTGGCGTCACTTGCATTGTCTTTGGTTTCTTTCTAGAAGGGAATAGTGTGGCGCCATTTCAAACATTGCTTAGTTCGGACGTGTAGTGAGTGAGGGTTTACTGCCTTGAAAAGTGATCCTGTATGTTGATCTGGTGTTTTTGTATAGTTTCAAAGACGAGAAGCAGATTCTACATTGGTAGATTCATCGCGAAAGAGAGAAAGCGTGAAATGTGCCAGCAGCAATGAAGCACAAACCGTGCAGCTTACCTGTACGATGGCAACTCGTGAGTGATTGCATTTGCGGGTGCACCTCTAATGTTATACATAAACAAGTATTTGGTAGTCTATAGTTTGTTCTACACAAATTTAAAAAATCCTCGTCGAGAATTTTACACGTGCATTTGTGTCACCTTCTAATAGCAGCTCTCATTTTCTGTATTTCATAAAAATGCTGTAGTATTCGTTTCTCTGAAAGTAATTTGTGTTTTAGATGAGGTTCTTGGATCGTGAGTAAATATACGGAATTAAACAATCATACCGTTAAATAATCCTTTGGGGTCAGTTTTTTTGCTGAGGCTATTACTATTTCTCCGTTTCAGTGTGCCTCAACACGGAAAGTACAGACAGTATCTTTTTCACTTAGCAGAATACCCATTCCCTCTTTAAGATTTTTACTTAGCCAAATATAGATTCGTGTTTTTGCTTGTAAGTATCTCTAAAATACATTTCAGTGCACTCTTTTATAGGTTCATTCCAATTGACAACACATTAATTACCAAAACTGGACACGTGAAATAAGTTGGTTCGTATACTTACCTGCCTTTGAAAATAAAGGTTTATTGTTAGCTGTGTGCAAGCCGAGTACCATTTCAGTTTCAACATTACTCCTTGTGCTGATTTTCACACCACCTCCGTTACTGCCATTACTAACATTCTTTGTAAGTACCAGACTTACTGTATTATAACACCTCTCAGGAGCTTCACACTTTTGTGGGAAACACAATGGTCTACTGCCAGTGACTCCAAATCTACGATGACTTGTGAAACCTGAACTGAAAGGTTTTCTTTCCTTTTTATTTTCCCGCTGTGTTTTTCTTCACTATACTGACATGGGAACTGAGCTTTCTCACTGATCGAACCATTTATAAATTTAGAACCTGTCCGTCGTTGCCAACATTCGCTCCGTATTTAAGACATTTTGCCTTATAAATGAATAAAAGTGCAATATGAACGGAAAAGTGTTGTCTTACACGGCAGAAAAACTTCGCTGATTTTTTCGGTCATAAAATATACATACTGCACGTAAATTACGGTATTGACCGTGCATGGGGTCCTATACGTAACTTTTACCAAGAATCATTCTGGGCGTTTCTATATTTTAATGCGGACAGAACTGTAATGATATTGTCTTGCAATGGATGTTTGTGAACATGTCTAAACTACGAAATATTTGTAATGGTGACAAGCCGATACTATTTAAGTCGTACAAAACACGAAATTTTCCTTTTGGTGACGGACGCACAAGTTATCATTCGAGTTCTCTGGACGGCCAAATCTTCAGTTTGAGCCACGGCAACATCCTAGCGCTTACATGGGCATTTTTGTGAAGGAATATTATCGAGTTTAAAATGCGGAATGTCGTAGCGATAACTAGCATGAATTAGTTTCGTTTTGTGGACGGCCTTATCTTCTAATTATGCTGCACCTTGGCGTTATTACACATGTACAGGCTATAGCAGTTTGATACCGGATACTTCATATGTTGAAGCAGCTATTACTGGATCTTTCCAAATTACGGATATTTTAGTTTTGTTACAGTCTGTCATCAAATAATTTGTATGCAACAGTGAATTTTTGTTCTGATAAAATAGGCATTCAAACGAATTACTTAATTTCTTCCTTTTCTGCTATTGCAGAGTATTGGGAAATTGGAATGTTCTGTTGGTGGGCGACTGTTATGAATTATAAGCGTTTTATGAACGGCCTATTATTCATTTCCTAGTTTTGTGGCGTCTTTACATTTATTTCTATTAACGAGGAATGTGGCAGTTTGCCGCATTCTGTGTTGAAGCAGTTACTACAGGATATGACTTAAATCACAGCAAGTTTTGTTTTGCGACAGTCTAATATGAAGTAATTAGTTTAAAATACGCAATTTTGGTATCAATGAGCGATTCTTACTAATTATTTCCATGGAGTAAGCGGCCATTTCTTTATTTTCTGCTGTTACAGAATCGGGGCGGATTTTGTTACGACTAGTAGGATAGACTGAGGTCTGGGTTAGGATGGAAGTTAAGGCTTAGACTGTGAAATGGCGAAGCCAGTGAATGTGAAATCAAAAAAACCTCCTGGTGGTGACAGACTGATGATTAATATAGTCTGGGATCTAGGTTAGGTTGGAAGACAGCAATTTGGTTGTGTGCTGGCAAATTCAACAAATGTGAAAGCAAAAGAATTTGGTTGTGGTAAGAGGTTGATTTGTAGCACTGCCCTATGTCTAGGTTCCATTGGAATGAAACAGTTTCATTGTGAGTTGGCGCAACCAACGAATATAGAAACAGAAAGTCTAAATATGGCAACAGAGAGATATGTATCTTGGATATGAATTGGCATAGCCAACAAATGTGAAAGTAAAAAACCTGGGTTTGGTACCTAATTGACCAGTGGCTTAGCACAAGGTCAGGGTTGGATTGGAAGGCAACATTTTGCTTGTGATATGTGAAGAAAACGGCTGGGAAAGCAAAAACCTGGTTGTTGTGACAGACTGATTTGCAGCAAAACCAAGTACTAGGTTAGGGTGGAAACTAACAGTCTGGTTGTGAGTTGGCAAAACAATTGAATATGCAAGTGGAAAATTTAGTTTTGGTGACAGTGTTCTGTGGCTCAGCCTGACATCTATTTTAGAGTGGAAGGTAACAGCTTTGTTGTGAGTTGATGAAACCAACAAATGTAAAATCAAATACCTGGGCGTGGTGACAGACTAATCTGTGGCATAGCCCGTGGTCTAGGTTAGATTGGAAAGCAGCCGGTTGGTTGTGAGGTGGCAAACCAAGTGAATGTGAAAGTCATAAATATGAATGTGGTGTCAGACTGATCTGTAGTGCAGCATGGGATCTAGGTTGGATTGGAAGATAAGACTTTGGCTCTGAGTAGATGACGTCAACGAATATGAAAATGAAAAATCTGGCTGTGATGAAAGACTTAATTGTAGCATATCCTGAGATCTAGGTAGCTCCTGTTGGAATGTAACAGTGTGGTTGTGAGTTGGCGAAGGCAACAAGTGTGAAAGCAGAAAATCTTGTTCTGGTGACAGACTGATCTGTGGTGTAACCTGATGTCTAGGTTAGGTTGGAGACAATGATTTCTTTGTGAGTTGGTGAAGTCAATGAAAGTGAGATCTAAAATTCTTGTTGTGGTGACAGACTGATATGTAGCATAGCCCGAGGTCTAGGTGTGTCCAGAAAGCAGCAGTTTGGTTGTAGTTGGCACTTACTGGTTGGAGTTTACTGGGAATGTTTTTATATATACAAAAATTAAGTTTTTTCAGTTTTTAAAAATAATCTCTTGAGCTAACTTTCTCAGTCTTTAATCATTTCAAAAGGCAAACATATGTCTGTATTTTAATGCTGCATTTGGTGTTGTTGTAAGCAGCCAATGAGAAATTCTCAAACAGATGACTTCAGCTGAGAAAGCACTCTCTTTTGAGCAAAAAATTTGATTTCAGTCCATTATGTTTCGAGGGATGCCCTCATATGATATCATTATGGTGACATTGTTAGGTAGAGCACGTTGCATGGCCAGCTGCTGTGGCCAAGCAGTTCTAGGCGCTTCAGTCCAGAATCGCGCTGCTGCTACGGTCACAGGTTCGAATCCTGCCTCGGGCATGGATGTGTGTCATGTCCTTAGGTTAGTTAGGTTTAAGTAGTTCTAAGTCTAGGGGCTGATGACCTCATATGTTAAGTCCCATGGTGATTAGAGCCATTTGAAGCACTTTGCATGGGTTTATAGTCAGTGCTAGAAAATGTGTGAAGTTGGCTCGAGATGCCTTTATTTTTTTGTGCGAAAGGTACAAACTGTGTTCAGCAGATCTTAAGATGTAGCAAGTTGGAAACAATCTGCTTGTTATGATTTCAACTGCAGATAATAATTCGTTTTCATTCCTTAGCTTATTTCTCAGTGTTTGTATATTTTATATGTAACAAACATGTGATAAGTGTTCAAATGTTTTAAAATATTAACTAATCCTATGTTGATCCATTGTGGACGCAAGATAGAGGCTGGTAAAAAATTTAACAAGGAAAATTGCCAAACAGCCATTTGATTTGAAAAGTTATTTTATTTTATTCTCACAACCAGTTTCGGATATCCAGTATGCCATCTTCAGGTTCCATATGTCCCTCATGTACAGACATTCAAATGTGTTGATATTGGCATACTAGAGCCATTATTATCTGGATTCACATTTCAAGTGCTTCCTTCGAAGGCTCGACAACTGAGAGTTGTCCTGTCTCTGAAGGAAACACTTGAAATAAGAATTCACGACATCCAGGTAATGAAGGCTCCAGTACGCCAATATCGACACTTTTGAATGTCTGTACATGAGGTGCATATGGGGCCTGAAGATGGCATGTTGAAGTGCTGAAACTGATTTTGTGTGAGTGTGTGTGTGTGGGAAGGGGGGGGGGGGGGGAGGGAGACACTTCTCAAATCACACAGCTGTTTGGCAATTTGCCTGGTTAAAATTCAACTAAATTCATTATTCAAACTAATATTTTAATGTGCTGATTCTAATGCTGCATTTAGTTTTCTTGGAAAACTCTTTAATCGGAAGATGAAATTTCTAGTGAGATAATTCACATATTTATGTAAATTAACATACAGTTTTAGAAAGATTGACATTCCATATTTCAGTTTTCACAAAACTAATTAACTTGCAAACAAATTAATATTAAAGATCAGGATCATCATAAATTTTCATTGCAGATTTGACCATAGTGATTTTTAAATTCAAAGTTTGACCACTATACTTGTGTTACACCAGTTTTTATGAACACAATGACACCCTTCAGTAATTGGTTAAACCATTAATTAAGGTTTTGACATAATGGGACTTGTACTTGTAAACATGGTATTCCCAAAGCTGATTTCCTAAACTCACAAATATTTCACAAACCAAATTACTATTAATACTTAAGTCAATCATGAGTTACAAAAACTAAACTAGAAATTTTTCGAATGATTATGTAGTTTTCAAAAATAACAATTTGTTTAGACACCAGTTTTTAATGGTCAGATGTCACTCAAAATCCTCAGTCTGCAGTTGGGAAGGAACTGTGTAAAATCTATGCATAACTGTGTTGTGAAAGTTAGTGTTCAAATGTGAACATGGTAACATCTGTGTGAGAGTTCCTGTAAAAGGAGTAAACATGCAACATACCTGTTGAGTCTGCTCCAGGTAACTGCCCATGTAACATCTGTGTGACAATTCCATGTATCTATGGAAGTATGCATCTGAATAGTTACCATTTAACATCTGGATTTGTACAGTGGTTGGTCTACCAGTTGATTGTTTCACTGACGTGACTTTATTGGAAACAAGTGCACTATTCCTTGTACTATTCTACCCCAGTGTCATGCCATTATTGTGTTCACTGATTAGTGTGCCACTGCATCAGCAGAACATTGTTGCTAAGGTTACAGGTATGTTTGCAGGTACTAGATACTATCTGTATAAGATGTGTGAATATGAAACCGCACCTGGTCATTGTGTCATTAACGATGCTAATAAATGTAGAAAGAGGCACTTTATTACAAAAACTTAGTAGTGTGCATCATTTGCATTATCCCAAGAAACAGTTTACAGTTATTTCACCAAGACATCAAACTATGAAACTCCAAATACTTGACAGGATATGCAAGTAGGAGAACATCTGAAGATACAAAAAGAGTTAGACCCAGTATTCACAAAAATATTTGGTTTGCAGGATACAAGTTTAATATTGGAATAATTTTGCAACTCGCTTTTCCATGGGTGAAATGGTGTAGAAACTTTTTTTTATTGCAAATGAACAGCATTTAACTGAGAAGTCAGTTACTGGCTAGAAAAGTTTGTTCAGAGACGTGTGCACAGAAATGTGTATTAAAGAAAGGAAAGTAGGCACCGATAACCACATCACTGAGTGCTCCTAAACCACACATGAAAGTTAAAAACTGGTGGCACTAGAGTTATTCTTGAAATTGATGGAGCAGTGTCTGGAAGGGGAATATTTGGTGGAAATGATGTCCAGTGCTTTTTGACAGAGTGTAGGGGAATTATACGGTAGACCCGCACCGCCATACTAGGCAAGGTCCTAATGGAGGTGGTTTGCCTTTGCCTTCCTCCAACCACGATGGGGTTGATGATGATGATGAAGATGACACAACAACACCCAGTCATCTCAGGGCAGGTGAAAATCCCTGACCCCACCGGGGAAAAAAAAAATTATGAAACTGGTTATTTGGAGGAGTATAAAGAGGAACCCACAAGTGTTTCTTGAAAATTGTTCTGATGTGTACAAAGATGATGTTACTGAGTGTTATAAAAGAATACATGCTTCTTGGAAATACAGTAATTTGTGACTGCTTTAGGTCATACAAATGTTCCAACAATGAAGGATTGAACCATTTAACTGTAAATAGCAAAGTGATATTTAAGAATGCCAAAATGCAAGCACACATTGATAGTATTGAAGGCACCTGATAGGCGATAAGAAGATCTCTGTATGGAACATACAGTGTGCAAAAATTTTCTATGGCTGTTTGTTTGGATGTATGTGACACATAAGATGTAGTGGAAAGGAAGATTTTTTTAGATATTTCATGAAATCTGGCGATAGTGTACAAGCCCTGGGGTTATTACCATATTTATATTTCCTGCCTTAATTGCTTCTAAATTATTATTTTCTTGGAGATGTTTCGCTTGCTTTTATTTACGAAGTGTCTTCAGTGGCCTATAAAATATGATGTTTCATAAATACAAAAAATCGAAACAGTTGTAGCGTAAAATCAAAGTCTTTTTTAGTTGCTTAGACAGACCACATCTGCCAGAATGTATCAGAAATATAATAATCATTTATTATGTGCTTGTGTGTATCCGTATTTGTCTATGAAAATTCAGTATCATTGCACTACAGTTTGTACTGTGCTAAAGGATGTTTTAATGTTAAAATGTAATATTTATTTGTCTGGTGATTGAAACTAAACATATGGAAAATAAGGAAAGGACAACCATTCACCCATAGCAGACTGACATGTGGGGCACAGACACATGTAACAGAAGACAGCATTCACATTAGCTTTCAAACAATAGCTCTTTTTCTAGCACTAATATATATATTCACATGTGCAACCACACAGACACCCAACAGCACACTCCCATGGTCACAGCAAGACTGATTATTGATACTCGATTGTTGAAAGCAGTTGTCTGAGCTCATGGAGCTGGGTAGTGGGTAGAGAAGGGCGCAAGGAAGGGTTAGTTGGAAAGAGGCAGATCTTGGACAGACAATTCTGTGGACCCACTACTAGATGAAAAGAGAACAGAAGGGAGAGCAAAAAGAGATATAGGAAGAGTGAGTGTGGAAAAAGAAGAAAGATGATGAAGAGGCAGATAGGGACAGGCTAGAGAAGGGAAAGGGGTTGGGTTGGGAGAGAGAGGAGGAGGAGGAGGAGGGGGAAGGGGAGGGATGGGCTGGGGGGGGGGGGGGGAGGAGGGAGGGAGGGAGGGAGAGAGATAGAGAGAGAGAGAGAGAGAGAGAGAGAGAGAGAACATATGCCTGAGTGGGGGAAGGGGCAGCAAGAGTGATGGGAGAAGGCAATGCATGATCTGGATGGACAAGAAGTGGTGTGGACAGAAGGGACAATGTAAGTTGAGGCAGTGGGAACGGATTAACAGAGGTTTAGGCCAGGGGGATTGCGAGAGTGCAAGATTTGGTGAAGAATTGTCTTTCCTTGTGTCCTCCCCTATTCATTTCCCCACTTCCATCAGCTCAGGCAGTTGCTTTCAGTAGTCAGGTATCAATAATCAGTCTTGCCATGGCCACTGAATTGACTGTCGGATGCCTGTGTAGTTGTATTTGTGCTAGAAAAAGAGCTATTGCTTGAAAGCTAGTGCGAATGCTGTTCTCTGTTGCATGTTTCTGTACTTGCTGCATCAATCCATATTAGTGGTTGCCTTTCTCATATTTTAAGTATTGGTCCACCCAGGAATAGCCAATACTGTTACGAATCTAAAAAATCATTGTTATTGGTTGTACAAATCAGCTGTCCACCATCTTAGCTTCTCATGGTCACTTGTGGCAGGCATACCAACATAGACTTCAGGGTAAGAGTACTGATGAACCTTTGTCAAGTTTTACGATTGTTTGAGCAACAGTCAGTGTCAAGGGTGGTCATAATCTTATAACAGAGGTTGAAAATACCACTACAGTTGTAATGTTATTTTACTTAGGACACAATTGGTTTCAGGCTCTTATACGCCCATCTACAGGTGTTGTAACTTGTTGCTGTGATTCCGAGTGCCGCAGTGGATTCCGAGTGCCGCAGTGGATGAGTACAAGATATGGTGTGCTACCAGCGAGCACTTGCTGGCAGCACACCGTATCTTGTAATTGTCCTCCACAGCACTCAGAGTCACAGCACCAAGCTACAACACCTGAAGATGGGCATATAAGAGTCTGAAACCGGTCGTGTCATAATTAAAGAACCTTACAACTGCAGCAGTATTTTCAACCTCAGGTATAATGCTTGGTTGCGAATGTTCCTCCGACAGGATTGTTTGCACAATCTTATAGCTGGATCCTTCAACTGACAATTAGAATCACTACCAGATGTAACCAGAAACTTTAGTAGTGACCTTAGCTTGCTAGTACATATTTCCTGTTCATACTGTCATCATTGGAGGGGACTTTAGTCATCCAACAATACACTGGGCCAAATAAAGTTTTTTTTATATGGTCATCGTGACAAGACATTATGTAAAATGGTGTTAAATTCTTTCTCTGAAAATTAATTAGGACAGATAGTTCAGTAGGCTTCTCATGGCAGAAATATGTTTGACCTAATAATAGCAAACAGATCTGATCTCTCTGGGGATGTTCACATTGAAACTGGTATCTGTGACCATGAGGTAGTTGTAGAACAACTGTTATGGCAAGGCAAAGGGCAACCAAAACAAGTAGGAGGATTTCTGTACTCAGTAAACCAGGTAAAAAGGTAGTAGTATCATATCTCAATACTGTTTTTAGAATTGGCATTAATGGAACGTGTTCATTATCCAACTAATGTAATGTATGGTACAAAAATAAAGCCATGATCTGAAGAGGTTGAAATACTTGAAATTCCAGGTTCAAAGACTGCAGCAGTTAAAAAAAAAAAAAAAATCTTCTGACAGATGTTGTTTTGGTCTTCAGTCCTGAGACTGGTTTTATGCAGCTCTCCATGCTATTCTATCCTGTGCAAGCTTCTTCATCTCCCAGTACCTACTGCAACCTACATCCTTCTGAATCTGTTTAGTGTATTCATCCCTTGGTCTCCCTCTATGATTTTTACCCTCCACGCTGCCCTCCAGTACTAAATTTGTGATCCCTTTATGCCTCAGAATATGCCCTACCAACCGATCCCTTCTTCTAGTCAAGTTGTGCCACAAATTTCTCTTGTCTCCAATTCTATTCAATACCTTCTTGTTAGTTATTTGATGTACCCATCTAATCTTCAGCATTCTTCTGTAGCACCACATTTCGAATGCTTCTATTCTCTTCTTGTCCAAACTATTTATCGTCCATGTTTCACTTCCATACATGGCTACACTCCATACAAATACTTTCAGAAACGACTTCCTGACACTTAAATCTATACTCGATGTTAACAAATTTCTCTTCTTCAGAAACGCTTTCCTTGCCACTGCCAGTCTCCATTTTATATCCTCTCTACTTCGACCATCATGAGTTATTTTGCTCCCCAAATAGCAAAACTCCTTTACTACTTTAAGTGTCTCATTTCCTAATCTAATACCGTCAGTATCACCCTACTTAATTCTACTGCATTCCATTATCCTCGTTTTGCTTTTGTTGATGTTCATCATATATCCTCCTTTCAAGACACATTCCGTTCAACTGCTCTTCCAAGTCCTTTGCTGTCTCTGACAGAATTACAATGTCATCGGCGAACCTCAAATTTTTTATTTCTTTTCCGTGGATTTTAATACCTACTCCGAATTTTTCTTTTGTTTCCTTTACTGCTTGCTCGGTATACAGATTGAATAATATCGGGGAGAGGCTACAACCCTGTCTCATTCCCTTCCCAACCACTGCTTCCCTTCCGTGCCCCTCGACTCTTATAACTGCCATCTGGTTTCTGTACAAATTGTAAATAGCCTTTCGCTCCCTGTATTTTACCCCTGCCACCTTTAGAATTTGGAAGAGAGTATTCGCAGCTGTGACTTATTAAACTGATAGTTCGGTAATTTTCACATCTGTCAACACCTGCTTTCTTTGGGATTGGAATTATTATATTCTTCTTGAAGTCTGAGGGAACTTCACCTGTCTCATACATCTTCCTCACCAGATGGTAGAGTTTTGTCAGGACTGGCTCTCCCAAGGCCGTCAGTAGTTCCAATGGAATGGTGTCTACTCCTGGGGCCTTGTTTCGGCTCAGGTCTTTCAGTGCTCTGTCAAACTCTTCACGCAGTATCGTATCTCCCATTTCATCTTCATCTACATTCTCTTCCATTTCTATAATATTGTCCTCAAGTACATCGCCCTTGTATAGACCCTCTATATACTCCTTCCATCTTTCTGCTTTCCCTTCTTTGGTTAGAACTGGGTTTCCATCTGAGCTCTTGATAGTCATACAAGTGGTTCTGTTTTCTCCAAAGGTCTCTTTAATTTTCCTGTAGGCAGTATCTATCTTACCCTTAGTGAGATAAGCCTCTACATCCTTACATTTGTCTTCTAGCCATCCCTGCTTAGCCATTTTGCACTTCCTGTCGATCTCACTTTTGAGACGTTTGTATTCCTTTTTGACTGCTTCATTTACTGCATTTTTATATTTTCTCCTTTCATCAATTAAATTCAATATTTCTTCTGTTACCCAAGGATTTCTACTAGCCCTCATCTTTTGACCTACTTGATCCTCTGCTGCCTTCACTATTTCATCTCTCAAATCTACCCATTCTTCTTCTACTGTATTTCTTTCCCCCATTCTTGTCAATTGTTCCCTAATGCTCTCCCTGAAGCTCTCTACAACCTCTGGTTTAGTCAGTTTATCCAGGTCCCATCTCCTTAAATTCCCATCTTTTTGCAGTTTATTCAGTTTTAATCTACAGTTCATAACCAATAGATTGTGGTCAGAGTCCACATCTGCCCCTGGAAATGCCTTACAATTTAAAACCTGGTTCCTTAATCTGTCTTACCATTATATAATCTATCTGAGACTTTCCTGTATCTCCAGGCTTCTTCCATGTATACAACCTTCTTTTATGATTCTTGAACCAGTGTTAGCTATGATGAAGTTATGCTCTGTGCAAAATTCTACCAGGCGGCTTCCTCCTTCGTTCCTTAGCCCCATTCCATATTCACCTACTATGTTTCCTTTTCCTACTGTCAAGTTCCAGTCATCCATGACTATTAAATTTTCATCTCCCTTCACTATCTGAATAATTT
This sequence comes from Schistocerca americana, assembly GCF_021461395.2. Taxonomy (NCBI): domain Eukaryota; kingdom Metazoa; phylum Arthropoda; class Insecta; order Orthoptera; family Acrididae; genus Schistocerca; species Schistocerca americana. Next base: position 293,715,600 of record NC_060123.1, on the reverse strand, counting down.
CTTGTATTTCATCATACATTTCATCAATCTCTTCGTCATCTGTGGAGCTGGTTGGCATATAAACTTGTTCTACTGTGGTAGGCGTGGGCTTCGTATCTATCTTGGCCACAATAATGCATTCACTATGCTGTTTGTAGTAGCTTACCCACATTCCTATTTTCCTATTCATTATTAAACCTACTCTTGCATTACCCCTATTCGATTTTGTATTTATAACCTTGTATTCACCTGACCAGAAGTCTTGTTCCTCCTGCCACCGAACTTCACAAATTCCCACTATATCTAACTTTAACCTATCCATTTCCGTTTTCAAATTTTCTAACCTACCTGCCCGATTAAGGGATCTGACATTCCATGCTCTGATCTGTAGAATGCCAGTTTTCTTTCTCCTGATAACAATGTTCTCCTGAGTAGTCCTCGCCCGGAGACCTGAATGGGGGACTATTTTACATTCGGAATATTTTGCCCAAGAGAATGCCATCATCATTTAATCATACAGTAAAGCTGCATGCCCTCGGGAAAAATTACGGCTGTAGCTTCCCCTTGCTTTCAGCCTTTCGCAGTACCAGCACAGCAAGGCTGTTTTGGTTAGTGTTACAAGGCCAGATCAGTCAATCATCCAGACTGTTGCCCCTGCAACTACTGAAAAGGCTGCTGCCCCTCTTCAGGAACCACACGTTTGTCTGTCCTCTCAACAGATACCCCGGTTCATGGGGGGGTTCCTGTCTTTACATACTATGCCTTGCAAAGTCCATGTTTCAAATGTTATCAACACATGATGGTATTTACTTTAAAAGAAATTATCAAGAAGAATACTGTGTGGAGCAGATAACTGAAATTGCAGGTGACGTTGCAAAGATCTAAGAATTCTTTAACTCACTTCTCAGTGCTTTTACAGTATTTATTCTGGCAACAGATAAATCATTGATTACATAACATACAACATAAGAAAAAAAATGTTGCATGTAGGTTTCGCCTCTTGGTTAAGACTGCAGTTCTGTACGCTGGTGCGAAGTCCCTCCGAAAGGTTCCCATCTGGTGTAAAGGGAGAAACTTAAGAATCTGTGTGAACTCAAAAGAAAAATATAACTTATTACACCCTCCTACAAATTATCTAATTGTCTAGATTCAGGGATTGAAGATTTCTGTTTCCTGTATAACAAGTAGCCAAGTACACTGTGTACATGCCTTTATTCCTACTGCACACAAATAATATTGTTCTATGACAAATATTGACATGATATATAGATACTCATATAATGCTGGAGTAGGAGGTAAAAAGCAACTATTTAAGAAAAGAAGAAAGATGCAGTTTCTTTTAATAGTTATTTAGTAATTAAGTGTCTAAAAACTGCTTCATTTTGTTGATGTGTATACCGACTGATTCAACAGCCCTGGAGATTCTTCCTTGTGACGAGATTTACAAAATGTTATGATTGGACTGTTATGCTGAATTACATAGAGTACCAAGTACATATAGCATTCATGTACACGTCCTTATTGATTTCAGCCAGAAAAAAATCTTCAGTCTTTTTATTTGTATTTGGTTTCATGTAGACCAAAACCAAATGTGCTGGCATTGGAGGCACATGAGCTTAGTTCATTCACATGTTAGGAGCTTTTAATTTTCCATTGTCAAACATGATGTAGCAAAATTTTAAACAAATATGTCACATTGTCACAGTTTTTAGTCAATGTGTTAGGCACATGCTGCAAATTCTGGATGCAGGCATGTGACTACTAAATTGTAACTGACAATGGTGCCATTTATCAGCAGTTCGAGGCTAAAGTGAGCCCACTAAAGACCAATGGGATCAATTGGCATTGAGAATAATCTTTTGACAATACTCCATGACCTTAGAAACAACATAAAAATTGTGTAAACCAGTACCATACAATGTCCCCCCTGCGGGTTCTGGGGTAAGAATAGGCCCGCGGTATTCCTGCCTGTCGTAAGAGGCGACTAAAAGGAGTCTCAAATGTTTTGGCCTTAATGTGATGGTCCCCCTTGGGGTTTGACCTCCATTTTTCAAAATTCTACAGAAGTACGAGCCTTTTGGGGAAGGACACCTTACATGGTGTACCACTGGTCCTAAGTGCACTAAGACCTTGGCACTCAGCATTGCACCGGCGTTGTCACCATACCCATTATTCCTCAAGTTGGGCCTAAACGCCTGATGGGTTGTCCAAGTTACGCCCATAGTGCATCTCCATCTGCACCAGCGATCATGATGGACTTTCCATGGCACCAGAAATCCAGCACGGTAGCCAGCCCGTTGTGGTGGGGTCGTCATGTACCCTCTAGGTTGTAGCCCCCTGACAACACAGGGATCGTACTGCCGATACCTGAGCTGCACCCTCCCCACGTTGGCCAAGGAGTAGATGCCCGTCTCCTTGGGGCATCAGGACTCCCGGCAATGGTCATCCTGCCAGGTGGCCCTTGCTGCGGCTGGGTGGCGCCCGTGGGGAGAGCCCCTGGTCGGAGTGGGTGGTATCGGGGCGGACGTTTCGCACATGAAACGTCAACACGTATCAGGTCGCTCTGCGGCCGAGTCTTCCAAAAGAAAAGGTACCGTTTCTAGTTCTGGTTCTCCTGCCCTTTCCCCCTTGGCCACTCCATGGGAGGAGGGACAGGCCCGCCGGCTTGGGGCGAAGTACTTCCCCCGCTATTTGGTCTGTTCTCGAACGGATGGGGGGACGTTCGCCACCTCCAAGCCCATGTTCTTTGTTCAGCACATTGAGGACGTCTTCGGGGAAATCGAGGCTCTCAGCAAGATGCGATCAGGGTCCGTTCTTATCAAGACCACCTCTGCCACGCAATCGGCGGCACTCCAGGCGTGCGACCGCCTAGGGGACATCCCAGTCTCCATTGTCCCACATCTGGCACTAAATAGGACGCAGGGGGTTATTTTTCATCGTGACCTCCTGCTACAATCTGATGAGGAGCTCAGGGCCAACCTGGAGCGCCGCGGCGTGCATTTCGTCCGGCGAGTCCAGCGCGGCCCCAAAGACCGTCGCATCGACACCGGGGCCTTTATCCTCGCCTTCGAGGGGGACGTTCTCCCGGAGGAGGTAAAGGTGATGTGCTACCGGTGCGACGTGCGACCTTACGTCCCGCCTCCTATGCGCTGTTTTAGGTGTTTGCGCTTTGGGCACATGTCGTCCCGGTGTGAGGCTGAGCCCCTTTGTGGCGACTGTGGACGTCCTCTTCGTGAGGAACATACTTGCACCCCACCACCTCGGTGCCCTAATTGTCCTGGCGTCCACTCGCCTAGGTCCCCAGACTGCCCCGCCTATCAGAAGGAGAAAAAGATACAAGAAATCAAAACTTTGGATCGGCTCTCTTATTCTGAGGCCAGGAAGAAGTATGACCGCCTTCATCCCGTGTCACTGGCCACTTCGTTTGCCTCAGTTGTGTCCACTCCTTCCACTGTATCCTCACCTCTATCCTGTCCCCCCTCCGCCTCCTCTGCCCATCAGGGGGCTCTGCCTCCGCCTCCCAAATCCCTCCCTTCCAACTCCTCCTCCCCCGCGGCCCCCACCCCCCCTGCCCCAGGGGCCACCCTTCCTCCTCCTCCTCCCCCCACGCCACCTGAGAAGCGATCCTCTTCTCAGGCGTCCATCGGGGAAACGTTCCGGACCCCAGCTTCCGAGGTCCGGTGTTCCAAAACGGACCCCGCGCGTGAGGACCTTCTTCGGGTCCAGCCCACCATCCCTGTGCCTCCTCGGCCTTCCAAGAAGGCCTCCAAGAAGAAGTCTCTATCCCCCTCTCCACCCCGGCGCGTTTCATCTGACGCTTCATCCGTGAGTCGCTGCTCCCGGCCGTCCTCAGTTTCGCCGGGACGCTCTGCTGCCAGGCGTTCCGCCGGCCTTTTGTCGGCAAATGATGCGGCCCCTCCTACACCATCAGGGACAGCGGCCGCAGCTGGCGACGAGTCGATGGAACCGGATCCGCCTGCCGTCAGTTGTAGCGTTGTTGCCTCGCAACCTGGCCCTCCGCGGCCATCGAGGTGACCAGCTCTTCCCCGTCTCGTTCCCCCAACTTTTTGACTAGCAATGGCGTTGTTTCATTGGAACATAAGAGGTATTCGATCTAATCGGGAGGAATTACAACTGCTCCTCCGCCTGCACTGTCCGCTCGTCCTTGGTCTCCAGGAAACCAAGTTGCGCCCGACTGACCGTATTGCCTTTTCCCACTATACCACGGAGCGGTATGACCTCGCCCCTGTGGACGGTATCCCAGCTCATGGTGGGGTCATGTTGCTCGTTCGGGACGATGTCTATTACCATCCCATCCCATTGACCACCCCACTCCAAGCAATAGCTATCCGCATTACTCTTTCTGCTTTTACTTTTTCAGTTTGTACCGTCTACACTCCACCGTCATCTGCTGTTAGTCGGGCTGACATGATGCACCTGATCGATCAGCTTCCCCCGCCGTTCTTATTGTTTGGCGACTTCAATGCCCATCATCCCCTTTGGGGCTCTCCTGCATCCTGTCAAAGAGGCTCACTCTTGGCGGATGTCTTCAACCATCTCAATCTTGTCTGCCTCAATACCGGCGCCCCGACTTTCCTCTCGGACTCTACTCATACCTACTCCCACTTGGACCTCTCGATCTGTTCTACCACTCTTGCCCATCGGTTTGAGTGGTATGTCCTTTCTGACACCTATTCGAGCGACCACTTCCCCTGTGTCGTTCGTCTCCTGCACCACACCCCATCCCCACGTCCTTCGCGCTGGAACATACTGAAAGCTGACTGGGGACTTTACTCCTCCCTGGCGACCTTTCCGGACCACGATTTTTCCAGCTGTGACAGTCAGGTCGAATACCTCACGGCTGTTATTATCCATGCTGCCGAACGTTCCATACCTCGTACTACTTCTTCTTCACGTCGCGTTTCCGTCCCCTGGTGGAACGAGGCTTGTAGGGACGCTATCCGTGCTCGACGACGTGCTTTACGCACCTTTCGCCGCCATCCTACGTTGGCGAATTGTATTGAATACAAACGACTCCGAGCGCAATGCCGTAGAGTCATCAAAGACAGCAAAAAAGCTTGCTGGGCCTCTTTCACGAGCTCCTTTACCAGTTTTACTCCCTCTTCCGTTGTTTGGGGTAGCCTGCGCCGGCTGTCGGGCATTAAGGCCCACTCCTCAGTACCTGGCCTGACCTCAGGTAATGAGGTCCTTGTTGATCCTGTGGCTGTCTCCAACGCCTTTGGCCGCTTTTTCGCGGAGGTTTCAAGCTCCGCCCATTACCATCCTGCCTTCCTTCCCCGGAAAGAGGCAGACGAGGCTCGGCGACCTTCCTTCCACTCGCTGAATCTGGAAACTTACAATGCCCCCTTTACTATGCGGGAACTCGAACGTGCGCTTGCACTGTCCCGGTCCTCTGCTCCGGGACCAGATGCCATTCACGTTCAGATGCTGGCACACCTTTCTCCGGCGGGCAAAAGCTTCCTTCTTCGTACCTACAATCGCGTCTGGACCGAAGGTCAGGTCCCCATGCGTTGGCGTGACGCCGTTGTTGTTCCTATACCCAAACCCGGGAAGGATAGACACCTTCCTTCTAGTTACCGCCCCATTTCTCTTACAAGCTGTGTCTGTAAGGTGATGGAGCGCATGGTTAATGCTCGGTTAGTTTGGATTCTTGAATCTCGACGACCACTTACTAATGTCCAATGCGGCTTTCGTCGCCGCCGCTCCGCTGTTGACCACCTTGTGACCTTGTCGACATTCATCATGAACAACTTTTTGCGAAGGCGCCAAACGGTAGCCGTGTTCTTCGACTTGGAGAAGGCTTATGATACCTGTTGGAGAGGAGGTATCCTCCGCACTATGCACAAGTGGGGCCTACGCGGTCGTCTGCCCCTTTTTATTGATTCCTTTTTAACGGATCGAAAGTTTAGGGTACGTGTGGGTTCCGTATTGTCCGACGACTTCCTCCAGGAGAACGGAGTGCCTCAGGGCTCCGTCTTGAGCGTAGCCCTTTTTGCCATCGCGATCAATCCAATTATGGATTGCATTCCACCTAATGTCTCAGGCTCTCTCTTTGTCGATGACTTAGCGATCTACTGCAGTGCCCAGAGAACATGCCTCCTGGAGTGCTGCCTCCAGCGTTGTCTAGACAGCCTCTACTCATGGAGCGTGGCAAACGGCTTCCGGTTCTCTGAAGAGAAGACGGTTTGTATCAACTTTTGGCGATATAAAGCGTTCCTTCCGCCATCCTTACATCTCGGTCCCGTTGTTCTCCCATTCGTGGACACAACTAAGTTTCTAGGGCTCACGTTGGACCGGAAACTGTGTTGGTCTCCACATGTCTCTTATTTGGCGGCCCGTTGTACACGTTCCCTTAATGTCCTCAGAGTTCTTAGCGGTTCATCTTGGGGAGCGGATCGCACTGTCCTGCTTCGCTTGTATCGGTCCATAGTCCGATCGAAGCTGGATTATGGGAGCTTCGTCTACTCGTCCGCTCGGCCATCCCTCTTACGCCGGCTCAACTCCATCCACCATCGGGGGATACGTCTTGCGACCGGAGCCTTCTACACTAGTCCTGTCGAGAGTCTTTACGCTGAAGCTGCCGAGTTACCATTGACCTACCGGCGCGACATACTGCTGTGTCGGTATGCCTGCCGGCTGTTGTCTATGCCCGAACACCCCTCTTACAAGTCCTTCTTCGCCGATTCTCTCGACCGTCAGTACGGGTTGTATGTGTCTGCCCTGCTGCCCCCCGGAGTCCGCTTCCGTCGCCTGCTTCGACAATTGGATTTTGCCCTCCCTACCACCTTCAGAGAGGGTGAGAGCCCGACACCACCTTGGTTCCAGGCTCCGGTTCGTATTTATCTCGACCTCAGCTCACTCCCGAAGGAGGGTACTCTGGCTGCAGTGTATTGCTCACGGTTTGTCGAACTTCGTGCTCGACTTGCTGGTCACACCTTTATTTACACCGATGGCTCCAAAACTGACGATGGTGTCGGCTGTGCCTTTGTCGTCGGGACCGCCACCTTTAAATACCGGCTCCTTGACCAATGTTCCAGCTTTACGGCCGAGCTTTTTGCTCTCCATCAGGCCATTCAGTATGCCCGCCGCCACCGCCATACATCGTATGTACTTTGCACTGACTCCCTCAGTGCTCTTCAGAGCCTTGGGGCTCCCTATCCGGTCCATCCCTTGATTCAACGAATACAGCAGTCCCTCCATTCTTTCGCTGATAATGGCGGTTCTGTCAGCTTTCTGTGGGTCCCCGGACATGTAGGAGTGCCTGGGAATGAGGCTGCGGATGCTGCAGCCAAGGCTGCAGTCCTCCAGCCTCGGCCAGCCTCCCATTGTGTCCCGTCATCTGACGTTTGTGGGGATGTATGTAAGAGGCTTGTGTCCTTGTGGTGGGATGCTTGGTCATCCCTCCAAGGAAACAAGCTCCAGGCAGTAAAACCGCTCCCAACTGCTTGGACAACTTCCTCCCGACCATCTCGGCGCGAGGAGGTCCTTCTGACCAGGTTGCGGATTGGGCATTGCCGGTTTAGCCACCGCTACCTGCTCTCTGGTGACCCAGCCCCGCAGTGCCCTTGTGGTCAGGCATTAACGGTGCGCCATGTTTTATTGTCGTGTCCCCGTTTTAGTCAATTTCGTGTTGTCCTGTCCCTGCCATCTACCTTACCGGATGTTTTAGCTGATGACGCTCGAGCAGCTGCTAGTCTTCTGCGTTTTATAACTTTAACTGGCTTGACCAAAGACATTTAACCTTTTTACTTATTTCATCTGCATCTTTGTCAGGTCCTTTTGATGTCCCCCCATCCCCTTGAGTTTTAGCAGGTTCCTTGTGCTCTAACACCAGTGACTGGGCGCTAATGACCTCAGCAGTTGAGCGCCCTTAAACCCTACCAAAAAAAAAAACCATACAATGTTTTTATGAGGTCACTTCACTGGTTCTGCTTTGCGTTTTGGAGTAGCTATTGTGGAATACACTTACCTCCACCACATACTCTTGAATAGATAAATTCAAATTTAAATAAATTTACCAGTGAGGCAGAAATAAATCTCAGCCAGAAATGATTCTGATTTGTTCTTAAAAATTACTCATATTTTTTGCCTATTAGACTATTTCCATCTGTGACTAAATGTTCAAAGTATTTCATGGCCATTTCTGTACCATGCGTATGCTGAGTAATGTTTAGTGTATGTAAATTGTAACTTTAGGTTTACGTTAACGAGTGTTACATGTGATAACAGAATTTGTACCTGACAACAAACTTTTTAAGGTAGTGAATCTACTATAAAGCTGCCCAAGAAGATGAGTAGGAGGGGAAATCACTTGCTTCCATATTGTACAGGACATATCAAAAAGAATCATCCGATTTGGCACGTCTATATTTCTGAAACTAATACAATGAATTTTATTTTTTTATGAAAGGGAAACTCAAAAAAAATTTTTTTCATACCTTTCATAGATGTTCAATATTCCCCCCTTGAGATGCATGGCATATGTCAATGCGGTATGCACATTGTTCTCACACTGCGGTGACCATGTCTTGAGTTACAGCTTACAGAGCTGCTTTTATGTGATGTCTCAGTTCATTCATTGTCGGTGATAATGGAAGCACATAAACAGAGTCTTTTATAAACCCCCCCTCACATGCATGCATGCGTGCGTGTGTGTGTGATGCAAATTACACCCGACAATCTGTAGAGATTTACTGGATGAATAAATAAATAGAAAATAGAAATATTAGCAGGAAATCTGGGTCGGGTATTTTTCACAGTAGACAACAAACTCAGATCCCACATCCTCCGAGATAGAAATTGGAACAGCAAGCAAGATCATGTGGGTAATTCTCAGCATCATGGATGAGCAAAAACTTATTATTGAGCAGAGTCATCGTCCAGTAGACTGATTCCTAAACACAAAAGAAATCTGTAGAGGAAACGTCTTGCTGCTACACACATTCCTCAATTATTCTGTCATTATTGAGGGAACCTTCAATTCTATGACTGTCATTATTGAGGGAACCTTCAATTTTATGACATTCAATTTGGGTCATGAAAACTTCTTTTAGCAGATAGTTTGGAAGCCAACTTGTAATGAAAATATACTTCCTGACAAGAGAAGTGAAGCATGCAGAAGTCATGGCCAATTTCAGTGTAACTTCCTACTTGTACAAACAATCGGCAGGCATGTAAATGATCAGCACTGCAATTCAATGTGACAGATAGAATGGTTACTGTATGAGTTAGTATTGTTCATGTTTAGTGTTGTTACCAGGCTTTGTGGGGTATACAAACAGCTTGATCAGCATCAGGTATTGAGTGATCACTGTGAAGGACATGGTGATGCCACATTTTTGTGTGAGACATTGTTATCAGCACATGACAAGAGCACTGTGAAGGACATGGTGATGCCACATTCTTGTGTGAGACAGTGTTAACAGAACATGACAAGAGTTTGAAAGAGGCTTCTTTGTGGGTCTCTGTGTGGATGGCAGTTCAAATCATGCAATATCCAGATCTTTGGGCCATTTGAATGTGACAATGGTCTGATGTTAGATTGCATTGGAACATGAGGGCAGGCATATTTGTCGTCAAGGTTGTGGTCGATCACTGCCTGATGACCATGAGGTGAGGGTCACTATGTTATTACCAAGCACATCATAAACCCTTCACATCTGCACTTGCCACCTGAGAAAAAGTGGTGGGCTTCTTGCAACATTCTGTGGCATGCTGCATCATTGGTTGGAGGCTAGCAGCAATCAGACTAGAGAATTACTGTCGCATGTGTAGACTGCCACTAACCCTACAACACAAACGGCTGCATTTGAAGTGGTGCCACGACCAGGAAGTGTGTACTGCTGATAAAGCATTGCATTGTGTTCAGCGATGGATTATGGTTCTGTGTTACCCAGGATGACCAGCGTTGCAAAGTTCGGTGGCCACCTGTTTTGGAGAGGCACAAGCATATTACTTGTGGCGTTATGGTGTGGGGTGCCGTCAGGTAAGACTTCACGTCTTGGCTGGTAGTCACTGAGGGAACTGTGCTGGCGCGACGGCATATTATGGACATACTACATGCTCGTAAGTTCTCTTTATGAGACAGTATCGTGGCACAATTTTTCAACAGGGCAGTGCTCTTCCACACATGGCATGTACCTCTACATGTCAAGGACGAGCTACAACAGCCGTGTGCCACCTTGCCTGAGGAGAAGGTAAAACGGTTTGATGACACATTTCCCAACCAAATCCATGCATGCATCCAGGCCAGAGGGGATGTAGCGTCATAGCGATAAGTTGGCTCATACTTTGAAAATCTTTGTAAATTTGTCTTGACTTTGTAATCTCTGAAATAACATCACTTACTGTCTCAATTGGTAAAGTATTTTTTGTTTCCTCCTTCCATTACAAATGGAAAAAAAACAGTAATTAAAAACAATAATCCTGTTTTGCTTCCAAAATGTATTTGAAGCACACTACATGCTGAAAACTGAACTGTAACAGGTAGTCACAATTCTAATACTTAACTGTCGATTACTTAATTGAGGGTGGTTGCTTCACTGCATTTTTTTTAGAAAAATGAGGCTGGATTATTTTGTGTCTAGGGTGTCCACTGAGCACTGCTGAATAGTAAATGCAGTTTTTTCATTGTTAACAACATTTTGGCTTAATCTCTACAGACTGGATGCTGCATTGAACAGAACAAAAACTGAATTCATGGTTGCCAGTGCCGCAGCATTGTTTATACATTAGTAACAATGAATATTTTATAGAATTTGTTTAATTTACTACATAAATAAACTTAAAATTGAAAATTGTCATGGTACAAAACTTTGAGTAAAGCATTTTGTTTTACCAAATATGAAGAATAATGGACATCATAAAATTTTTGAGAAAAATTGTTTTTTTATACAAACTTTAACAAATGTGAACTTGTAAACAATTATTATTCAGTAATATTGAATTTTGTACTAAATGCAGAATTACAAATGCTGCTTTCATTATTCCTAGATCTTCAGTATCAGATTGATTATCTTTTTCTGATATAATGAAATATACTTGAATAGAGAAACTACATGGTGTCGTTCTTAGACAGTGATTCTGCATGACATTATTTCTGCAGAAACATTCAAATAAACATCCTTTTCTTACCAATATCTAACAACATACAATAAGTGACAAAAGTTTCAACCGAGCGAGGTGGCGCAGTGGTTAGCACACTGGACTCGCATTCGGGAGGACGACGGTTCAATCCCGTCTCCGGCCATCCTGATTTAGGTTTTCCGTGATTTCCCTAAATCGTTTCAGGCAAATGCCGGGATGGTTCGTTTGAAAGGGCATGGCCGATTTCCTTCCCAATCCTTCCATAACCCGAGCTTGCGCTCCATCTCTCATGACCTCGTTGTCGACGGGACGTTAAACACTAACCACCACCACCACAAAAGTTTCAACCATATATGTGAAATACAATCTGTATCGAGAGCATTGCTCTTGAAGTATGTCAGGTAACGAACTAAAGGCATCTTGGTCATGTACAATAGAATTTTCACATATAAAACAGGATTAAGTGACCGTGAGGCAGTTGCAGCAAAAATGGTTACCTAAGTACAGGGAAACTAAGACAATTAGCGGGATTTACATGTTCCGTAAGTTAAAGAGGCAGTAGTGGCGTGTTTCAATAAGGAACAGGAAACATTTAGCTCTAGAGAGAAGCATGTAGAAGAACTTTGGCTGAGGTGTAGAAGAATAGTTGACCATGCACTTGATAGACATGTAACTGGTAGAAATGTTCAAATGGTGAGGTGTACTCCATTGTATACTTTGTAAAACATCTTGTAAAGAAACAGTGACTTATGCATAATACATGTAAGGCAAAGCTTAGAGCAATAGATAGGGAGATGCTGAATTAAATAAATTTGGATGTCAAGGGGACGATGGGTAAAGCCTTGAATGGCTACTGTAGCAGAATCTTATCAAAAGATCTTTCTCAAAGCCAAAGAAATTCTGGTCATATATTGGGTTGTCAGTGGCTCTAAAGTTAGTGTCCAGACACTTGTGGATGACACAGGAACCAAAATTGGTGGTAGTACATCAGAAGCAGAAATTCTGAATTTCACATTCCATGTCCCTGTACAGAGTAGCAGCCAGGAGCTCTGTCCCAGTTTATTTCTCAGACCAGTGCAAAGATGAGTGATGCAGACACTTTGGTGGTATCAATGAAGATAATCAGTTTTTGAAAGTATGATTTAATTGGATGGGTAGAAAATCTACTCACCAAATGGCGGCAGGAGAACAGACGTATAAAGGTATTGAAATTTGCAAGCTTTTTGAGTCAGTGGCTCCTCCTTCTGGCAGAATAGCTGAAACAGAAAGAAGGGGAGTGAAGGAAAAGAAAGGGTGAGTGTTAGGAAATGAGGAGAGGTCAGAAAAGTCACCTGGAACCCTTGTGAGAGGGGACCTACCAGATGGGAGAGAAGGAAAGATTAATTGTTGGGGACTGCACCAGATGAGATTTGAAAACTTGAGCACTTAATGGTGATAGATTGGTAACATGCAAGACAGAGATTACTGACAAAATATTGTGTGCGAGTTAATAAGAGCAGAAGGCTATGTGCATTGAATGTGGTAGACAGAAGCAGAAGACAGGCAGAAGCTGTTCGGATGGCAGACACCAAGTGAACCAGATTATTAGTAGTGGTACGACCTTGTCGAAAACCACCCTGGGGTGGAGCCAGAAGACCCAAAGACTCAAGGAGCCAACACAGCTGCTGGCTCACCATGTGTTCAAGCAATTTACAGAGAACTCTGGTGAGACTGGGTGATAACTGTCCATCTCTATATGGTGCTTACTTGATTTCAGCAATGGGACAACCATGCTTTCTCGCCATTGCGATGAGAACTCGCCCTCACTCCAGATATGGTTAAAGATGGCAAGGACATGACGCTGTCAGTCCGCCGGTAGGTGCTTGATCATTTGGTTGTGGATGTGGTCCGGCCCTGGGGCTTTATCGTGGTAGTGGGTTAGGACACTGACGAATTCCCATTCGCTGATGGAGCATTATAGGGCTCCAGGTGGTATGTAGTAAAAGATAATTGCTTTTGCTACAACCGCTGTTTTAGAACACGAAAGGCAAGTTGATAATTATCATGTACTAAGGCTTGAGCATAGTACAGAGCAAAATGTTAACTTGCTATCCAGCTGGTCCCCAAGGAGTTTTACACAGTGTCTTTTATGTAGCACATGACCATTAATATCATCTTCTTGTGCTAACAGGTTATTATTGATGATCACTTAATGAACAATTCATCAATACATCTACATCAACATTGGGTGGAATGTGTGTCACCAGTTGATAATGTGACCAAAAAAATAACACCATTCAAGTAAGATATGCATATAATCTACAAGATATCATAATGATGAAAGAAACTTCTAATTACTTCAAAAATTACTTAGCTTCTTCATACACAGATTATGCTACTGAAATACTTGTAAAATAACTGTTCAGTATGTTCATTAGTAACAGAGGAAGAAAAATGCTCATTATTTTATTTATTAGTATTTCGATTAGTTGATTTCTCTTCCCACTCTATACGTTTGCTCTTAAAAAAATTCCCATATCCATTATTATATAAACAAATTACTTCTTCCTCAGGCCAGCGAATGACATTGTTTTTAATGACATATGGAAATGCTGTATCATCATCTTGATTACAGTCGGCTGTGAGCGATGATGGAACTAGTCAACATTGCAGATTAAATATTACCAAAAGTGATGAAATTGAATACTGGCACATTGTCTGATATTCCACCTTTACACATTGGTACCATGGAAAGTTATAACATTCCCTTATAGAGTAAGTTTTCATTTTAAAATATGTATTCCTTTGCTGTTTGAATATCAACTGCTAATGTAGTGTTCAACACTGAACTTCACGTATTCTCTGATTTATTCACACACTGAAATAATACAGTACAAGTGAACTAATTCATTATGTGTCTGTAGTAAGTCAAAGTCCACAGAAGCACCAAACAGAAAAAGATATTTTAACCAGAATGTCAAGGGACCAAAGTCAAGTAATTTTACATAACAACAAAATCCTCCAGTGTAGTAATCTGTAACATATTTGAGGTCACAGGCAATGGTAGGTTTCCTTGATCGGTTCAGGCAATATCATTACCTGCTTGATGATCCAGTGCAGGTCATTAGTTGATGCATTGTGAGTGGCTACTTGTGTGGGTTGCAGTGCCTGGTGAGTGCCTCGTAGCATGTGCCACTGTGTATGTCAGCATTAGAAAATTGCAGCGAAATGCAGGAAGATCTGCAGCGGATAGGCACTTGGTGCAGCGAGTGGCAACTGACCCATAACATAGACAAATGTAATGTATTGCGAATACATAGAAAGAAGGATCCTTTGTTGTATGATTATGTGATAGCGGAACACACACTGGTAGCAGTTACTTCTGTAAAATATCTGGGAGCATGCGTACGGAACGATTTGAAGTGGAATGATCATATAAAATTTAGTTGTTAGTAAGGCGGGTGCCAGGTTGAGATTCATTGGGAGAGTCCTTAGAAAATGTCCATCAACAAAGGAGGTGGCTTACAAAACACTCGTTTGACCTATACTTGAGTATTGCTCACCAGTGTGGGATCCGTACCAGGTCAGGTTGACAGAAGATCCAAAGAAGAGCGGCACTTTTCGTCACAGGGTTATTTGATAAGCGTGATAGAGTTACGGAGATGTTTAGCAAGCTCAAGTGGCAGACTCTGCAAGAGAGGCACTCTGCATCGCGGTGTAGCTTGCTGTCCAGGTTTCGAGAGGGTGTATTTCTGGATGAGGTATCGAATATATTGCTTCCTCCTACTTATACCTCCCAAGGAGATCACGAATGTAAAATTAAAGAGATTTGAGTGCGCACGGAGGCTTTCCAGCAGTTGTTCTTCCCGCGAACCAAATGCGACTGGAACAGGAAAGGGAGGTAATGACAGTGGCACGTAAAGTGCCATCTGCCACGCACCATTGGGTGGCTTGCGGAGTATAAATGTAGATGTAGATATTGATGAGTTGGAGCTTGAGTTGCTGTTATGCCAGGATACAAGATCCTTCCCCTCAACCCGTCTCTCCTCCCAATATTCAGCCGATATGTCCAAAAAATATCCTGTCTGGTGGTGCACCAGGATGACAGGAGGGGGCAGGTGATGACGGGGAACTCATCAAGATGCTTCAACAGCAGGGGTGGACTCACCCTACATCAGGAAATAAGTCTTTCGTGACATTGTTGTCTGTGTTGCCCACCGGGACCTGCACTGGTAAAGTATTCAGAGGTGCAGGAGCTGCAACTGGCAGCAGCAGCCATGTCAGAATTTCCACCTCTATGGGTTCCCTATTGTCTGCTGAATTAGGATGAGAGTGTGATAGCTTGGGCCAAATCTGATTGACCTTGAAAAGCCTCTTGCCATGGCTTGCAATAACTGAGCCTGGGATCCAGTCTGATACTCAGCCACAGGTGCAGGATCACAGAGTA
This sequence comes from Schistocerca americana, assembly GCF_021461395.2. Taxonomy (NCBI): domain Eukaryota; kingdom Metazoa; phylum Arthropoda; class Insecta; order Orthoptera; family Acrididae; genus Schistocerca; species Schistocerca americana. The sequence continues at coordinate 293,700,089 of NC_060123.1, read as the reverse complement.
ATGTGGTTGAATTGACCAAGGTGATGGATGTTTCATACGACACAAGTGATCTAACAAGGTGTATTAGCAGTGGCCTTTGAGTATTCCAACTGAGGACAGCCCATGAATTGGAGTGGTTTGATACGAATGGAGGAATCCTGCCAGGGCTCCCTCTTTGTTGTGACCTAGAGACATTGCCATCTTAAGTTGTTGTTTAAAGATAGCTACTTAACAGACCATTCTGGTTCGTCATTTGGTGCAGGGTGGAATGTGTTAGGGCATGGATATGTTATTAATGACAGCTATACTCCAGGCAAACATTTCGAGAATAAACTTCCTAGCGTTCAAGTTTGTATTAGAAGTAAAAATTTCTCTGTATCAGAAAAACTTTTTCTTCCTAATTCTGCAAATAAGGAATAGCGTATTGATTAATTCATGTTAAAGAAAACCTATCCCATTTGAGTAAAACAGATTAAAATGTTTTTCATGTCTGAGCATCGCATGTCACTGCAAAAAATAAAATTCCAAATGTTCCATCTCATGGCACGACCATATTTGTATCCACCACTGAATTCAGTGACAATTGAGCAACTTTTTAGTAGAGCTGGATTAATATGTGGTTCTAGAAGCAATATCCTGAAAGTGTGTAAGATCACAAATTTACTGTGTTTTAAATATGCGTAGGAAAGACAAGAAGTGAAATCATTTTTTAAAAAGAGAGTTTTTTTATTTGGAAAAACACACTGCAAGTAGCATCACATCCCTTCACCTCTCCCAAACTCAATGCACTTGGCCCGTCTGTTGATATCCATCATAATTCCGTCCTGGAAAATGAACTGTGATATGGTGCACATCCAATCTTGAACAGCTTCATCACATGACAAAAACATTGTTTCATGCAGATGTTCCTTCTTTGGACCAGAAAGGTGGAAGGTGTCTATTTAAAATGTACTCTAGAAAGTCAGGAGTGAAGTCAATTTTTAAAAGAGATTTTTTATTTGGAAATTAACACTAGAAGTAACATAATATCCCCATGCCACTCCCAAATTTTATGTACTTGGTCCTTATCTTGATAACCTTATAATTCCATCCTGGAAATCGTGTACATCCACTCTTGCACAGTCTTGTTGTATGATGAAAACGTAGTTTCATGCAGATCTTCCTGTATCAGACCAGAAGGGTAAAAATGGCTGGCAAATAAGGCAAAACCATCAAACTAAGATTTTACATGCATCTTCTGAAAGCTTCCATCCCCTCTTACAGGGAGCCTCTTGAGTGCGAGTTCACAAAGGCCAACGATGTTTATGGCATTCAATGCCCCACATATGGTCTACTATGCAACAACAATATTGGTTGCTAATGGCGACGGGGTGGGAGTGGAGGTATCCAGTGGTGAGAACAGAATTAGACTATGGAGCATAGTTGAACTGCTTAGTCGATGAGTAACTCACAACAGTGCTACAGTGTTAGTGTGTTGATACAAAGGAGAACAATGGAAACGATAAACAAAGCAAATATTGGATTATATGAGGGTCATTCAATAATTACTTTTTCTACTTTTCAACAAATCCCCTTGAACACTTATGCACTTGTTCCAACGGGCTACAAGCTGTTTTATTCTGGCTGCAAAGAACTCTATCATGATGTTTGAACCAATTTCCCACAAAGTTTTTCATGTCCTCATTGTCCTGGAAACTCTTCCCATGTAATGCCTCCTTCAGTGCACCAAACAAATGGAAATCATAGGTGCCAAATCAAGACTGTGAGGGGGATGAGGCAGTACTTCCCAGCCCATTCTGTCGATGGTTTCATGGGTTAGTTGGTAGTATGACGTGCGTTGTCTTGCTGGATATGATGATAACCTTTGGATCATTGTGGTGTGCCATTTTTCATTTGGTCTCCATGGTGCAAGTTCAAAGGTTTGTTTCGAACATTTCTTGAATGTTGACGATGTCCGTTTTGTGAAGTGTAATACTTATATGCCATAGAAGGTTGACTTCTGCATCTCCTGGACACTTATTTTCTTTCACCCTCATGATGCACATGGTGAGTCATTAGCCGCTAATTTTTGTCCTATCATAATTGGGAACACATTTTCAAATAAACATTACTAAAGATTGAACTTCTGACCTCACACTCAACGGGATCCTTGGAAGACTTCTCAGGTATATGGTAACCATTGATGAGCCAGGGAATCATCACTGCGAACCACAGAGCATGGTGTGGAAACATCCATCTTCGCCACAGTTGATGATGATAGTGGGTTGGCCTATGAAACGTCTGCTGCTCATTCATTAACTGTTGAAGGCCACACAAGGAATAGTGACACCTAATGTGAGCTCTTGAGAGATCTGACATCTAAAATCAAAACTAATGAGGAACCCCTTGAGTGCGAGGTGGCAAGTTCTATCTTTAGTAAGGCTCATATGAAAGTGTTGTGTTAACAGTTATTGCAGGGAAAGAATTAGCTGGTAATGACTCACCAGGTGTACATGGAGGGTGACACAAAGTGAGTGTCCAGGAGGTGTAGAGATCACCCTTCTGTGGGATGTATGTATTACATGTCACAAAATGGACATCGTCGACATTCAAGAAAAGTTCAAAACAAACCATTAACTTGGCCATGTGTGCCAAATGAAAAATAGCATGTCACAGTGATCACAAAGGTTTGCACTATCAAGATTGAAGGCAAACCTCTTGGGAGTTGCCAACTGTGAACAGGGTGATGAGAACTGATGGAATGAGATGACACGCAACTGAATGCGAAACAGTCTGCTGTGGAGCTTATCGTGAAACTGGCTATCCTTTAAGGTGTAGCTGCAGACAGTGTGATGATATGTTTTATAGGTGCGGAAGAAAATAAACATCCATCCAGTGATTCCAGGTACTATGAATTGCAATGTCACAGACTATTCAGGAAGGACAGTTTGCTTTAAAGGAGTATGATTTTTCATATGCAGACCAGGAAACAAGCAAAAGCTGTTGGTAAAAAGCGGTGCTCATACCAGAGTTTCTTGCTGTTAAATAAATAAATGGTTTATTTGTCCATAATAACAGTCGTGGACATAGATTACAAACACAAGAACATTAAAAAAAAGTTTGTATGTAAACATAAATTATACACAATAACTTTAAAAATCCTTGATGGAGTACAAACATTTATCAATTAACAGTTGCTTTAATTTTGTCATAAATATGTTTCCTTTTAACAATTTTATATTATTTGGCAATCTGTTATAAAAATGTCTTCCAGCAGAAAATGGACTATGATCTGTTGCTTTTTTTGTTACTAAATTTTTTGTGGTAATCCTCCCTTTTTCTTCTATTATAATTGTGGATTTCACTATTGATTACGCTGTGCTCCATGTTTTTTTTACAAACAGTATAGTTCTGAGAACATACAATGAATACATTGTTAGTATGCTATACTTAATGAAATATTCTCTACAGGACTGATGCTTACTAATTTTAGCTATTATCCTAATTGCTCTTTTCTTGGGCTCTAAAAAGCCCTATCCATATATACTGTTGATGCCCCACCCTATATCTCGATACCATATTGCAGGTGGAAGTGTGTAATTCCAGAATAGATTTTTGTTAAAACAGGTTGCGCTGTTGTGCTAGATAGGTGTTTTAGTAAGTACGTGTTACAGGAGATATTTTTACACATGTAGCAGATGTGCTCCTTTCATGTATGATGTTTATCTGCTATAATACCCAGGAATTTATGTTTATCAATTGTTTCAACTGATAGCTCTGGTTCTGTATCCACTTGTCTTGATTTATAATTTAGCAGAAACTCCATCAGAATTGTCTTGTCCTTATTTAGTGCCAATTTGTTTTTGGTGAGATATTCTGTGGTGAGGCTAATGTTCTCTGCATTATTTTGCACTGCTGACTGTTTTGTAGAGCATCAACTTATGAAGAAGGTATCATTAGCATTATTTACTAGGCTTGAATTTTGTGGAATTATTATATCATACATGTACACAATAAACAGGAAAGGCCCGATAATGCTTCCCTGAGGGACTACATAGTTAAGAATATTATAAGATGATTTTAATGTTTGTGTATGTCACACAATTGTATAATACAGCTTTACACATTGTCTCCTGTCAGCAAGGTAGGATCTTAAAAAATCTAATGTTACTCGTCTGACTCCATAAGTTTCTAATTTGTGTAGAGGAACAGAATGATTTACAGAATCAGAAGCCTTGGATAGGTTTAAAAAGGTGCCAATAACATTGTTTCCATCATCAAGTTTAGTCAATACCACTTGCAAAAATGTAGCTACAGCTGTTATTGTAGACCGGACCTTCCTGAAACCAAGCTGACAGTTTTTTAATAGATTGTACTTGCAGAAAAATGATTAAAGTTGATCAAGAAGTTGCCTTTCCTACAGATTATTAATTATTGATGTCAGTGAAATAGGCCTATAATTTGTATGTCTGTAGTTATTCCCTTTTTATGCACCAGTCTTATTTCAGTGAGTATTAACAGGTCAGGAAATGACCCGTTACTGAAAGAGCTGTTTATTAAATGTTGTAGTGGCTTTATTAATTCATTACTGCATTCATTCAGAATTTTCACTGAGATGTCACTCCAGCCACTGGATGTATTTGCTTTTAAGTTAGAGTTGGTTTTCAATATTTCCAATTCTGTAACACACCTTAGGAAGAATGAATTACTAACATTACTGGGATTTAGCGCCTGTGGTGGGTCAATCACATCCTCCCATCTTCCCTACTGCTCACACAAGATCATGCACCTGACAAAGAGTTGTTGGGGGCAGAGCACCTACAACTTCCCGCAGCACAATAATAACTTCCAGACAATTTACCATCCAGATTAAGAGATTGGCATTGATGTATTCGAATTCGTTAAGGCATTGATGTTAGTTGACTCTGATACAACTGTCTTGCTATGTCTGATTCCCAGTGCTCCCTTCATATAAATTTCCTCTACAGATCCCGATTGGCTGGAGTTGAAAACAAAATTACTAAACGATAGGATAAATCTGTTTACCCCATCTAGAAATTTTCAGGCAGATTCAGCAGCTTGCTGTACATTGTCAAGTTGACGCTTTGTTTGAAATTTCCTTATCTTACACCTTCCAAGTCTGTAGCACTGTTTGAAGTTAGGCAACCATTCATTCCTTCCCTTGAAATCACTGTAATCTATGTTGTGCGCAATTTGATGTGCATATCTTAGTGCACAATAATGCATGTCCTGTAAGTCGTATCAAACATCTTTGAAATGCACAGACACCAGTTTTTGTAACAAGTGCGCCTTGTCCTTCCTTTGGTAACAATAGTTTATGCATTACACAGTAATATTACTGCGGATGTATTCGAAAGCTGTTCATAATTATTTTTTTACTATGCTGCGGATGGTCTTCCACGTACATAATTGTGGTTAGTACCCACTCCTTGGACAATGATTGTTCTTTACTAGGTTTCACTGGACACGGGATTTTCTGGCTTCCTGTCCGACAAGGATGGTGAACTACATGGCTCGACACCTGTTCCAGTACCACTTTCATGTCTTAAGCATGCATCGTCATCATTGTAATCCTCATGCACATTGTCCACACAGTCCACACACTCCACTGACTCATCTTGCAGAAAAGCTGAAAAATTTCATCTGCTACTTTTTTCTCACTGTGCAATATTCCTTGGATTCCTCTCCAACGAAATGTCGACTTTAACAGCTATTGTAGATAGAATGCAATATTTGCTGTATATAGTGTTGTCATTGCTCTGCTTTGTATCAATACCACTAGCACTGTAACACTTGTGAGTTACTCCTCAATTAAGCAGTTCAACTATGCTCCATAGTCTAATTCTGGGCTCATCATGGATACCTTCAGTCCCACCCCTTGACGCCATTAGCGGCCAGTATTGTGGTTGCATGGTAGGAAATATGGCGGGCATCGAATGCCATAAACATCATTGCCCTTTCGTGACCTTGCACTCAAGGGGTTCGTTGTTCGTCTTCTTCGGAACGCTTTACATTGGTTTCAACATTTCGCACCATTCCTGTTTGTGTTCGTCTTACAGTTGGTGTGGTACCTGGTGAGCACCAACTTTTGTGAGTTTAGAAGTAGGTTTCAGCCAGTTTCATGGACGACTGCAAATCCTGGACCATGCCTAATTTTAAATTCATGTGCGATATGATTAAATCTGGCACCATGATCTTCACAAATCATTCGCTCAGATGCTTCCATGTTCCAGACCATTTTAGAAGTTTATGGCCTTCCCCAATGCCCTTCATTGCATACAGATACACGTCTACTTTTGAACAGATTTATCCACACATAAGTTTTCGTTTGCTAAGACAGCTACCACCTTACTGCAGCTGCATAGTGCATATAATCCCTGTGCTTAAATCTCTTTGTAATATGTAAAATGAATAGTCTGCTCATTTGTACCTTGGTGCATACTTACAATGGGATAGTCTTAATAAAAATGATCTGAAAGCACTGTATTCACTTAAGCGACACAGCTAACACACAGGAACAATGAAGCGGAAAAAATGACATTATACACGGCCTGATAAAAATGAGGCATCCAGAAAAGGGGGTGGGGGTGCAAAAAAACAAAATGAAACTTCATGGATTGAGGTGTTATGTGATGTTCTCTCAGTGTTTTCATAATCAAGTGAAATTAACAGAGAACTTGCTGATATGAGTCCTCATATCAGTACGACATTGCATCTAGATAGATTTAAAACTAGATGACGTCTCCGTAGATGATGTACCCACAACAAAATTCTTAGGGTTGCAAATTGACAGACAAATGAAGTGGAATGAACATGCTATGAAACTCTTGAAAAAGATATCCACAACATGTTATGCACTTAGAGTCCTTGTATCCGCATTCAGTAGTGAATGTTTGAGAACTGTGTACTTTAGTTATGTTCATTCAGTAATCAGTTATGGTATTATTTTCTGGGGAAACAGTGCTCAGAGTTTACAAGCAGTATTGAAAATGCCAAAGAGAGCAGTAAGCAGGCCCACTGCAGAGAACTTTTCAAAATGTTGGAAATTCTAACTGTTCCTTGTGAATTTATATTCCAAACCATAGTGTACATCAAGAAAAATAAAGAAAATTATAGCTCAAATAGCAGTCTTCATAACCATAGTACAAGAAAAGTCACTGTCTTCACCTAGACAGGAAGAATAAACATAAGACGTAAAACAGCTTCTTGTATGAAGGTGTAAAACTGTATAATAAACTGCTGCAGAAAATAAAAGAAGCAGATATTATGTACCACTTCAGGAAAAATTCTTAAATTGTTTTTGCAGGAACACTGCTTTTACACTATAAGTGAATTCCTTAGTACAAAATTATTGTAAATAGCTTCTGTTCACAATATTTTGATAAGGAACAAAAATGATTCTAAATAACTTATATGTCACAATGTTTAACTACATGTAACAACAAACTGTATAAATATATGAATGTACGCAACTGACAACATCCATACATTTTAAAATGTCCACGGATGGCTAAATAAATAAATAAATAAAAATAAATAAATAAATCCCCTCTGGCCTAGAAGCATGCCCCGATTTGATTGGGAAAGGTGCCATTAAACTGTTGTATCATCTCCTGAGGCAAACTGGTCCACAGCTATTGTCCCTGGTTGTTGATATCCTGGCTACTGGAGCTGGGATGCTGTTGACACTCGAGTTGCTCCCACACAAGTTTTGTTGAGGACAGAGCTGGGAGTCTTTTTGACCACAGGTGTACCTCAACATAACATAGATTGTTCATAGACAAACTAGTTATATTGGATGAGCATTGTTTTGCTGAAAATGGCACCATGATACAGTTGCATGAAATGTAACACATGACGATGCAGTATGTCCATGACGTACCATTGTGCCATGAGTGCCCTCTACGACCACCAGCTGGGACCTGAAGTCATATCCAATGAGGATAGTATAGAACTATGATTCATTGCTGATCACAATGCAATACCACTCATCAACAATTCATGCTTCCTGGTCATGACACCTTTTGAAACGAAGCTTTTTGGGTTGTGGTGTTAGTGACAGCATTCACACGGGCATTAATTCCCTAGTCTGGTTACTGCTAGTCTGCGACTAATGGTACTTGATGAAACAGATTGTTCGAAGAAATCCATTACTTGTTCTCGAATGGCAGGAGAAGATATGACGGTGTTACCATGTGTTTAGTGCTTAAATCGACAATCCTCCCTTGACGGGATCAGATGTGGTTAACCAGAACCTTGATGGAGAGTATGTCTGCCTTAATGTTTCCAAGCAGTCCAGCATTGGGCAACTGTCACACCTGAATGCCCCACACATCTGTATATTTCATGATTCGACAAGCTGGCCGAATGGTGGCCCAGAATGTCCCCTTTCAAACTCAGTCATGTGTGGCTAAGAGTGTGTCACATGAGAATTCAGCATCCTTTCAAAGTGATCATTCAACATCTGATGCAGTTTATGCTGCTCCTATACATACCAGGTTTGGTAACAACACTAAACATGAACTACAGTAATGCACCTTCGTGTTCATTGTACTCACAGAATTGCAACTCTAATCATTTACATACTAGTGATGGTGTGCACCTGTATGAAGTTACATTGACTTCTGCCCATGTCTTCTGGGATCGTAAATTTTTTGTCAAGAAGTGCAGTTGCGCCATGAAATGTCCACTGTCGATTGCATGAGGGGCCATGGGCGTTGTAAGAGGAAAGTATGCTCTGGGCACACAAAACACAAGTAGCCAAGTCTTACTGGGAAACATTAAATGTCTCATTGTTATGGTGGTAAATGGTACAGAGTGTAGGGGTTTCTCTTTGCCCACGTACAGTATAATTGATTTGACCTCATAAATGACCAGTTTTAAAATTTCTTGGTTTGATTTGACTCGATTACTTTACAGTATGTCTTTTAATCGTTGATTCTTCTTCTTCTTCCTAAAGTAATATACAATAAAACAAAATTTCTTGTATGAGTAAATAAACTGAGAAGTTTACACAGTGCAGTTGTTTTTAAGAAATGAATATTACATAAATACCACTTCAGCTTCCAAGTTTCTTATCTTGCCTAATGTTTATCCCATCATAAGGAATCCACTGTTTGTATGGTTTGACAAATTTATTTTAATTTAACTTTATGGCCGAATGCAATTCCTGTCATCAGTCAACCCAAGGGAAGGAAGTCGTTGGTGCCATCTGTCTGTGGATTAGAAAACTTAGTTCTGCATATTATTGTAACTTCACTGTTTGTGTATTTCTCTGTGGTGGAGACTGTGGACCAGCCAACATTTGCCTAAAGAAACATGGAGAATCATGATTGTGACACTCAAACTGGTTGGTTCACCATACCAGTGGTCGACCCGTGCCTGACTCAATTCCCTGAAAAGCAAGTTAGTGTGCTGCACATTTTTTATGGTATTTATTTATCCACAGACTATACACAAATGTGTGTGTATATATATAATTTGTAACTATCCAGTTTATAATGTTCAACTCTAAGAAACATTACATGCGTTAAATACTATCCTGTGTCTGAGGGATGCACCACTGAGATATGGGAGTGAGTCCAGAGGAGAGGTGGAAGAGAAAACAACTGAAGTTCAGAGAGGAGGGACCATATGTGGATTGTGATTGTAATCCTTTATCAGGGCCACCATTGCAGGAGATGGATTACCGTGTTTGGAAAGAGGAGAGAGTAGTTCAGATGCTTAGTGGAGCTGCAAACGTGGGTTGCATAATTGACAAGCACTTGTTGGCACCTGATCCACAGTGGAGGGACCCAAGCCTCCATGATTGAGCTGTTCACAGGGTTAGTTTGAAAGCCTCATGTCACAAGTCAAATGCCGCAGTGATGTATCGGATACAGTATATGCAATGCTGAGGGCGATGCCGAACTGTATACCAGATTCCTATGATCGAGGTGGGATTGTATCAGAAGGGATGGGAAGTGCAAACTGCGCCCCAGCTGGAGTAGCTCAGACAGCGAAGTGTGTAAAGGAACAGCTTAATCTAGTGAAGATGGGGAATCCATGTCAACCTAGAATTGAAGACCAGTCCTAAAACCATGAAAACGTAAATCTGTTGGTTGGTTGGTTGGATGGTTAAATGTATCAAACTACCAGGTCTCAGTCCCTTTGTCCTCAGACAGACAGGTCTGTATGACTGTAGATCAGAGATAGCCTACCGTGCAAAACCCAGGGCAGGGTAACCGCAAGGTCTACCAATGTCAGTAAGGTACAAAAAACAGAAAGGGAGACAAAGGAAGAAAGGTAAGCAAGGTGCACCGTATAGGGAGCAGCTGGAAGCCCCTGAAAGCAGAGTAAAATGAGGGGACACACATCCCCCAACCCCTGCCACTTACCGGAGGTGCACTACTCCGAGATTGCCTTGGAAAGACTAGCAACATTGACAAGGCAAGAGAAGCACTGAAAGAGAGGATGAACAAGTCTAACAGACAACATGAAAGGTGAAGTCAGAGTGAGGCATTCGGTATCCCTAAAACTTGACGGCTTAATAGCGATTGGAGGTCAGTTTCCGGAATACCAATCTCAAGAGTTGGTTTACTGGTAGCGAGTTTGGCCAGGCTATCAGAGAGTTCATTCCTCAGGATGCCAATGTGTCCCTGGATCCAGACGAAGGTCACTGAGCAGCCACACTGTCCAAGAGCATACAAGGAATCCTGGATAGCAATAACGACCAGATGGCGAGGGTAGCACTTGTAAAGAGCTTTGAAACTGCTCAAGAAGTCGCTGCAGATGAGAAGGGGCCTGCCAGTGCAGGAATGGATATGCTCAAGAGCACGAGAGATGGCTGCCAACTTCACAGTGAATAAACTACAGCCATCTAGCAAGGAGAGCAGTTCAGTATGTCCCGCATGAGTATAATCAAAGCCTGCATGACCAATAACCATTGAGATATCAGTGTAGGATACTTCTGAAGCCTGGGATCCGCAGAGAATGGAGAAAAATTGGCGGCGGAGGGTCTTGGGATGAACTGAGTCTTTTGGACCTTGTGATAGGATAATATGAAGCTGTGGCTGAGGGATGCACCACGGAGGTGTATGGGAGTGAGTCCAGAGGAGAGGTGGAAGAGAAAACAATTGAAGCTCAGAGAGGATAGACTGTATGCGGATTGCGATTGTAATCCCTGATCAAGGCCGCCACTGCGAGAGATGGATTACCGTTTTTGGAAAGAGGAACAGTAGTTAAGATGTTTAGGGAAGCTGCAAACGTGGGTAGCATAACTGACAATCACTAGTTGGCGCCTGATCCGTAGTGAGGGGACCCAAGCCTCCATGAGTAAGCTATTCACATGGATAGTTCGAAAGCCTCATGTCACAAGTCGAACGCCACAGTGATGTATCAGATACAGTATCTGCAATACTGAGGGTGATGCCGAACCATATTCTAGACTGCTATGATCGAGATGGGATTTTGTCAGGGCTTCGTAAAGCTGCAGAAGGGTAGTGCAAACTGCACCCCAGCTGTTGTTACTCAGACAGCGAAATGTGTTAAGGTGCAGCCAGCAATTTTGTTTAATCTAGCGAAGATTGGGAATCTATGTCAACCAAGAATCGAAGACCACTCCTAAAAGCCATAAGTCTCCACCATATTGAGAAGTTGCTAATCAAGGTGAAGTTCTGCTTGTGGATGAACGGAATGATGTCGACAGAAATGCATGACGCAAGTCTTGACGATGGGAAATCGAAAGCCATGGGTGAGGGCCCATGCCTGCGCCTTTCGTATGGCACCTTGCAGTCGATGTTCAGCGACATCTGCACTAGAGGAACAGTAGTAGAGGAAAAAGTCGTCAGCATTCAAGGAGGGTGATACTGAGGACCCCACATCGCTGCTAGAACATTGGTGGTTAATAGAAAGAGAGGGACACTCAGTACAGAGCCCTGCAGGATCCCGTTCTCTTGGATACTGGGGGTATTGTGGGAAGCACCAACTCGAACCCGGAATGCACAGTGAGACAGGAAGTTCTGGATGAAAGCGGAAGTGGACCCCAGAGATCCCACTTGTGTAAGGTAGCAAGGATGTGGTGTCGCCATGTAGTGTCATCAGCCTTTTGCAGGTCGAAGAAGACAGGGGTAAGGTGTTGACACCAGGCAGAAGCTGTTCGGATGGCAGACACCAAGTGAACCAGATTATTAGTAGTGGTACGACCTTGTCGAAAACCACCCTGGGATGAAGCCAGAAGACCCAAAGACTCAAGGAGCCAACACAGCTGCTGGCTCACCATGTGTTCAAGCAATTTACAGAGAACTCTGGTGAGACCGAGTGATAACTGTCCATCTCTATATGATGCTTACTTGATTTCAGCAATGGGACAACCATGCTTTCTCGCCATTGCGATGAGAACTCGCCCTCACTCCAGATATGGTTAAAGATGGCAAGGACATGGCGCTGTCAGTCCGCCGGTAGGTGCTTGATCATTTGGTTGTGGATGTGGTCCGGCCCCGGAGGTTTTATCATGGTAGTGGGTTAGGACACTGACGAATTCCCATTCGCTGATGGAGCATTATAGGGCTCCAGGTGGTATGTAGTAAAAGATAATTGCTTTTGCTACAACCGCTGTTTTAGAACACGAAAGGCAAGTTGATAATTATCATGTACTAAGGCTTGAGCATAGTACAGAGCAAAATGTTCGGCGATGGCGTCTGGGTCAGTGCAATCAGTGCCATTCAAGGTAATACCAGGTACACCTGCTTGTGTCTGGTGTCCATAGAGGTGTTTGATCTTAGCCCAAACCTGCGAAGGACAGTAACATGGTCCAATGGTTGAAATGTACCAATTCCAGCATTGTTTCTTCCATCTTTTTATTAGGTGCTGGACCATGCCATGGAGCCACTTAAAAGCAATGGGGTGCTCCATTGATGGGCGTCACTTACGGTGTTAGGAAAGCCCACCCATGATCTCTAAGGCCTCTGTGATTTCCGAGGACCACCGAGGCACTATCTTCTGTCAGGAGGGCCTGTGGAATGGGATCGCTAAACCAGCTGCTGAAAGAGTGGCTGTAGTTGTATTATGGACTGCCTCATCAATATCTACATGCAGGGAGGAGCCATGGTCGACAGCAGAGGCGAAAACATTCCAGTTAGTACTGTTGAGAGCCTATCTGGGCGGGTATCCAGGGGAGTGACACTGAGGGAGGGACAGGAAGTTCAGAAAGTGGTCACTACTACACAGGCCATCGTGGGTCCTCCAGTGGATGGTCGGGAGAAGAAAGGGCTGAAATGGAAAGATCAGTGGCTGAGAAGGTTCTGTGTGCCACACTGAAGTGTGTGGAGGTACCAGTATTCAAAGCGCAAAGGTCAAGTTGTGCTAATAAATTTTCAAGGTCTTTACCGCCGGCCAGTGACCATGGTTCCACCCCACAAACGGTTATGGGTGTCGAAATCATCCAAGAATACGAAAGGTGGGATACAGCTGAGAAACCAGTGCAAACAGTATGTTCTGAGACACTTCACCATTGGGAGGGAGGTAAACATGGCAGATGGTAATATCCTGAAGTGCCCTTACCTGAACAGCCACAGCCTCCAAAGGTGTAGAGGCACAGGTTTGCTGTATAGAGTGTCTAGAACATATGTGCAACCACCACCTGACACCCTGTCACAGTAGCATGATTCTTACAATATCTTTGGTACCCATGAAGGACTGGTGTTGGCATCGCTGGAAACCAAGTCTCCTGAGGGGCAATACAGAAGGCAGGTGAAGTGCTTAAAATATGTCTTACCTCAGCTAGGTGGTGGAAAAAAAACTGCTCCAGTTCCACTGAGATCAATGTTGTCTATGTACAACGGGCATGAAGGGACCAAGGTGGCAGGTTGTGCCATAGAGTCCCTGCTGCCATTGGTTGAGGGTTATGTCATCGATATGCATAGGTTCTGGGTTCCATTGTGTGGTATGAACTGGAGCCTCAGGGGCTGCCAGAATCTCTGCCTTGAAAACAGGAGTGGAACAGGTGGGATCTAGTGGCGTGGGTGACACTGGAATGTCCTTCTTCTTGGAGGACTTTTTCTTGTCTTTCCTTCTCCTTAGAGGATTTAGATGATTGCAAGGGATTCTATGAATCAGGTTCAGGTGTAGATGATGACTAAGCCCTGCGACTAGCAGCTTGTGGCTCCTTCATGTGGCGCCTTCATCCATTGGCTTGTGTCTGTTTGGAGACAGCCAGAAACCTTGGAAGAAAGGTCCCAAGGGGCTCGTTCCTGGCGAGAGAAGCCGGAAGAAGGTGATGTATCCTGGATGGGAGATGGGGACCAATGCCTCCGGTGAGTGTGAAGTCATTGACCCTAAAGTAGGTGTGGCGGAAGCAGCAAGAGAGGAGCCCCCAACCATCATAGGTGCAAGCATGATTTTGCCATCCTGAGGACCCACTGAGTGAGGTGTAAGTGGTGAGAGTACCATCGTCGAAAGGAGCGTGCCATCAGAGCTGCAGCATGTGACACTGTTTGGGTTGCAACTGTTCGTACTTCTTGGCTTCTTGGTAACTGAGTTTAGTCTTTATTTCTTGTGTTTTCTTTTTTCTCTGGAAAACAGTGCCCTCCAGTGAGCATGGAGGGTGGTGCTTTCCACAGTTGACACAGATGAGGGGAGGTACACAAGGAGCATTCGCATGCAGCGCTCATCCACAATCTCTACAGATGGGGCTAATGTTGCAACATGAAGACATGTGCCCAAATTTCAAGCACTTGAAGCACCACATGGAAGGACAGGGAGGGGAGGGGGGACATACGATTTCACAAGCATCAGTATACCATGACCTTGACCTTTTCCGGCAATGAATCGCCTTCAAAGGCCAAGATGAAGGCACCGGTCGCAACCCTATTGTCCTTTGGCCCCTACACACAGGATGGACAGTGTACACCCGGTCGATCCAAGTTGGCGCGTAGCTCATCATCAGATTGTAAGAACATGTCTCTATGGGAAATGATGACCTGAAGCAAATTTAGACTTTTGTTATGGGAAGTGACAATAACCAGTATCTCACCCAGCTTGTTACAACTGAGCAGTGGGCGTGACTGGGCAGGGGATGCCTTTTTGATTAAAACTGACGCACTTCTCGTTTTAGAGATGACTACCACTTCCCCAAACTCGTAAATTTGTAATCATAGGGCGGCAGTTACGAGTAGACCCTACATTGAGCTTGTATTACAGTTATGACTTGGATTAAAGTTTAGTATTATAGCTGTGTCAATTGTTGTTCAGCAAATGTTAACATGTCAGAATGGATCCTGCAGGTGTTTGAGAACCGAAAATTTAAATAAAGATAGAAGCGAGAGTTGGCGTATTACATTGCAGTCTGTGTAAAACGAAAGTAAGAGAAATTAGCTAAACACACAGTTTTATCAGACCAATAGTTACACACATGGATCGCTCATCCAGAGATTTTAAATGAAAAGCGTCGCTGTAAGGCCTTCTGCAGCTTGTTTTTCGCTGTGTGTTACACCGGTGTCATAGTGTACGAATCTCTGTTTATTTACCGCGTAGATAACTGGCAAAACGGAGAATAAAATCGAAGACAGAATCTAACTAAATGAATCTGTCCCACCTTACACTATACGAGCTGGTTGTAACATTACTTTATTATCAATCAAAGCAACTAAGATACTGTAGCAATCAGCTGAAGTCATTGGAAAGTATTAATCGGTGTTTGCAACCAATGCATCCAACACTTGTCGTTTGTACTCGCCCCGTAGTTGGTGGGTGCCTTTAGGTAGCTGATGTGACACCTGCGGAGTCATCTTACGCTCTGATTAGCTTCTGAAGTGCTACATACTCAAGGAAACTGATAACTTCATTACTTATTACTCATACTACTAATGAAAAACTAACTCCTCCCGAACAGGCCATTAAGGCCCAACGGCACTGACCGGCCGCCCTGTCATCCTTCGCCAATAGGCTTCACTGGATGCGGGTATAGAGGGACATGCGGTCAGCACACCGCAGTCCCGGCCGTATGTCAGTTTCCGAGACCGGAACCGCTTCTTCTCAATCAAGTAGCTTCTCAGTTTGCCTCGCAAGGGCTGAGTGCACCCCACTTGCCAACAGCGCTCGGCAGACCGGATGGTCACTCATCCAAGTGCTATTCCAGCTCGACAGCGCTTAACTTCGGTGATCGGTGTTACCACTGCGGCAAGGCCTCCTTAAATTGCCAAGCCTACGGTGTTTATTGTCGGTTGCATTAACGCCTTCCGTGTTTATTGTTGACACGTGTTACTGATAGGTGTTGGAGTCTCCTAGGCCGCGCCTCGTGAACTACGTATGTGTTTTCTTCAGTACGGTACCGCATAGCTCAAAATGTGTTGGCACGGATGTGTCATTCGAGTTTGATGAAATCGTTAGTCGGCCTGTGGAGGAAGGTGTCAGTGATATAGAGCAAGAAATAAACGAAAAAGAGGACGATTTTACATTAGCCAGTGATCGCAGTTCTGCTATCGAACAAGAGTATCATTCAGAGGAAGAACTTCAGGAAAGTTGGTGATGGGGGTCTGTCTGTTTCTTCAATGAAATACTTAAAGTGTCTGTTAAAATCGAATGTGTTCTGAGTGATGATCAAAATGTAATCGGGTGGACTTTTTATGCGCAAATTTAAACCCTGGATTTAGTTTCATTTGGAAATTTATTTCCTACAGAGACTTCAGGATTCTAACAGTTTATTCATGTTTACTATTTAAAAGTGTTGTTTAAATCCTTCTAGTTTATTTTATTACACTGAACAAAGCCTGCAGCATTTCACTATTTATCACACGAAAGCACATAATTTTGTGTGTTAAATAGTAAAATGCTGCAGGCTTTGTTTAGTGCAATAAAATAAACTAGAAGCATTTAAACAACACTTAAATAATTGTAAAAATAAATGTTGTATAGCATAAATTAAAAATTTTAAATGATTTTTGCCTTAATCTCGGTTTAAACATAGGGGACCCAGAGATCCGACCTCGTGGTATACGTTACAGAAAAGTCACCACGCGAGTTACGGGCTAAGCGACAACTCTGGAACGCGAAAGCAGTTGCAGGTTACTTGTCTAACGACTTCCAGGAGCAACAAAAATTGGCTTTTCAGTGTTGCGCGTAGCCTATTATTGACTGAATGTAAAAAATTTAAAATGCTGTCATAATCTAAACATAAAGAAGTATAGTCTTACGGTGAAAGTTTAACACAACAAGATAGATTTGGAACCGGGTATTTGTCTTGAGACAGTGTCAACTACGTCCGTATTTGAAGATGAGAGCAGTTAGCTACTTTCAACAAAATTTACCTATAATTTGAAAACTTTACGAAACTATTTCTCGCTGTCACCATCACAAAATATAAAAGGAAAAAAGGTTTATCGTTTACTAAATTTTCGCAATAAAACGCCAACATCAAATGGTTCAAATGGCTCTGAGCACTATGGGACTTAACTTCTGAGGTCATCAGTCCCCTAGAACTTAGAACTACTTAAACCTAACTAACCTAAGGACATCACACACAACCATGCGCGAGGCAGGATTAGAACCTGCGACCGTAGCGGTCGCGCGGTTCCAGACTGTAGCGCCTAGAACCGCTTGGCCACACTGGCCGGCACCAGCATCAAACATGATGTTTTAATTTATTATTTGTTTACTAGCGATTCCATTCGCAATACAGTTTGCAGATAGTATCCTCGTACACCACTGAATGTACGTGGCAAAATGATGTCACTGTACGTCATATAGGAGCTATGACGTCATAGACATTTACCTCCCTGAAAAACTAGCTGGCAGGCAGTAAAACTTCCAACATCAGGCATGTCGTTTTAATTTGTTACTCTTTTACTAGTAACGCTATTCGCAACGCATTTTGTACACAGTATCTACATCATCACTGAATGAAATTGGAAAATGATATTCTATGATACATAGTTAAGGAGATATGACGTCATAGACACTGCAGAAGCGTGAAAAAGTAGCTTTTGCTTGAAATGGAGCGCATGTTTCCCAGACTATATTCACCCAGTGTTTCGTAATGAGAACGCTTAGCGTCTTTCAACAAGCTTTAAGCATAATTTCAAACCTTTTCCATTTTTTTTCGCGTACATACTTACCGTCAAAATTTAGCACATTATGTCATTTGCAATCAGACGTTTGAAGTTGTAATTTTTGTGAATATAAAGGGTCTCTCCTAGATGTAATGTTAGGAAGTGCTAATGAAAATAATCTGACACTATCACTTATAGCACAATAAAATTTACCAACAGCCCGAGTCACTTCGTACATTGTCATGTTGTTGCGAACGATGCCATGCTGGAGTGATCTATAATAGCAATTAGTAGCTTTTGGGTCTTACTGGCAGCGAGTAGAGTAGAGAGTTACAGCTCAGATATGGTCAGCAGCCTGTAGAAATATATTTCATGTCGCGAGCCTGTGAGCAATCCAGACGAATGAAATACTAGGAAAGTTTTTATCTATTGTTCATTAGTTCACGAAAAGCATATTTGCTATATTGGCGAATTATTTTGCGTATAGATCTGTAGATTGTCTGTGAGCGTGAGCATACAGCTTAGGAATGACTGTGGTTTAGGAATGACTGTGGTTTTGTTATTTTTACCAGCGTTGACTTCCTGAATAAAAATCTCGACTCTGTCATGTAACAGTTTGCCTCAGTCCAAATGTCCGACTCACATATAGTTGTTGTTGTGGTCTTCAGTCCTGAGACTGGTTTGATGCAGCTCTCCATGCTACTCTATCCTGTGCAAGCTTTTTCATCTCCCAGTACCTACTGCAACCTACATCCTTCTGAATCTGCTTAGTGTATTCATCTCTTGGTCTCCCTCTACGATTTTTACCCTCCACGCTGCCCTCCAATACTAAATTGGTGATCCCTTGATGCCTCAGAACATGTCCTACCAACCGATCCCTTCTTCTGGTCAAATTGTGCCACAAACTTCTCTTCTCCCCAATCCTATTCAATACTTCCTCATTAGTTACGTGATCTACCCATCTAATCTTCAGCATTCTTCTGTAGCACCACATTTCAAAAGCTTCTATTCTCTTCTTGTCCAAACTATTTATCGTCCATGTTTCACTTCCATACATGGCTACACTCCATACGAATACTTTCAGAAATGACTTCCTGACAGTTAAATCAATACTGGATGTTAACAAATTCCTCTTCTTCAGAAACGCGTTCCTTGCCATTGCCAGCCTACATTTTATATCCTCTCTACTTCGACCATCATCAGTTATTTTGCTCCCCAAATAGCAAAACTCCTTTACTACTTTAAGTGCCTCATTTCCTAATCTAATTCCCTCAGCATCACCCGACTTAATTAGACTACATTCCATTATCCTTGTTTTGCTTTTGTTGATGTTCATCTTATATCCTCCTTTCAAGACACTGTCCATTCCATTCAACTGCTCTTCCAAGTCCTTTGCTGTCTCTGACAGAATTACAATGTCATCAGCGAACCTCAAAGTTTTTATTTCTTCTCCATGAATTTTAATACCTACTCCGAATTTTTCTTTTGTTTCCTTTACTGCTTGCTCAATATACAGATTGAATAACATCGGGGAGAGGCTACAACCCTGTCTCACTCCCTTCCCAACCACTGCTTCCCTTTGATGTCCCTCAACTCTTATAACTGCCATCTGGTTTCTGTACAAATTGTAAATAGCCTTTCGCTCCCTGTATTTTACCCCTGCCACCTTTAGAATTTGAAAGAGAGTATTCCAGTCAACATTGTCAAAAGCTTTCTCTAAGTCTACAAATGCTAGAAACGTAGGTTTGCCTTTCCTTAATCTTTCTTCTAAGGTAAGTCGTAAGGTCAGTATTGCCTCACGTGTTCCAGTGTTTCTACGGAATCCAAACTGATCTTCCCCGAGGTTGGCTTCTACTAGTTTTTCCATTCGTCTGTAAAGAATTCTTGTTAGTATTTTGCAGCTGTGACTTATTAAGCTGATAGTTCGGTAATTTTCACATCTGTCAACACCTGCTTTCTTTGGGATTGGAATTATTATATTCTTCTTGAAGTCTGAGGGTATTTCGCCTGTTTCATACATCTTGCTCACCAGATGGTAGAGTTTTGTCAGGACTGGCTCTCCCACTGCCGTCAGTAGTTCCAATGGAATATTGTCTACTCCGGGGGCCTTGTTTAGTAGTGAACCATATCGGTCAGTAGTATCTGAAGAACCGACACCCCGCCTTTAGCTGCTCTGGGACAGGAGCACATCCGTACTGAGCACTTCATTTCTAAAACGGGTGCGAGATACACAGCAGCTGCCTTCTTTTCTTTAAAGAGGCATAACATAAACATATAAATTAGTAGGATGTTACCAATTGGAGGAATAAGTGAGTGGCGTATAAAGAATCCATTCATTTCAAATAATTAATTAAAAATAGCTCATCCTTTTGGAGTATCGAAATTTAACCGTCCAAATAAACGTAATAATAGTAAGTTGCAGAAAAGTTAGTCACCTCACTAAACTGTCCCTCACTTCTACTTTCGTCCCAGCAAGTGCGACATCGACAGCACAATAATTTAATCCAGCAGTCACGTCACAAATAAGTGCAGAAAAGTTGCTTTGAATGTCTTTGTACGATAAAGGGGCGACGATTTTGGCCATTAGCCTGGAGGATACCAGTGCATCCTGGCGCGTTTGCTGCTTTCGGTACAGTGTTGACATGTCTTGCCAACTGTGCAAGATGCTTCCTCTGGGCCTATGAAAGCCAACAGCTGGGAGGTGGTTCTTTCATATCACCCCGCTTGAGTTGGTATACTGAGCCAGGTGGTGAACCGAGCGAGGTGGCGCAGTGGTTAGACACTGGACTCGCATTCGGGAGGACGACGGTTCAATCCCGCGTCCGGCAATCCTGATTTAGGATTTCCGTGATTTCCCTAAATCGCTCCAGGCAAATGCCGGGATGGTTCCTTTGAAAGGGCATAACATTGAATGATTTTAAATAAAGGACAGCCACAGCGCAAGGAAACAAGAAGAGCCTGGTGGTGTTGTGGTGACTTCCTTCAAAAGTGACTGATGTCTGTAGGCTGTGCTATGAGTTATTTTTTTACAATTAGCAAGCGTGTGTCTAGAGCATTATAAATGAGTTATGTAGGAGTGTTTTGCAGGTCTGTATGGTGTGGAACATGTCGGTGTGATACTCCATTCCTAAATAAAGTAAATTGGTTCCTCCATCCATGGGCCTAGTGCAGGATGAGTCCTTTTACCCGAAACGTGTAGGAAGAGGTTGAGTGCTGGTGGCTTAGTTTAGTGGTGATGAGCTTCATTTGCAACAATTTTCTTATGTTGGTGGCGGAAGCGCAAGTGAGCATTCTAGTGCCGACCAAACGTGCTGTTATACAGTCATGGCGGATTCCACTGTCGAGCAGACTTTGCCGCCAAAAGTGCAGCACTGCATTCTCGCTCGCATAAGGACACGTGGTGGACGGCGAGTGGTCGGCATTGACAGGTTTGAACGTGCCCAGGAAAACAACTTTGGCGCCAAAAGTGTGGCAGGGAACGGCCGACCTTTGTGTGATTCAGCTCCGAGGCAAGCTATTTTGGTGGGAAATGTGCGGAGGCGACGAATGCAAATGTGAGCGGACAAGGGACCACTGTGACGTCAAGCTCGGCAAGTTCCAGCATGTCCAGCGAAAACATGTTTACGACATGGGAGCGATCGCTGGGCTAGCCCCCAGCGTACCGGGAATCCAGCGCGAGCGGCCGCCTCACGTGACAGGCGTCGGCAGTGTCTCCGCGCGCTGGCCGGCAGGGCCAGGGGGTGGCGAGGATTTGAATTAATTCAGTTGGAGCGCGGACGTCGTGGCGACTGCACTGCGGTACCAAAGATGTCTGCTGACTGTGTTGGAGAACAAGTGATGACTGTACTGATTGAAATAAAGTCTTCAGTCCCTTCCTTCCCCCTGCAAAATCAAAGGATGTGGCTTAGATTATTACAAGTGCAGTTTATTATTTGACGCGATTCTGATAGGTTACCAGTGAAAAATGACAAGTGACGGAGAAAGTTTGTACGTGTGATCGAGTGTGGTGTTGGGATTTGAACTTGATAGATTTTTGTTATGGATGTAAGGAAAATGGCTTTCTCACCAAGAAAATCGGGCATCTTGAATAAATAATAAATGATAATAATAAATAGAAGTACAGTTTTCGAGACATTATCGTGTTGGAATTTGAATTTGGCGCAATTTTCTGGTGGAGGTAGGCCTATAATAATAAATAATAATAATAATAATAATAAATGATAATAAATGACAATGAATGATAATGAATGTTAATAAATGATAATGAATAATAATAAACAAAAGTAAGGTTTGCAGCCGTTATTGTGTTGGAATTTGAATTGGGAGAGAATTTTCTAGTGGAGGCAGATCAATAATAATAAATAATAATAAATGATAATGAATGATAATAAATGATAATGAATAATAGTAAAGACAAGTACGGTTTTGCATGCATTATCCTGTTGGAATTTGAATTTAGCGCTTCTTTTTTCTGGAGGCTTAGGTTAGTGGACATAGCACAACTGGTCTATTTTCCCACCAAAATTCAAACTTCCTGCCATTTTTTCTCGAGGGTTAGGTTAGTGGACGTAGCACAATTGGCCTATTTTTCCGCCAAAATCAGCCACTTGGATGATGTCATGCACTGTCTACATGGCGCCATCTTGGATGACGTCATCGCCGCCATCTTGAATAAATTTGGCAACAATGCAGTATGTCGTAGCACGAAGATTGCCCCATTACTTCTGATAGGTAACAGGTGACTGGATTACGCGTAATTCCCAGGCGTGGGTTGACAGGTAGGGTTTGCACATACTTCCGGGTACAGGCCAGGCCTAGGGAGAGAAAATTTCCTGAGTTGCCACCTTCCCAAATTGCCAATTGGTCCCTCTATCAGATGTTCGGGAAGTGTGACCTGAGGTGTGAACAATTACCTAAGGCGGGTGTGCCCCCTTCTGAGGGACCCCCAGTTGGACGGAGCGTGCCATCAGAGATGCTGGAAGTCATGGGAGATTACCTTACAATGAGCCAATCATATTTCTCACAATCAACATCTACCAAACGGAATGAGGCTAACGATTTAAAGGCCCTGCCAACTGCACCGCAGTTCCTCATGGTTTCATATACTGAAGATGGTCTGTCCTTTGCTGCAGTAAATTCATTTCTTATTCAGAAAGACGTTGATGCAGTTGCTGGCTCTGTGAAATCAGGCTCTCAGTTACGCAGTGCACTTTGCTTTTGGAGATTACTTCTGGTTCTCAAGCGCAGCAACTGCTTGCGGTCTCACTCCCCACGGCTATCCTGTTCTTGTCAAGGCCCATCGAATGCTGAACTTATCTCGTGGTGTTATTTACACTAGGCTGCTTGATAGCCTGACCAAGGCTGAAATCCGAACATACCTCTCTCATCAGGGTGTCATTACAGTCCATCTAGTGATGAAAAAGGTAGACGCATCCTTAGTACCCACATGCACTTTTTTTCTCACTTTTTATAGTGATGGTTCCATCTCAGATCAAAGCAGGTTATGAAGTTATCACAGTCCGACTGTACATTTCAAACCTCATGCGCTGCCACCAGTGTCTTTGTTACAACCACACTCGAAAAGTCCTGTTGACACCTGCCATATGTGTAACGTGTGGTAGGGATGCTCACGAGGGCGATTGTCTGCCTCCTTCTCCCTGCTGTATCAACTGCAGTGGCGACCATGCCGCCTCCTCCCGAGATTTTCCCCCGTGTATATCGATGAGCGTGGTGTCCAGGAGATCCGGATGAAGGAAAAAGTCCCTTACCCAGTCGCTCATAAGTTGCTGGCTAGTTGGAAACCCTGCGTTCTACCATCTGGCACTTGCAGTACTGTCCTTGCTACATCTCGCTCCACGAAGGACATGGTCATGCAGACATTCGACATCAGATTCATCACTGCGGTTTAAAATCACCCAGTGTCATGGTAGCATCCTGTCTGCTCCTCCAGCTGTGCAATGAGCCACCAAACTTTCGTCTCACAGGGCGAAGTCACCTTCTACACAAACGGCAGGCCGGAAAGGACACAAGGAATACCCCAATAAAGACTTCCTACGTCCCTCCAGCCAACAAAAATCTGAGTCTTCCTCTGTCGACTGGAAAGGCTCCAAGAAATCAAAAACAAAGGCAAACAGTGTCGCCACGTGATACCCTCACCCGGGCAACCTCTGTGTTGCTAGTGTGGGCCGCCAACCATGTTCGACAGAACGAGAATGCCGACGCCTCTCTAGATCTCATGGAACAGGATCCTCCAGCCTCTGCGCCCTGTAGCAGTGAGTCTTCGAAGGCTGTCATTTGTCAGCCGCCATGGTGACTCCCCTTCATTTTTTCCCTCCTCTTCTTTCCTCCTCATGACTCTCCTCTAATGGAATTCTCTCGGCCTTTCATCCAACAAAGAGGACTTATGGCTGCTCTTAGAATCGCACGCTGGTGGCCGAGCGGTTCTAGGCGCTGCTGTCTGGGACCGCGCGACCGCTACGGTCGCAGGTTTGAATCCTGCCTTGGACATGGATGTGTGTGATGTCCTTAGGTTGGTTAGGTTTAAGTTGTTCTCAGTTCTAGGGGACTGATGACCTGAGATATTAAGTCCCATAGTGCTCATAGCCATTTGAACCATTAGAATCGCAGCATCCACTCGTTGTCTGCCTCCAGCAAACAAAATTGCGTCCTCACGACCGCTTTGAGCGCTCGCATTTCTTCCCGATCCACTTTGCCCTTCCCCCCTGAGGACGGCATTCCATCTCATGAGGGAGTCATGCTGCTCATTCGGTTTGACGTTCATAGTCTACCCATCTCCCTGACTAACTGGCTTCAAGCTGTTGCATCCACAGTTTCCTTCCTCACTTGATCTTTTCCCTTTGTACCGTTTACATCCCTCCGTCATTCGATGTCACCATGGCAGACTTCCTCCATCCTGTTGGGCAACTCTCCCACCTCTTTCTGTTGCTTGGTGACTAATGTGCACCTTCCCCTTTGGGTTTCTCCCAGAACTGCCAGAGAGTAGCCTTCTTAGCTGACCTTTTCAATCAACTTAACCTCATCTGCCTTTACACGGGAACACCCACGTTCCTTTCAGACTCCATGCACGCCTGTTCCCATTTGGACTTCTCCTTCTGCAATGCCAGCTTTCCCATCGTCTCGAGTGGTCCATTCTCTCTGACACGTACTCAAGCGACCATTTCCTGTGTGCTATCCGTTTGTTGACTCTTACCCCACCTATATGCAAACCCAAGTGGCAGTTTTCTAAGGCCGACTTGAGATTTTACTCCTCCCTGGCGACCTTTGACGAACAACACTTCCCCAGTTGTAATGACCAGGTAGAATATCTTACAAATGTTATCCTTACCATCGAAGAACGTTCTGTTCCTTGCACTTCCCTTTTACTGTTCCGTGTCCTGGTCCCTTGATGGACTGAGGCGTAACACGACGCAATTCGCGCATGGAGACGTGCTCTGCGCGTTTTTAACCATCATCCTACAATGGCAGACTGCATTCCTTATTAACAGTTGCGTGCACAATGTTGCCGCATTCTTGGGCATAGCAAAAAGGCTAGCTGGATTTCCTTTACTACTTCTTTTAACAGTTACACTGCCTCTTCTGTCGTGTGGGCCAGCCTCTGACAGCTCCCTGGGACCGAGGTACAGTCCCCAATTTCCGGCCTGACAATAGCAGACGGTATCATAGTGGACCCTATTACTGTCTCCAACATCGTGGGCCGCTATTTTGCGAAGATTTCGAGCTCCTCCCACTATCACCCTGAACATTCGGGCGATACCCTTCTCTTGTCAGAAACGTGAGTGCCGCCTTTACTATGAGGGAGCTAGATCATGCTCTTACTTCATCCCAGACCTCCGTCCCAGGGCTAGACGATGTTCACATTCAGATGTTGCAGAACCTTTCTCTTGCAGGTAGGCGCTCTCTCCTTCATATGTACAATCGCATCTGGGCAGAGGGCATGGTTCCCAGATGCTGGCGTGAAACCACTATCATACCCATACCTAAGCCCAGTAAGGACAAACATCTTTTTCTAGCTACCACCCCATTTCTCTCGCCAGCTGTGTTCGCAAGGTTGTGTAAAAAACCTGTAAATTTGTGGCAAGATCTTATGGGACCAAACTGCTTAGGTCATCGGTCCCTAAGCTTACACACTACTTACTCTTACTTAAACTAACGTACGCTATGAACAACACACACACACCCATGTCCGAGAGAGGACTCGAACCTCCGACAGGGGGAGCCGCGCGTATCGGGACAAGACGACTAAGACCGCGCGGCGCTAGGTTGTAGAATGTATGATTCTTACCTGGCTAGTATGATAGCTCGAGACTCGCAGTTTACTAACCACTGCACAGTGTGGATTTCGAGCGCGCCGTTCTGCAGTTGACCATCTCGTCACTTTGTCGACCTATGTCATGAATGGTTTTCTGCGGAAATACCAGACTGCGGCCGTGTTTTTCGACTTTTAGAAGGCCTACGACACCTGCTGGAGGACTGGTATCGTCCGTACTCTCTACACGTGGGGTTCCGCATGCCCTGTTTCCTTCAGGAATTTATAAAAGAACGAGTTTTCAAGGTATGTGTGGGTTCTGCCTTGTCGGACACCTTAATGCAGGAAAACGTTGTGCTTCAGCGCTCCGTCCAGAGCATCCTCTTTGGTGTGGCCATTAACCTTATAATGGCCTGTCTCCTGCCGGGCATCTCCAGCTCCCTTTTCGTTGACGATTTTGCGATCTATTGCAGTTCTCCACGGACTTGTCTCCTTGAGCGGCGTCTTCAGCGATGTGTCGATCGTCTTTATTCATGGAGAATCGACAATGGTTTTCGCTTTTCCACTGACAAAACCGTTTCTGGCGGCGCAATTTGTTTCTTCCTTAGTCTTTACTTCTTGGGCCTATTGCTCTTCCGTTCGTTGAAACTGCTCGATACGAAACTTTCTTGGTCCTCCCACGTGTCTTACATGGCAGACTGTTGCATGCAGTTCCTCAATGTCCTACGTGTCCTCATTTGTACTTTCTGGGGAGCAGATCGAACCACTCTCCTCCATTTATACCGGTTCCTTGTCCGTTCGAAACTAGACTATGAGTGTTTCGCTTATGCATCTGCACGTTCGTCCCTCTACGCTGTTTCAATACTGGGGTTGGGTTGTTTGGGGAAGGAGATCAGAAGCGAGGTCATCGGTCTCATCGGATTACGGAAGGACGGGGAAGGAAGTCGGCCGTGCCCTTTGAAAGGAACCATCCCGGCATTTGCCTGGAGCGATTTAGGGAAATCACGGAAAACCTAAATCAGGATGGCCGGACGTGGGATTGAACCGTCGTCCTCCCGAATGCGAGTCCAGTGTTTAACCACTGCGCCACCTCGCTCGGTGTGTCTCAATACTATCGACCATCGTAGCATCCGTTTGGCCACCTTCGCATTTTACACTAGTCTGGTTCAGAGTCTGTATGCAGAAGCTGGCAAACTGCTGCTGGCATACTGCCGCGATTTTCTCCTCAGCAGATAAGCATGCCGTTTATCTGCCATGTCTGGCCACCCATCCTATACCTCCATCTTTGATGACTCCTTTGATCGCCAGTACAGGGCGCGTCCGTCTTTTTTGTTGCCTCCTGGAGTTCGCTTTCGACCAGATGGGTGTGAACCCTTCACCACTATGGCTTCGTGCAACGGCCCGTGTTCACCTTGGCCTTCATTCGCTTCCTAAGGACACTAGTCCAGCCTCGCTCTATCGCCATAAGTTTCACAACCTACTCACAGAACTTCGCGGGAGTACCTTTGTGTACACTGATGGGTCTCTGACAGACCCTGGTGTCCGGTGTGCCTTTGTCATTGGTACCGATGGTTTTGGTATTGGCTTCCGAAACACTACTCAGTATCTACACCAAAGCTCTTTGCCCTGTATCAAGCCACGCAGTATATCCGGCGACATGGCTTTTCAATTGTGTCATCTGATCCGACTCTCCCAGTGCCCTTCAGAGTCTCTGTGTGCTGTACACCAACCATCCCTTAGTACAACGGGCCCAGGAAAGCTGTCACTTGCTCGCTCTTGATGGAGCCACAGCGATGTTTATGTGGGTTTCTGGTCACGTCGGTCTGATGGGAAATGAGGCTGCTGACGCTGCTATCAAGGTTGCAATCCTTGTATACCGGCCCTCTAGTTCTTCCATTCCATTCGATAGATTAGATTACGTTAGATTAATACTAGTTCCATGAATACGATATTTCGTAATGGTGTGGAACGAGTCAAATTTTCCAATACATGACATAATTAATATAACAACTTTTTATTTTTTTAAAAATATTTTTTATAATTTTTTTGTTTGGTTTTTCTTTTTTTTCTTAATTTATATCTAAAAATTCCTCTATGGAGTAGGAGTTGTCAATCAGAAATTCTTTTAATTTCTTCTTAAATACTTGTTGGTTATCTGCCAGACTTCTGATACTATTTGGTAAGTGACCAAAGACTTCAGTGGCAGTATAATTCACCCCTTTCTGTGCCAAAGTTAGATTTAATCTTGAATAGTGAAGATCATCCTTTCTCCTAGTATTGCAGTTATGCACACTGCTATTACTTTTGAATTGGGTTTGGTTGTTAATAACGAATTTCATAAGAGAGTATATATACTGAGAAGCTACTGTGAATATTCTAGATCCTTAAATAAATGTCTGCAGGATGATCTTGGGTGGACTCCAGCTATTATTCTGATTAAACGCTTTTGTGAAATAAATACTTTGTTCCTCAGTGATGAATAACCCCAAAATATGATGCCATATGCAAGCAATGAGTGAAAATAGGCGTAGTAAGCTAATTTACTAAGATGTTTATCACCAAAATTTGCAATGACCCTTATTGCACAAGTAGCTGAACTCAAACGTTTCAACAGATCATCAATGTGTTTCTTCCAGTTTAATCTCTCATCAATGGACACACCTAAAATTTTTGAATATTCTACCTTAGCTATATGCTTCTGATTAAGGTCTATATTTATTAATGGCATCATACCATTTACTGTACGGAACTGTATGTACTGTGTCTTATCAAAATTCAGTGAGAGTCCGTTTACAAGGAACCACTTAGTAATTTTCTGGAAGACATTATTGACAATTTCATCAGTTAATTCTTGTTTGTCAGGTGTGATTACTATACTTGTATCATCAGCAAAGAGAACTAACTTTGCCTCTTCATGAATATAGAATGGCAAGTCATTAATATACATTAAGAACAACAAAGGACCCAAGACCGACCCTTGTGGAACCCCATTCTTGATAGTTCCCCAATTTGAGGAATGTGCTGATCTTTGCATATTATGAGAACTGCTTATTTCAACTTTCTGCACTCTTCCAGTTAGGTGCGAATTAAACCATTTGTGCCCTGTCCCACTCATGCCACAATACTTGAGCTTCTCTATCAGATTTTCATGATTTACACAATCAAAAACCTTTGAGAGATCACAAAAAATCCCAATGGGTGGTGTTCGGTTATTCAGATCATTCAAAATTTAATTGGTGAAAGCATATATGGCATTTTCTGTTGAAAAACCTTTCCAGAAACCAAACTGACATTTTGTTAGTACTTCATTTTTACAGATATGTGAAGCTACTCTTGAATACATTACTATCTCAAAAATTTTGGATAAAGCTGTTAGAAGGGAGATTAGACGGTAATGGTTGACATCAGATCTATCCCCTTTTTTATGCAAAGGTATAACAATAGCATATTTCAGTCTATCAGGGAAAATGCCCTGTTCCAGAGAGCTATTACACAGGTGGCTGAGAATCTTACTGACCTGTTGAGAACAAGCTTTTAGTATTTTGCTGGAAATGCCATCAATTCCATGTGAGTTTTTGCTTTTAAGCAAGTTGATTATTTTCCTAATTTCAGAGGGAGAAGTGGGTGAGATTTCAATTGTATCAGATTGCATAGGTATGGCCTTTTCCATTACCAGCCTAGCATCTTCTAATGAATACCTGGATCCTACTATATTCACAACATTTAGAAAATGATTATTAAAAATATTTTCAACTTCTGACTTTTTGTTCGTAAAGTTTTCATTCAATTTGATGGTAATACTGTCTTCCTGTGCTCTTGGTTGACCTGTTTCTCTTTTAATAATATTCCAAATTGTTTTAATTTTATTATCAGAGTTGCTGATTTCAGACATGATACACATACTCCTGGATTTTTTAATAACTTTTCTTAATATAGCACAGTAGTTTTTACAATGTTTGATAGTTTCTGGGTCACTACTCTTTCTTGCTGTCAGGTACATTTCCCTTTTCCGGTTACAAGATATTTTTATACCCTTAGTAAGCCATGGTTTGTTACATGGTTTCTTACGAGTATATTTAACTATTTTCTTGGGGAAGCAGTTTTCAAATTCATTTACAAAAGTGTCATGAAATAAATTATATTTTAAATTGGCATCAGGTTCACGGTACACCTCATCCCAGTCTAACTGCTGTAGGCTTTCTCTGAAATTTGCAATTGTTAAATCGTTGACTGAACGTACTACTTTGGAGGACTGTTTAGTACTGCTGAATGGAGCTATGTCATATATTGTAACTAGCTGTGCACCATGATCAGAAAGACCATTCTCAACAGGCTAAGCATTTATCTGGTTAAACGTATCTTGGTCTATAAAGAAGTTATCTATCAATGAGCTGCTATCCTTTACCACCCGAGTAGGAAAATCAATAACGGGTGTCAAATTGAAAGAACCGAGTAATACTTCAAGGTCATTTTTCCTATTACCCTCTTTCAGAGAATCTACATTGAAGTCCCCACAAATAATAATTTGCTTCCCCCTGTCTGACGGATAGCACAACAAGGAGTCCAAATTTTTCAGAACTAGATGAAAATTTACCGATGGGGACCTATATACAGTTACAATTATAAATGTGCCTTTATTTAATTTAAGCTCACAGGCACATGCTTCTGTATGTTTCTCTACACAAAACTTTTTTGTTTCTATACTTTTTGCACAATGATAACTTTTGACATATATGATCTCTGTGTTTCCCTCTGTCAGCAGCTGGTGTCACTTTGGCTTCACTTCTGGTCCTCCCTTCATGAGAACAAGCTCCAGACAGTTAAGCCTCTCCCAGCGGCTTGGCTCACCTCTGCTAGGCCCTCTCGCCGTGAGATCATTATTTTGGCTAAGTTGCGTATTGGGCACTGTCTTTTTAGCCTTCGCCATTTGTTAAGCGGTGCTCCCCCACCACTTCGTGCTCATTGCCCTCAGCCTTTGATGGTTCGTCATTTCCTGACCGAATGCCATTTTTTTAACCACTTACGTTTCGTTTATGCTTGCAGTGTAAGTTATCGCTCATTTTAGCAAACGACGAGCGCTCCGTCGACAGCGTTTTACTTTCATCCATCGTAGCAATATGGCGAAGGAATTTAATCTTTAGTTCAAAACCTCCTTTTCTCTGTGGCGTATTTTATGGACCTTTCTTCAGGTCCTTGTTTTTAGCTGTCTTTCCTTCCGACGATTGGGCGTTTTTAACCCTTTTTTTGGTGTCTTCGTGTTCTATGGTTCTGTCACGGGAGCATATGAGCCTAGTTGTTTTTGCGCTCTAAAAGGAAACAAAACAAACCATATTTTCAGCTCTATTTAGGCACCTGATAAAGTGCTCCATGAGGGTGATTAGCTGTAGAAGAGCAATGTGTTCTATTTCTCTGTAAAATGTGTGTGTGTGTTCTGATGTATTGTACCATTTAATTTAAGGCGCCCTTTTCCCAACCTTTAGGCATCAAATTAGTACAACAGACACAGTCCTTGTTGGCCATTTTCAACTATGCACTCACCGCTAAAGGCATCGATAAACTGATTTTGTTTTTCTTTTATAAATTGACCTCTTACTGTGTTAAGTATTAGTGGCAAGAAAGAGTGATCTTATCCCTTAAAGTCATGGTAAATAGGATATCCACTATCATCACATTTACAGGACACGAACCTCTGCTTCAAGGAAGCAAAGAAGTCGGAATTGCTTGTGCAAGCGAAAATCATGTAATCAGTCTCGTTGCTTGTGAGTCAGTTCCACATATGCGCAGCAACATCTTTCAGGGAACTATTACTTCCCCTCCCATGCCCCTCGAGATACCACCATCCGCTGTCGTCCACACACCCAGCTTACAGCAAGTATTGATACAATTTACAGAACTCTGCGATTTTTCCGACGCGTTAAGATGCAACTGCGACCCCCACACGGACTGCGGTTCAAAAAAAGGCTCTGAGCACTATGGGACTTAACTTCTGAGGTCATCAGTCATTACAGATGGTAACTGAAAGAAATACTGCCGCGCGGGATCAGCCGAGCGGTCTCAGGCGCTGCGATCATGGACTGTGCGGCTGGTCCCGGCGGGGGTTCGAGTCCTCCCTCGGGCACGGGTGTGTGTGATTGTCCTTAGGATAATTTAGGTTAAGTAGTGTGTAAGCTTAGGGAATGATGACCTTAGCAGTTTGAGTCCCATAAGATTTCACGCACATTTGAACATTTTTGTGAAAGAAATACTCAATGAGACAAACAGAAATGTCACTTTTATTCAAAGACAATAATTGCGGTGAAGTCACCGCCGTTTATGATAGTTCCATGAGCGTTACAAAAAGTGGTGCATTCTTCTTAATGTGGTATGTGATCACCATGGGCGGCAGTGTATGCCCTGCAACAGGCTCCCATGATGTCCACAAGGTTAAAAATGGTTCAAATGCTTCTGAGCACTATGGGACTTAACATCTGAGGTCATCAGTCCCCTACAACTTAGAACTACTTAAACCTAACTAACCTAAGGACATCACACATCCAAGCCCGAGGCAGGATTCGAACCTGCGACCGTAGTGGTCGCGCGGTTCCAGACTGTAGCGCCTAGAACCGCTCGGCCACCAGCGTGCGATTCTAAGAGCAGCCATAAGTCGGCCACCCCGGCCGGCACGGACTGCAGTCTCAGTGCAGAGACCAGGAACTCTGGCCACAGAGAGACCAATCGAGACCGAAAGACTGCCATGTCACCCTCAGCCAGTGGCGTCATTTGGATGCGGTATGGATGGGTGTGAAGTCAGCATACCACTGTGAAGCCATTGTCGGCTTTTCAGATCTTGGAACTGCTACATCTCAGCTAAGTAGCCCATCAGTTGGCATGATAAGGCTGTGTGGATCCCGTTCCATTCACTCATAAAGGAAGAATGCCTGGCAGTATTAGGAATTGAACCCAGGTTCTCCTCATGGCAGCCATTTAAAGTGACGACTCTGCCACAGAAGCAGATAATCTTATTTTCTATATCTTCTATTACACACATTATAAATTAAAGTCCCTCACTGTGGTTTCCGTCTGTATGTTCAGGCTAATCTCAGGAACTATTGCAATGTTTTCACTAATACATAGGCTGATACATGAAGAAGGTTTGTGTATACGATTTATTACCGCTAAGTAATTATGAGTAGGTAATATATGTATTGGTTTCTGTTCCATATTTAATTGGTTTTTGGAGAGACATCTTGTGGCAATGAAGGGAACTACACACACCAAAAAAAGTTTTGCATCACCTCTGTTCCGAGAGTTCCGGAACCTGTAGAGAAAATTGGAATAGAGATCAACGTAAACATCATTTCCACTCTTTTTATTGCTCATGAAAACCACACATTGCATGTTGTACCATCATATAGCGAGACCACCAGAGCTGGTGGTCCAGATTGCTGATACCGAGTAGCACGTCATATTGCATTGATGTACGCCTGTATTCTTTGTGGCATACTATCCACAAATACATCAAGGCACTGTTGGTACACATTGTCCCACTCCTCAACGGCGATTCGGCGTAGACCCCTCAGAGTGGTTGGTGGGTCATGTCCATAAACAGTCCTTTTCAATCTTTCCTAGGCATATTCGGTAGGGTTCATGTCTTGAGAACATGCTGGACCCTCTCGTCGAGCGATGTCGTTATCCTGAAGGAAGTCATTCACAAGATGTGCACGATTTGGGCGCGAATTGTCTTCGATGAAGACAAATGCCCGCCAATATGCTGTCGATATGGTTGCACTATCGGTCGGAGGATGGCATTCACGTATCGTACAGCCGTTACGGCGCCTTCTATGACCACCAGCGACGTACATCGGTCCCACATAATGCCACCGCAAAACATCAGGGCACCTCCACCTCGCTGCGCTCGCTGGACAGTGTATCTAAGGCGTTTAGCCTGACCGGTTTGCCTCCAAACACATCTCCGAAGATTGTCTGGTTGAAGGCATATGCGACACTCGTCGTTGAAGAGAACGTGATGCCAATCCTGAGCGGTCCATTCGGTTATTGGGCCCATCTGTACCGCGCTGTATGGTATCGTGGTTGCAAAGATGGATCTCGCCATGGACGTCGGGAGTGAAGTTGCGCATCATGCAGCGTATTGCGCAGAGTTTGAGTTGTAACACGATGTCCTGTGGCTGAACGAAAAGCTGTATTCAACATGTGACGTTGCTGTCAGGGTTCTATCAAGCCATAATCCGTAGGTAGCGGTCATCCACAGCAGTAGTAGTCCTTGGGCGGCGTGAACGAGGTATGTCATAGACAGTTCCTGTCTCCCTGTATCTCCTCCATGTCGCCTTGTTTCACTCCGAGAAGCCTGGACACTTCTCTTTTTGAGAGACCTTTCTGGCACAAAGTAACATTGCGGGCGCGAGCGAACCGCGATATTGACCGTCTAGGCATAGTTAAACTACAGACAACACGAGACCTGTACTTTCTTCCTGGTGGAATGACTGGAACCGATCGGCTGTCGGACCCCTTCCGTCTAATAGGCGCCGCTCATGCATGGTTGTTTACGTGTTTGGGCGGGTTTAGTGAAATGTCTGAACAGTCAAAGGGACTGTGTTGTGATAAAATATCCTCAGGAGTTCTGGGAACCGGGGTGATGCAAAACTTTCTATGATGTGTGTACAAGCCGTTCAGCTACATAGGAGGCGGTATCTGGTGGGAAAAACAACAAATAGCCACCACAGCTCTAGAGACCAGTGGAGCTCCTGCAGAATCTATTTTGTTAACGCGCAGGCCGGAAAACTGTCAAGTTCGCGTTTTCGAATCCTGGTCGGATGACGGATTTTTCATTTCACAGTTCAACTTAGCATTTACCTCTCAGTGACGTGGAAATCTGGCAGAAATGACAACGCGATCCGGATTCCAAGTTGAACTGTAGGTTCCGTTTCGCGAAAAGTGTAACTGGGCTATGGTAAGGACACACAAGTCGCCAAAGTGGTTTCCAATTTAACAACTTGCACCAGGCCTTTGAGCGATACGAAACTGTAATTATCAGAACCAATACATTATCAGAATGCATACGTCCATATCATAGCAGAAGGAAGAGTTCTTCTTCTATACACATTATAAATTAACGTCCCAAGTAATGAGTCATCAATAGCAACATGCACATGTACATATGGTGCTAGTATCGGGTACACAAGGTATAAAAGGGCAGTGCATTGGCAGAGCTGTCATTTATACTTTTGATTCACATGAGAAAGTTCTCGATGTGATTATGGGTCCACAATGGGAACTGACAGATTTTGAAAGTGGAATGTTAGTTGGAGCTAGGCACGTGGGAAATCGTTAGGGAATTCAGTTTTACAAAATCCACAGGGTCAAGAGTGTACCGGGAATACCAAATAACAAGCATTACCTCTCACCATAGCCAAATCAATAGCCGACAGCCTTCACTTGACGACCGAGAACAGCGGTGTTTTGCATAGAAAAAAAATGGCTCTGAGCACTATGGGACTCAACTGCTGTGGTCATCAGTCCCCTAGAACTTAGAACTACTTAAACCTAACTAAACTAAGGACATCACACACATCCATGCCCGAGGCAGGATTCGAACCTGCGTCCGTAGCAGTCGCACGGTTCCGGACTGCGCGCCTAGACCGCGGTTTTGCATAGAGTTGACAGTGCTGAAAGATAGGAAACATTGCGTGAAATAACCGCAGATCGGTTGAACTCTAGACAACTGTAAAACCGTGGCTTGGTCTGGTGAGTCTCGATTTCAGATGATAGGAGCTGATGAAAGGGTTCGAGTGTGGCGGAGACACCACGAAGCCATGACCCAAGTTATCAACAAGGAACTTTGCAAGCTCGTAGTGGCTCCATAATGGTGTGGGTTGTGTTTACATGGAATGGATTGGGTGCTTTGGATGTTCGATTACTTGGAAACCATTTGCGTGGACGTCGTGTTCCCAAACAACGATGGAATTTTTACGGATGACAGTTTGCCATGTCACTGGGCACCTGTTGTTCGCTATTGGTTTGAAAAAGAATGTAGACAATTGGAGCGAATTATTTGGCCACTCAGATAGCCTGACATGATGACTCAATATTCTGAAGGGGATTTTGAACGACTCGTTGAGTTCATGCTACGTCGAGTTGTCGCATGCACTACGCCGAGCGGAAGCAGGTCCGACACGTTATTGGGAGATATACCATAACTTTTGGCACCTCAGTGTGTGTGGTGGCTCATATGAACTGCTGCACGTATAGATAGACTGATTGACGAGGTAGGTTTGTCCGGAGGTAAATGGTACTACCCGTGCGAGGCCGGGGCGGGTCGCCCCTTTTATATAAAACTGACGTTAAGTTCCACCGACTGTTGCGGAAACATCCCTGTTTGTCTTGCATCATCGGCATGGCACACTGGGCAGACGAAGGGGCCTACCTGGCTGCCGAGGCAGTGGTCGCCGGCTGCCGCCCAGACGTTGTGGCTGGGCTGCGTTATCAGCGGCGGCGCGGTCAGCCGAGCACCCATAGCGTGGCGGGGCGCGAGCCGCCGCTAGGTGTCTCTGCGGGCCAGTCGCGTTCGGAAGGGCCCCGC
The DNA here is from genome assembly GCF_021461395.2 of Schistocerca americana. Lineage (NCBI taxonomy): Eukaryota > Metazoa > Arthropoda > Insecta > Orthoptera > Acrididae > Schistocerca > Schistocerca americana. The sequence continues at coordinate 293,663,245 of NC_060123.1, read as the reverse complement.
GCGCGGACCGCGAGCCAGCCACCGCCATGGAGAACCTACACCACAGCCCGCTATCCTCCGTCATCGTCGCCAATGTCGCCGCCATCGCGCTGCAGACAGGTACGCCGCTAGCGGCCTCGTCGTGGCGTGGTATTTAAACCGGCTATCCCAGCCTTGACCGTCAATACCTTACTCTGTGTCACAAATCGCACTTCGGGGACGCTACGCGACCCCGATTAATCGCGATTTTGTCACTTGATGCTCCACCGGCAAGGAGGGCACTCTTCGCTTTGCTTGTGAGATTCTGCCCCAACATTTCATTTCCTCTGCTACTATCGCGGGGATAACAGCGTCATTAAAGTGATACGATTTTAGTATCAACTGGATAACATTTGCCCACATGCCAGTCTGCGTTTACGTAGGAACTACCAGCAGGTGCCTTTTTTAAATTTCGAAACATCGGAGAAAAGAATATGCTAAGCAACAGAAGCGTCACGAAATGGACATACACACACACATTTATTTACTTAAGACTAAGGCCATTAGGCTTTCTCTCACATCTAACCAAGAGCTTTTTGTATTGGTACACATTCGACGGCACACGTATCTATGTTACAAAGCGGCGCGCTTAAAACGGGATTTTCCGTGCTTATATCTCGGGTTCTATTGGTGATAAAAAGGTGGGGTCAAGTGTTTTGAAGAGCCATTGGGCTTGGGACCATTTGCATACCTGACAGGGCCGGCCGCTGTGGCCAAGCGGTTCTAGGCGCTTCAGTCCGGAACCGCGCTGCTGCTTCGGTCGCAGGTTCGAATACTGCCTCGGGCATGGATGTGTGTGATGTCCTTAGGTTAGTTAGGTTTAAATAGTTCTAAGTCTAGGGGACTGATGACCTCCGATGTTAAGTCCCATAGTGCTGACAGCCATTTGAACCATACCTGACAGGAGAAACGTCTTAGTGTCACTATCCTACACACAGGGTCAAAGTATAAATATTAAACTCTTCTTCCTACTTAGGCAAGTGGAGCAAATCGGTTGGTTCTTTTTGCATTTGATGTGGCCTGTGGTGACCTAGGTAGAACTTTTGGAGACACCGTTTTTTCATTGGCGGTTTCTCGCAAAACTCCGCAAAAAGGCATTTTTACTATATTTTCGCTGTCACCAGCGGACCAAACACAGCCGAAAATTCCAAGACCGCCATGGTCAGCAGAAGGTTGAAATTTCTACGATATATTCCTGAGATTCCTATCTTGAATAACCCTGAAAAATGTCCTAATATCTTCGTCCGTTTCCAAGGTAGAAAGGTTCAAAATTACCCTACTTCGTAATGTAAAGTCCGATTTGAAGCGAAATCTAAATATTAAATAACCTCAGCAAATTGCTCATATTTTAACGTTTATTCTCTAGGCATTTATCTAGAAGAGCCATCTCCCCGTTTTCAAAAATCTTTATCGGTTATCGAGAAACCCCCAAAATCTTGTTTTTGTGGGTACCAAAACCCAGCCGCGGATTCCGAGACGGCTCTGCACAGCAAATGGCTGGAAGTTTTTTCGATATATTTCTAAGATCCCGATGTCGAAAAACCTTGAAAATTTTCTTCATGTATTTATTCGTTTCCGAGATACAGAGGTTCAAAGTTACCCTACTTGTACACGTAAAATCCAGAGTGAGTTTAGAAAGTGACCCAGCATGGAGAAATATGTTATAAAGTGTCCCAGTTGCTATATGGGAACTCCATGTTTTAGTACTGAACCAAGTACACAACTTTTTGGACGTAAAATTCCCTCTGAGGTGTAAAATTAGTATTGCGTTATTTCAGCTTCACATAAGGAAAGATTCTAAATTTTAATGAGCGATACATTTGTTTTCATAGAGTTACATGCCGTGCTGCAGCAGGGAAAAGAATGGAGCCAGCAGAAAAATGCTCCAATCAGAGCACAAAAAATGCCAGTGTATTCCTGCATTTTTTTTCTTAAATCTCTCTGATTGAAAAGTGCGAGTACCAGCTGCTTCAGTCTACCTTCGTCAGCACCTTTAAAGTTCTTCCAAAATTCTGCCATGCGAACATACACTATGTGATCAAAAGTATCCGGACACCTGGCTGAAAATGACTTATAAGTTCGTGGCTTCCTCTGTCAGTGATGCTGGAATTCAGTATGGTGTTGATCCACCCTTGGCGTTGATGACAGCTTCCACTCTCGCAGGCATAGACTCAATCAGGTGCTGGAAGGTTTCTTGGGGAATGGCAGCCCATTCTTCACGGAGTGCTACACTGAGGAGCGATATCGATGTCGGTCGATGATGCCTGGCACGATGTCGGCGTTCCAAAACATCCCAAAGGTGTTCTGTAGGATTCAGGTCAGGACTCTGTGCAGGCCAGTCCATTACAGAGATGTTATTGTCATGTTACCGATCCGCCACAGGCCGTGCATTATGAATCGGTGCTCAGTCGTGTTGAAAGATGCAATCGACATCCCCAAGTTGCTCTTCAACAGTGGGAAGCAAGAAGGTGCTTAAAACATCAATGTAGGCCTGTGCTGTGATAGTGCCACGCAAAACAAGGGGTGCAAGCCCCCTCCATGAAAAACACGACCACACTATAACATCACCGCCTCCGAATTTTACTGTTGACATTACACACGCTGGCAGATGACGTTCACCGGGCATTCGCCGTACCCACACCCTGCCATTGGATCGCCACGTTGTGTACCGTGATTCATGACTGCACACGACGTTTTCCACTCTTCAATCGTCCAATGTTTACGCTCCTACAACAAGCGAGACGTCGTTTGGCATTTGCAAGCGTGATGTGTGGGTTATGAGCAGCTGCTCGACCATGAAATCCAGGTTTTCTAACCTCGTTCCTAACTGTCATAGTACTTGCAGTGGATCCTGATGCAGTTTGGAATTCCTGTATGATCGTCTGGAAATGTGTCTGCCCATTACACATTACGATCCTCTTCAACTGTCGCCGGTCACTGTCAGTCAACAGAGGTCGACCTGTACACTTTTGTGCTGTGCGTGTCCCCTCACGTTTCCACTTCACTATCACATCGGGAACAATGGACGTAGGGATGTTTAGGAGTGCGGAAATTTCGCGTACAGACGTATGACACGAGTGACACGCAGTCACCTTCGTGAGTTTGCGGAGCACTCCATTCTGCTCTCTCCCGATGTCTAATGACTACTGAGTTCGCTGATATGAAGTACCTGGTAGTAAGTGGCAGCACAATGCACCTAATATGAAAAACGTATGTTTTTGGGGGTGTCCGGATACTTTTGATCACATAGTGTATTTGTGCTTTTTATATTGAGAGAGAAGAAGACAGTAGCAGTGTCAAAGACACAGAGAAGTAATAAATAGTGCAAGATAGTATACTGTGGTTGTATTGCAGGAAGAACGAAGGAGATAATGGCAGTGTGAGGGAAAGAGAGGGACACATTGGCATTGGAACATAGTCACAATGACGGAGCAGTGCTAGGAAAAGAGTGAAGGAGACAGTGCCAGTGGCACAGGAAAAAGGGACGGAGAAAGTGGAAGTGAGTGAGAGGAAGTGATAACGAGAGAGACATAGTGGATGTGAGAAGAGACAACAGCAGTAGGAAGTAAGGAATGAGATATTAGCAGTAAGAGAGAACAAGAGAGAGACATTGACAGTGAGAGGAGACACTAGTAGCAGGACAGAACGAAGGGTACTGTGACTGTGACATAGCAGACAACGATAGAGAGACACAAGGAGATAATGACAATGAGTTGGGTTGACTGAGTGAGAAAGGGCAACTGGGAGTGGGTGGGTATGAGCGGCTTACAGTGATGGACTAGTGGATGTGAGTGAGTTACAGTTAGGGGAGCTTGTGGGAGTTTGAGGTGAATTGTGTGTTGAAAAAAAAGTGCGAATATATTCGCATGTCAAAATTTTTGGGAAAACTTTTAAAGGAGCTCAGGAAGGTAGAATGAGGCAGCTGGTACCCCATTTTCCAGGCAAAGGCTTTTAAAGGAACAGGAACTGGTTTTACATTATATTCTCATAACGACACAGACGTTATAAAAATACTTCCATTTAACATAAGCTAAAACACTCAGAAGTAATCAGAGGGCATTGACAGCAATGGACGTGAAAGAAGGGGCAAAGGGCGGATAGAAAGAGGAACGTGGTAGAAAGAAAACCAACGAAGAGAGTGAGAAAAGAAGTGGCGTTGCTGAATGAGGAATGAGAAGAGAAATAAGCATAAATAGAGAAGACGAAAGCATTTGTTTTTCTATTTGACAGAGGGAAAACTGGGTACATATGTTAATTTTTAGGTGAAAGTTATGACGTTGACGAACGTAAATGCTTCAGCTTTTCCTTAAAGGCAGCATACCACCGAATTGTGAGCAGAGTGGAAGCAAACTTGTTACAGAGGCGGACTGCAGCAAAAGAGGAGGAGTTTGCTAATCATTTTATTTTATGGATGGTCACAACTAGGATACTAGATAAATGAGGTCTTGTGTTGTGATTATTGGACTGGTATTGGAGCTCCGATGTTAGGTATTGGGGTGTCGTACTTTATGGTAGTCTGGTCGCAACAATCCTAACTGGGCCATAAGATATTGGCATGGTGAAATAGATGATTGTTGTAGAAGTATTATACGAATGGCATTTAGTGGCTTCCGTATCCCACACGTTAGAATCTAAACTGCTTAACCACCACCGCAGCTTACCTTAATTACATAAAGATTGGGAGGGTGGTCAACAAGGAGGTCATCAGAGACGGACATTAGATCGGATTGGACAAGGCTGGAGAAGTAATCGGGTCTGGCTACGTTTACATATCTTCATCCTATTCCCATGAAGTTGTTTGGGTAAACCAGGGGAAACCGACATCACATTGGCCGAAAAGTGGTTAATTAAAGCTCTTCCCCAGTAGGAGCCCATTGCCTTGGGTTTAAATCGCTGTCTGGTAATCACCAAATCGTATGAGGGGGGGGGGGGGGTTGTTTGGGGGAGGAGACCACACAGCGAAGTCATCAGTCTCATCGATGTAGGGGAGGATGGGGAAGGAAGTCGGCCGTGCCCTTTCAAAGGAACCATCCCAGCATTTGCCTGGACCAATTTAGAGAAATCACGGAAAACCTAAATCAGGATAGCCGGACGCAGGATTGAACCATCGTCCTCCCGAATGCGAGTCCAGTGTGCTAGCCACTGCACCACCTCGCTAGGTTCAAATCGTATGAGACTATTTACTTAAATAACTTCATTTGAGAACGGGTGATTCATTAAACAGGTGTCGGCAGCTTTCTGTCTCTCTCTCCCTCCCCCCCCCCCCCCCCTCCCCCCCAATCCCTCCCTCATTCCCGAAGTAAGCTATTGTTCCGTCTGTAAGGCCTCATCATTGACGAAACATTAAACGCTAGCTTTCGTTATTTTATTAAAAGCGTGGTGTTTTGGACTAACCTTCATTTACACTATTCTCTCTTCTCAGAATCAAATAATTTTCTCCATCACTTGGATATATCACGAGGCGTAGTTTCTACAAGTCAGTTTCATGAAGAAAAAAAAGTTACTGTAACTTTCCGTCAAGCTGTACGAATATGCTACGTACAAGGGTAGACAAAAATATGAAAACATCATAAACATCACACATTACCATTCGTCCCGCAAAATAGTGGAAATTTAGAAATTTGTGGTGAGGTCTCATGGGACCAAACTACTGAGGTCATCGGTCCCTAAGCCTACACACTACTTAATCTAACTTAAACTAACTCACGCTGTGGACAACACACACACCCAAGGCCCGAGGAAGGACTCGAACCTCCGACGGGGGCAGCCTAACGGACCGTGACAAGAGGCCTTAGACCGCGTGGCTACCCCGCTCGGCGCAAAATAGTGGCTAGTTCAGGTAACAGGGATGACATTGGATTGTGATCACTCTTCCTTCTCTCCAAAGTAGACCACAAAGACTAAATAATATTGAAATCAGGTGACTGTCATGGCCGGGCAGATGCGACAATTTATCCACGTGCTCACAAAACCAGTCCTGAACGACGCAAACTCTGTGAACAGGGGCGCTGTCGTCTTGGAACACAGCATCACCACTGGGGAACAACATTGTACCATGAGATGTACCTGATCAGCCAAAATAGTCAGCTAATCCTTGATAGGCATACTACAACCTTCCACAGTAAACATGGGTCCCATGGAATAACACGATATGGCTGCCCAGATCATCAGTGAAACCGCCCCCCATGTTTCACTCTTGGGACGTATACTCGACCAGAAGTTGGAAACAGTGTGAAACAAGGCTCATCTGAGCAAAAGACATTCTTACATTGCTCCATAGACCGGTTTTTATGGCTTTTGCACCACGCTTTTCTGTTACGGGCATTTGCGTCACCGATGAATGGTTTTGGAATTCCAGCTATCCCTGCAATTCCCTGCTTCTGGAATTACATTCATGCTTATTTGGTGCTGACAGGATTCGCGAGTGCGACATTCAGTTCTGAAGTGACTTTTACAGCTGTCTTCTTGGTATTTCTTCTCACAATTGTCTTCAATGACGGTCCGTCCCGATCATTCAACACACTGTCATCCGCGTTGCGCTTTAGCGGATGATGTTTTTTTCTGCTTTCCCTGTATGCGGCATAAATTTTCGATATGGTGCCTCTTGAAACATTAAACACTTCGTCCCTAGTGACTATAGAAGCACGCACCATGAGAGCACCAACAACTTGCGCACGTTCGAATTCACTCTCTCAAGAATTCACAACTACACGGAATACCGTTCTGACCTCGAATGACACTTGCAACTTATTGAGGATATTGCACAGGTACCGTTCGTGGTCAAATATAGCAGCGCGACCTTCAGGCTTTGTTAGTATTTGCATTTATGCTCAAGCAAACATTGCTTTCGGTGTTTATCTTTGCCCAATCTCCGTACTACTAAAGGTACGCCGGCCGGGGTGGCCGAGCGGTTCTAGGCGCTACAGTCTGGAACCACGCGACCGCTACGGTCACAGGTTCGAATCTAGCCTCGGGCATGGATGTCTGTGATGTCCTTAGGTTAGTTAGGTTTGAGTAGTTCCAAGTTCTAGGGGACTAATGACCTCAGAAGTTAAGTCCCATAGTGCTCAGAGCCATTTTGAACTAAAGGTGCATTATTATTATTATTATTATTATTATTATTATTAGTAGTAGTAGTAGTAACTTTATTCATCCGTAGATCACTTTTCACAAGGATATAGAACGTCAAAGTATTTACAAGTTTAGACCAATTTAAAATAAGCTAATTCGTATAGAAATTCATTTACAGACTTCTAGTTGGAGACAATACACTGTTCACTCTTATCTCACTTTCAGTCACTGCACACATTATACACACATTGTTTCATAACACTTCACTCACTACACACACACACACACACACACACACACACACACACACACACACACACACACACACTACTCTTCCTTCTGATTTCTTATCGTCTACACAGGCGCACCTAAGTCTGGTCAGCTCCTTCTAATCGTAGCACTTGGGAGACTTCTTTATTTGAAGTATAGAGTAACTGTGGCTTATCTTTCAAATTCTTCCATTTGTCTCAAGTGTTGAGAAAATGTCGTAAAAAGGCTTGCACAGTCTTTCATTACCAGATAGGGATGCACCGATAATAAAATACAAAGTTCACCTGAGATTACGCAGCTTCATTCTGACTACTTACGCTTAACGTTCAACAGTAATTTCGGGAGTATGTTTTCGGATATGAGGTGCTGAAAGTCTTTCACAATTTGTGATTGAAAAAGGATTTATATTGATCGATGGTTCAGTTCTTTCCAGTTAAATAAGGTACTGCGCTGACATTAGAATAATCCTTAGACATGCAAGAAAGAATTTCGTGGATCAGAAGATTTAGTGAGCTGTTGAATAATACCTAACCCACTCCTACGGAGGTGATATGAGAGCTTCTGTCGGAGCTCGCTGTTTGAACGGATTCTCTTTATTGATAAGATGGTAACAGATTAGATTATAAAAGACCGTGCATTGGTCACATGTTACTCAATGTGCAGTATGTATTGACCACGCGCCTACGTGTCGCTGCTGTAATCATTATACCTGATAATGGCTGTAGATAGCAAACAGTATCAATTTTAATGCAGAGTCATGTGACCAAGACTCTGGATTTTATAATCTAATCCGAGGTAAAGATCACAGATCTCCTCCGCAGTTTCAAACGGCCTATTTCACAAAAAATGATAACATTTACCGTGGCAGGTTATCGATTTTTTAAAATTAGTTTTAGTCAGAACCCAGTTCAGCAGATACAGTTGCGTGGCCAAGTTTGCAAGAGACCTACTCTTTGCCAATGTTAGCTTCTCTATGGAAGTACTGTGCGGCACCAGATTAATGTTCTGGATGTCGCTTTAAATTGCTTTGTATGTCAACAATTGCAATCGTGAAGGAAATATGCTGTAAATTACATACATTACAATGACTTTTCGCTTCCTTAAAAGACGCAAATGAAGAATTTACGTAGAATGAACTAAATAAGTGATCGAAAACGCTCGAGATGTCATTTACAAGAAAACATAAACAGAAGGCCGCATGACAATGACAAAAGTGATGAAGTAACAAAATGCGATATACGTGTAACGATTTGGGAAAGCAGTTCCGCAGATATATATCGTTTGTTGCCTCTGTACACACCGTCTCTTTTAGATACATTGATCGAATCGTATTACTTCCGGAGCCTCGATGCTGAATCACCTGCTGTGGTGTGGTGTATATCTGTGAAAGAACCCACTATAAAACTGTAGAACCGGGTGCACTGCTTGTAGGAGATAGAGTGCTGCAGTCGAAACAGCCTTCGTTTTGCCCAGGGCGTGCTCCACTGACTGTCCAGATAACCTTTCCACGGGGTAACATTGTGTCAGACGGGCTGACGAATCAGGCCGTTGCGCTGGATCGAGGCTCCTATCTAGAAACGGCTTCTCTAGTCTCACGTGTTCAGCTTGTTTCCATCTGATCTACGGAATGGTAGGTTTCACATACTACGCATGCAGCTTGTATTTGAACTTAGGCGGAAACGTGTAGATGGACGTATACGACTTAGCGTCAGAAAGAGAAAGAAGGTGTGCGTTTACGTGTGTGTGTGTGTGTATGTGTGTGTATGTGTGTGTGTGTGTGTGTGTGTGTGAGAGAGAGAGAGAGTGAGAGTGAGTGAGAGAGAGAGAGAGAGAGAGAGAGAGAGTGTGAGTGAGTGAGAGTCTTACTGATCTAAAGCTTGTTGTTACTGTTTTCTGTCCGAAGACTGTTCACAATAGTCTATTCTGTGCAAGCCTGTGTCATCTCTGCGTAATTACTGCAGTCTTCATCTGTTTTAACGTAACCTGGTTACTGTAGTCAATCCGTTATCTCCCTCTACAATTTGTACCCTCCCCCTTTCTCTCTCTCTCTCTCTTTCTCTCTCACTCTCTCTCTCTCTCTCTCTCTCTCTCTCTCTCACACACACACACACACACACACACACACACAGTATCTCCTCTATTACCGAACTGACGATTCCTCAGCATGTGTCGTATCAAATCAATCGATCCTTTCTTTGGGACCGAGCGAGATGGCGCAGTTGTTTCCACAGTGGACTCATATTCGGGAGGACACTCAGATTTAGGTTTTTCTTTATTTTAGTAAATCGCTACAAGCAAATGTCGGGATGGTTCCTTTGGAAGGGCACGGCCGATTTCCCCCTCCTTGAAACAGTTCCTCTGTAGTACCTCATTACAAAATCTTCTATTCTCTTTTTGTCTGAACAGTTTATCGTCAACTATAACTTCCATAGAGCGCTACACGACAAATATCTCCAAAAGAGACTACATAACAATTACATTTATTTTTAATGAATACAAATTTGCACTTCGTTAATGTTTACCTTGCTACTGGCAATCTGCACTTTATTATCTCGACCATAATGATTTTTTTACTACACAAATTGCAAAACTCATTTACTGCTTTGCGTTTTTCAGTTCGTAAACTATTCCTCTCAGCATCATCTGACTTAACTTGAATAGTTCCATTACCCTTGTTTTACATTAGTCTGATGTTCAGTTCACAACGTCTTGTCAAAATACTGTCCATTCAGTTCAATTGCTCATCCATGTCTTTTGCCACCACTGACAATGAAAATGTCATCTACAAACCCCACACTTTTTGTTACTTCTCCCTCAGCTTTAATTCTCTTTCCAAATCTCTCCTTGGTTTTTTTACTACTTACTCAGTGTGCGGCATTGCAAAGTTTTGGAACAGGATTTATCATAATTACAAGAAATTTGTCGCCATAAATGGAAATTTGAAAGAGAGTGGATCGTTCAAATATTATAGAGCTGATCTACCTTCTTGAGAGAGAACTATTCGCTTTTTAAAATTGCAGGAAATTGTGTTGTATCATATGAGAAAATGCATCAAAAGTTCATGTTGCCCGAAAAATGTATTTAACTTGGAGGGTACTAATCAACAGAAATTATACCCCTATCATAAATAATGCGTGCAGCAATGGGGCGAAATGATTTTGAAAATAGACTTCAATTCTGTCAGTGGATCACCCCGTAGAGTACAGCTCATGAATGAGGCCACTTTTAACCGTGATGCTGTTATGAACTGCCATATAGCCATGACAAAGCCATGAAGAGCTATACGCCATGCTTCTCTCTTGATGCCGGCCGCGGTGGCCGTGCGGTTCTAGGCGCTTAAGTCTGGAACCGAGCGACTGCTACTATCGCAGGTTCGAATCCTGCCTCGGGCATGGTTGTGTGTGATGTCTTTAGGTTAGTTAGGTTTAAGTAGTTCTAAGTTCTAAGGGACTGATGACCTAAGATGTTAAGTCCCATAGTGCTCAGAGCCATTTGAACCATTTTTTTCTCTCTTGATCTCCAACAAAGATTCCCTATCATAGTGTGTGCTAAATCAGCAAATATGATGTTATTCGCTGCCATCCCGTGGTGTTACCTGGCGTTTAGTCGAGGAGTTCTGTTACAGTTGTCGGAGGCTGTATATCATGCTAGATGATGTGGTTCCAGCATGACGGATAAACAATATTTTCAGTGCACTACCCCACAGCGATATTAATGTCTGTTACCACATGAACAGCAAGTACTCTCATCTTTGGATTGGAAGTCCTTTCCCATAGATATCGCGATTGACGGACCTCACCCCTACGGATTTTTCCTCTGTGGGACTACATGAGGTTTCTGGCGTATAAAATCCAAGTAGAAACGGAAGACGTCCTGATTCGTGAGATCTTGTATGTTTGTCTCTCTGTACAACAGAACAAAGGGACATTTGAGAGAGTGTGGCAAAATTTTCTGCTCTTCTTCAATGCATCTATAAAAAAAATCGTTGTGTGTGTGTATGTCCGTTCCTCATCTCCTACTAAACCACTATATAGATTTTAACCAAACTTGGTACACATATCACTTACTATCTGGAAAAAAGTAATGTGGGATAAGAACTGCCTATAGGGGTGAGGATGGGGGTTAAAATAGAGTGACATAGAAGCATAACCCGACAACATCAGGAGCAATTTCAACCAAATTTTGTATGTACATGACTCATTATTTCTATGTCACCCTTAGAGGTGGAGGTAGGTATGAAAATAGGTGACAATTTTATTTACTTGATTTTAAGTACTTTAAAACTCTAAAGAGCAATCTACCTCTTATTTGTGTTGTTTGATGCGTCAACCAGGTAGAAATGTAGCACTGCAGCGATCCAATAATTTTGTCAGCGTGTTTCGGCATCAAAGGTCATGCCATACAGCTAAATACCACAGATGCCTTTGACGCCATTTCTGGAGCGAATCGTGCAAAACAGCGGAGAGTCAGACAGATACCATATACTGTGCATTGGTGTGAGGATGAATGTAACTTATGCATGGCATATCACCTCCAAGTGGCATAGATCGATGAAACTTGGACCATACATAGAAATAACTGCTACAGTATATTACAGGTGGTAACTGAAAGAAATACTCAGTGGTTCAAACGGCTCTGAGCACTATGGGACGTAACATCTGAGGTCATCAGTCCCCTACAACTTAGAACTACTTAAACCTAACTAATCTAAGGACATCACACACATCCAAGCCCGAGGCAGGATTCGGACCTGCGACCGTAGCGGTCGCGCGGTTCCAGACTCAAGCGCCTAGAACCGCTCGGCCACAGCTGTTGGCTCCACAAGGTTACTAAGAAGTTCTTGTGGTAGAGCGAGTTGTAGGGTACTGGGGCCGAGCGATAATCTGATGTCAAGTTGATATGCAAATTAATTAAATTGATCAATTAATTATCCCTCAAATCACATCCACACCCACTCCTAGAATACGTCATGTGTTTTTCTCAGCCACCACGTGGGTCCTCCCACCCCTCCCCACCTAACCTTTTGGTGGGAACTTCGAATTTTGGCGGAAATTTCGAATTTTGGTGGGGTTTCTTGTTACAGAGCTGTGGTGACGTCCCACCCCACTCCCACCCGGGAACTGGCGGGAAAGTAAAAATGGTGGTACCCTATCCAGGACTCGAACACCGGTCCTCCTGAAAAAAAAAGCCCAAATGCAACCCCTTAACACAATTAGGCCACCAGAGGCACCTGAAATTGGCAGTAGCCAATAGGAATGCAGCGTCCGATCACAACGGGGATATAGGGCGAGCCCAGTAGCTCTGCAGCCTCAGTTTCAGTCAGTCAGTCAGTCAGTCAGTCAGTCACCATTAAGTGCCAGCCAAGATCGTCCAGCGCTGCCGAGTCGCGGCAGTAGCAGCAGAATAGGAAGAAGCTATGGAAGAGTAAGTACACCTTGCTTAATGTCTGTGTTTACTGTTGCGCGAGGAATATGAAGTCTTTATGCTGCTATTATTGCATGTAACAGTTTTTCTTCTTTGCTCGTCAGTGAACCCGACTTCCTCCAGCCTGTTGGAGTCTACAACACCGACATGTCCCAGCCCTTCAGGACCTGCAGCAACGACAGCATCCTGGGATCCTGTTGCGCACCTGGTCAACTTTGTGGAGCAGGACGGTCAGCTTTTATTATTGGTTGAGGACATCCAGCCAACCCCTAACTCGCTGAAGTGCACTGGGGATCCTAATCAGCATGACGCAGGTCGGTACTGGACCCCATCATACGCACCATCGCAGAATATTCCAGTGATACTGCATAGACAAAGTGAGGATGTAATGGATGAGAAGATACCAATTAAGCCCTGTGCACCAGTACTGTTTACTTCAGTGTATAGTTTAACCGCTAGTGTTTCAAAGTGTTTACATACTGGTATAGAAGCAACCGCAGACAGAGACTGGCTTGTTGTGATAGAGATCTATAAGGCAGCTAGAAGTGGTAAAGTGCAGTTTACAGACGTGGTTCAAATGGCTCTGAGCACTATGGACTTAACATCTGTGGTCATCACTCCCCTAGAATTTAGAACTACTTAAACCTAAGTAACCTAAGGACATCAGACACATCCATGCCCGAGGCAGGATTCGAACCTGCGACCGTAGTGGGCGCGCGGTTCCAGACTGAAGCGCCTAGAACCGCTCGGCCACACCGGCCGGCTTACAGAGGTGGAATGGGATGAACTGTGTCGTGCAAAATTCTACATCAAGCAGCAGTTGACCGCTGAGTATCATCCTAGCCGTCTCCCTCCAGAAATTTACTGTGCTGCTCTAACTGTCCATTATAACACTGTACAATGACTCAGCACTCCTTGTGAAATCAGGTGATGGCTACATTTATCTACAGCACTGCACTGGTAAAAACTTGTTCGGTATACAGATGGTGTTATCTATTGCGTTGGAAAGATTGAACAGATGGCCTTGTGTTGAAGTTCTGTATAGAGAAGTTACAGAGTATCTAAGTACGAACTATGTGCATGTAAACTATATTGAACAGTGGGTCGGTGTGATGCCAATGAAAACTAATGTACTGCCAGTATGTTTGATAGAAATACATGCTGAATTCTGTGCTTACAAGACGGCTTTATTTTCTAAGTTCTGTACTGGCGAGAATCTGGTGCTGTAAATGATGTGTATGATTATTGAATAAAAAATGTATAAAACCATGGAGGTGTTATTTTTGTTTCTTACCTCTCATTATATTGCAAGTACTAAAGCTATTGTCACTAGTATTTTCGCTGCAAACATGCAACAGCAGAAAATTGTCATTTTACTAAATTTCCTGTAAAAGCCCATTTCACGCCAACACCTGACACAGTCGGTGTCTTCAGAGTTAGTGTTTATTATTTTCTATAAAAACCCATTGCACGTCTGTACCTGACGTACTAGTTTTAATAGCATGGTGTGTGAAGCATCAAGACTTTTTTTTTTTCTGGAGCTGTGACGGTATGCAAGATGATCGGAAGAAGAAGAATGGCGTACTCCTTTCTGTCAACAAATATGCAATAATTGTAGGTCCTTCCTACTGCGACAAGACAAATTTTCTCATGTCGCTTCTAACACATGTGGATGGAATCCGCTTTGAGCATGTATGTGTATTTTCAAAAACAGTTTCAGCCCAAATACCAGCTATTACAGGAGATACTTCAGAGTTTAGATGGTGTGACATACACGACATTCATTGAGAGCAGTGATATCCCTGCACTGGAAAAAGTAAAGCCAAACACAGTATTCGTATTTGACGATGTTGCTGTGGAAAACCAAGAGCAAATTCGTCGATATTTCTGTTTCGGTCGCCATATGGCTATTTATATGTTTTATGTGTCAGACATATTCCAGAACCCCAAAACAGCTCGCGATGGATAATGCAATCCCAATTATAATATTCAAACAGGACAATCTGAATCTAAAACACATTACCAGGCTCATGTAGGAACTGACATGTCGTTCAGTGATTCAAAGATATGTGCAGATCGCTGGAATCACTCACAGTACGGGTTTCTAGTTATTGATAAAACAAGAAAACTGAATGGTGGCAGGTATAAGCGGTTCATATATATATAACCATTATAACCATGCAAAGAGCTGAGTACATCAGTATACGCATCATCATGGATAAATTCGCACGCGTACTGGGAGCTCAGTGTGATGGGATGGGTGTGCATAGACAAAACATTCGCTCGCACGTTGACTGAAAATTCCAATTGTCGGACGTAAAGATGGAGTCGTATCCGAGGAACTAGAGACGTGTTGTCATACCCTTCTGAGACTGAACAATACACTTAATGATCGAATTAATGCAATCGAGAAGAAAGTAAACAACTGAAGGGGAAATAGCTGTTATTGAGAAGGGGACATTGTACCGAATTGGTTAACGCAATTGGAAAGAAAGTGGGTGACTTAACGAAAGGGAAAAATACTGTTACCGAGGAGGAGGAGCAGCATAAGAAGAAGAAAAGCGGACATATAAAACCTCACGCTGTACAGAAGTCCGATTAGCATACAACGTGATGTCGACTAAGCATAACGTCATCGAGGCACGCAAAGTCGTTTGCAAAAAGTTACAGTTGCTGAGGTTAGGGCATCTGAAGCGGGAACAGACACTGCGAGAAACCTTTTAACCAGTTACTGAATCTCTCGATGAACTCTCAGCGAAATTCCATAACGATCACGATGACGCTATTGCCGATTTTATTAATCGTCACAGCGACGCTAGGATGGATAAAATATTCGCTGTCAGTGGTGAAAAACCACGCATGTTGGGGGCACCGCCTATAACTTTAAATGAAAAAACAATACAGATTGGTGATCAACAGTTTCAAAGAACACCCCACCTACTGAACTTTATTTTCCTAAGACCCACAAAACTGTAAATTATTCGCCTAAATATATGGAAATGTAACGTGAAATATTGCTTTTGACTGATCTGCATAAGAATGCAAAAAGTCGAAGCAATTTGAAATACAAATTCATTATAAAACCTGTGTTTAATGGTTAAAAAATATAGCACTGGTTATGGTACTGACA